>NC_133472.1:5578515-5685274 GCF_025370935.1 Choristoneura fumiferana | reverse complement strand
TACCTCGTTAAGATTGGTTTTTTGGAATCTTTTTGTATTATTATTTCAATTCCAATTTTTTACTTTTACGGTCATCCGTAAAACCTAAATTGAAAATACAAACTGAAATATAGATGCACTGATGGTCCATCAGTTGTGTAGCGGTATAGCATGCGGTACGGATTACCGAGGACCTGGGTTCGATTCCCAGTGATGGTCTTATTTTCTGTTTTTTCTGTGCATCTATATTTCAGTTTGTATTTTCAATTTAAATACCTCGTTCCTAACTTTAAAAACGCGATAACTCATAATGTCACTAAAGTGACTAGACACTTTACTAGACACGTTCTTTCCGTTTACCCTTGACTTATGATCCTGGTTGGATATTTGTATACATATGTATCTTTGCCCTTACTGTACTCATGTTTGTTTTTCCAATGAAAATTCAGGTCAAGGTTATTTACCTGTACCTTATTTCTAAAAATTATATTACGAGTATAGAGTATAGTTGTAAGACTGACGTGATTCATGTGACCCAGGCATGTCCAACGGGGTGCTGCCGCAATGGAAGCGCGAGTTGCTGCAGCGGCGCGCGGCGCGGTCGCGGCCCGCGCCCAGCGCCCCCGCGCCCGCGCCTCCCGCGCCGCCCGCGCCGCCCGCGCTGCCGACGAAGACGAGGAGCTGCGCTACGGGCCCGGGATCGTCAAGCGGCTCAAGTCCAGATACCTCAGCCTCGCGCTGCGCGACGCCCCACGACGGCGTCCCTCTGTGTTGCGCCGCGCGGCTTCGCTAGAGCACTTGCTGGACGAGCGGCCGCCGCCGGCCCCCGCGCCCGCAGCGCCCGCGACCCGCGTCGCTTGCGCCGACTAGCACCGCCGGCCTGCCTCCGAGACGAGACTCGGTCAAACGCGCGCGTTCCGTCGACGCCCTCAGCCGGCTTGAGCCTCGCGAGGAAGCGCCGCCCTCGCCGCCGCCGCCGCCCGCGCCGCCGCTCCCGCCGCGCCCGCCGACCGTCCGCGCCGCCCGCCCCCCACGCCGTCCGGCGCCCTTGCTCCGCGACACTGAGAGACCACCACCAGACGTCGTAAAGTCAACCCTTCGCAAGTTCGAATCCGCGCCGACCCGTCGTACCGCTCCCTCTGCTAGGGTTTCAGCGGTCTTGCGAGGCCTTGAGTCAGGCCAGCGAAGTTCCACCCCTGAGCCAAGCGACCGCTCCCCTAGCCCTCCTGCCGCGGACATATCCGCCATCGACGAACCTGAAAACCCCTGCTTATCAGAAGTTAAAACTGTTTCTCGTGCCGCGCTGGAAGGGATCGCTCTCGCGGGCTCCACAGTGCGGTATTCTTTTGAGGCGCCGAAACGCGGTTCGCACCTACCCTTAGTGTCGGCATCGAACCCGGTGCTACTCGGGCGCGCGCGCGCCTGCCTCGCCGTCGCCGCGCGCGCGTCGGCGTCGCGTGATCCGCCCATGCCGGCGCCCACGTTGGAGCGCTCGGTGTCTACGCCCGCACCTCTGCCCGAAGAAATCGTCGAGAAAATACCCGACGTCACTGCGCGTGTAGTGACTCCACCGCCGTCGCCTCTCGAGCCTCCTCCGGAGTTGTCATCTCGAGAGAGAAAAAGAAACGCCTTCAGCTGTGGTCGAGCCCATACCGCGTACACCTCCAGAAGAGCCGAAAGAGCGAAGCGTGACGCCTCCAAGAATTTTAACACCAGAAACAGTCCCGGAATTTAAAGAAAAAGAGCTGAACGGCCACGCGGATGAACGTCCAATCAAAACTCTGAAAACTTGGAAGTCTTTGGATACCGAGGTGAAGAAGGACGTGAAGGAGAAGGAAAATGGTGAAGTGAAATCGTGGGTGCGCGGCGGGAGCCGGGCGCGGCGCGGCGGGCGCGCGCGACCTGCCCCCGCCGCCACCTCCGTCGTGTTCAACTTTTCCGCGCGCAAGGACGTGCCAGACTACATAGAGAAAACGACGGGATCATACTCCGAAACAAGCGGGACAAAATCAAGGTCAGTGCATAGTTTAGCTTTAGAAGAGTATTTTTCAAAAAACCTTTCCTTAAAATATTTACATACGAATAACCGGGACGATAACTAAATTATTTTTATTAGGAATAGCTAAATAATCCTTTTTTTTTTAATTTATCTAGAAGATGTTTTATTCTTTATTAGATTTAGTTGCGCTTTCAAGTAAAATATGGATGTTAGTAGTACTGATCAGTCCTGTATTCGGTCCTGGATCCGAAGGGTAAAGTGGAGACTATAGTTGAAGGACGGGCTCATCATGTACCTATGTAGTCGTCTACATAATGCGTTCGAACATCTTGCATGTACGTTTCTGGTTTAGGCAGATTCAGAACCCTTAACTACTGATTCTCGAGCAGCGTATACAGCTGTTAATAAAATAACCGAAAACCTGAAAGTATCTAGTTTGTTAAGTCGAGACGAAGATCGATCACACTACTTTAAACGGTTCCCCTTGTTTATTTGTGCCGAAACTGTTTTTGCATAATTATAATATTACGCAGAATTCCTTACGCATAACCAATATAAGCCGAATGGGCTTTACGCATAATTTCCGAATTCCGAATATTGTTATGCAGAAAATGACTTACCCGTAAATTAGTTACGCAGAAAGTTACTTTCGCATAAGCTGCTATAATAGTAGCTTAGGTAATAAAAAACATAGCAACGTTGAGAAAACCATCGTTAGTAACTAACCTAATCCAATTTACTTCTCTGGAAACAAGTAACTAGTGAGTGGTAGTATTTTTATAATGCGCGGTTATGACTGTGACAAAGTCGACGTAGATCCGCTGCGCGGAGCTCTTATTTTTAATCTGAGGGAAGGTAACTAATGAACCTATCCAGGTTAAAAGGGGGGGTAGATTATGTTTGTGTTTTATGCGGGGGGGCTTCGCCACCCCGTCCCCCTTTTTACAAGCTTTTATTTAGTTTCACCTGTCCCGTTGTTTGTCTGTCTGTCTGTCTAGTCAAAACTTGCAAGTAAAATTCGACCAACTTCCAGTAGCCGGATTGACTTGAAATTTGCCATACTTATGTAAATTACGTGATAATACAATAATCTAGTAGTGGCATCCTGGTAGTCCAGCCAGGATCGTCTCCGCAGGACGGAACTCTTCAACGGTTAATAGCATCGACTTGAAATTTGGTATGCAAATGTAGTTTGGGTGACAATGCAAGTACAGTCAACAAAAAGTACAGTCAGCAAAAAAAGCTTGTATTAAAAATGTTTTTTTATGGTTAGGTTAGTTATGACCGTACTTGCCTCTTTTACTGGTGACTGTTGGCTTAGTTACAAATAAAATTCTAAACTAACCAAATAACCTATTTTTTTTTCTAGTTATAGTTGTTTTACCATTTACCATTACTTACACTAATCAAGAAATAGTAATTAATTTATATTCGAACATAGATTTGGGCAGGATTTCGGGCTATTTAAATTCGGCTAAATTACATATGCTAAACAATATTATGCATAATAAAATTCGACCATGTTAATATTATGCTAATAAGAATTATGCTGAACTAAATTTCGGCAATTTTAAGATTCGGCGAAAATAAATTATGCGAAACCTGTTATGCGTAATACTAATAGGTTTCGGACATTGCAAAATATGCCAAATAGATATCACTCACTTTAAACTTTGCTGTGCCCAGTGTAAAAATTTACCAATGCAACGTACCCCTATTAAATGTCTTAGTAAGATTGCATAATTATTTGGATAATTCAATACGGTATTTGACTATTTTGTATATGTTTTATAAATGAAAACTACACAATGCCTGATATCGAATAGAAAAACAATTTTTAAGCTACCTTTAAAAATAACAAAGTTATAAAGGTTTGAAATTCAAGATTCGACAGAGAAAGACATATTGGCATGTGACGTCACACGCCAGTACCGCCATACTTGCTGCATAGATAAAAGCGTTTGAGAAAGAGACAGGTATATGTATAGATTCTTCAAAAAATCACTATAAATCCAATTTTCAACCGATTTAAATTTTCTCTTCGCTAAACACTATCTGTTTATCTATATTTTCATAATAATATTAAGATATGGCAAAATCAGGAGTTGTCAAATACCGTATTCTGTCCTTATTACTTATTATTGTCAGTGTTGATTTTCTATAAATACGGCGAAGTAGGTACATCTATTAAGCACAAATAAGGAGTGTAGCAAAGCGTTTTAAGCATATGCTAACTTAAAATAAAAAAAAAAAAAACGCCCGAAAAAAAACGCCGCTAAAAAGACAACTAAAAAGTAAAAAATAATTATGCACTACCTAGCTGTTGCCCGCGACTTCATCTGCGAACAATTCTTTTATCCCTATCCCGCGGGGACTATGCTGATTTCTCGCAAAATTAGCCTAAGTTAATTTAGTATAAGTATCTAGTAATATTTTTTAGGGTTCCGTACCCAAAGGGTGCCAACGGGACCCTATTACTGTCTGTCTGTCACAGGGCTCTATCTCTTAAGCCGTAAATGTTAGACACTAGAAATTTTCACAAATTATGTATTGCTGTGGCCGCTATAACAACAAATACTAAAAATAAAGTAAAGTTACAAATTAAAGGGGGTCGTCATACAAGAAAAGTGTTTTTTTCAGCGTTTTTTTTGGTTGCTAGACGTTATTACCCGTTGCTAAGGCGACCAAATCGTACCGTACCTTACCTTTTAAGTTAGCGATTTTAGTGATGTTTTATAAAAGATTCGATAATATAATATAGTGACTGTCTGATTGTGTGGTTGATTCGTTTTTGTGCAAAATTAATAAAGCAATTTATGAACCACAAACCTCAATGAAGTCAATAAAGCGCTCGCCAAATCCACACCGTATAATCACTATGATTACCTATTGTTTTTACACTAAAAAAATAATACTAAGTATTTAACACTATTTACAAGGTAACACAGTTTAAAATTTATTCACACTAATCGAGCTTTTTATTATTTAATTACACAACATACGAAGTCCACTGAATTTCCTGCTAATGAACCAAACTGACAGCAAATTTTTTTATCTGCTGCGGCGCATGGCAAGAGTCTGAAGCGCTATTCAGCCTCCGTGAGGGCGACATCCAAAGAGGATGAGAATTTAAAATTGTTCTTTATTCAAAACACTTGCACCTAGTGCTTACATTTTGGTGTTATGTTTTTATTAACTTGTAATGTTATGTAACTAGTTATGTTTGTTCGGGTGGAATTAATATTTTAACTTAAATTTGAAGTGGATATCTTCAACCGGTTGAGCTGAAATTTTGCATGCATGTATAAATCCGATGACAATGCAATATTATTATGACGTAGAGCTGATCTGATGATGAAGTTAGATGTTGGCCATAGGAACTCTGTAATAAAACGACGCGACTGCATCGATTTTGGTCTCATTTGATTAGTCTTGACGACTACCTACTTTGATAACCAGGGGCAAAAAGTACCGCCAGCAAAAAAGCTTGTATTAGATTTTTTTACAAAAAAATATTACTGAACTATTTGTGATTGGTTTTTTGGAATCTTTTTGTATTTTTTATTTCAATTCCAATTTTTTACTTTTACGGTCATCCCGTAAAACCGAAATTGAAAATACAAACTGAAATACAGATGCACAGAAAAAACAGAAAAATAAGACCAGTGATGGTTTTATTTTTCTGTTTTTTCTGTGCATCTGTATTTCAGTTTGTATTTTCAATTTGAACTATTTGTTTTTAAAACATTGTACGGAGGTGCGGAACCAACCCTTCATGCGCGAGTCGCTCGCACTCGCACTTGACCGATTTTTATCCAAGCGTCGTCGGTGTCGGGGGACCGCTAAAAGGTTAACAGGAAACTAAAGTACATATGTTGTATTTTTTAAAGTATTAACCTTAGTGGTCCCCTGACGCCAAAAATATTACTAGATACTTATACTAAATTAACTTAGGCAAATTTTGCGGGAAATCAGCATAGTCCCCGCGGGATAGGGATGAAAGAATTGTTCGCAGATGAAGTCGCGGGCAACAGCTAGGTAGTGCATAATTATTTTTTACTTTTTAGTTGTCTTTTTTAGCGGCGTTTTTTTTTCGCGTTTTTTTATTATTATATTTGCTGGCGTTTTTTTGTCGGGGGTTTTTAAATTTTTAATTAAAGTTTTTTTATTTCATGTTTTTTAAACTTTGATATATATTTTTTTTGGTTAAAGTGTACTAGTGTGTTGGATATCCTGGCTGCAGCATCAGCTCATCTTGTTGCCACCATTGCATTGTATGTAGAATGAAATACTGATCAAAAAAAATCAAACACGACATATCTGGTATTATTTTGTCAAGAGTATACTGGTGTGCTGGATATCCTGGCTGTAGCATCAGCTCGTCGTGTTGCCACCACTGCATTGTATGTAGAATCTATTACTGATCAAAACGAATCCAAACACGACGTATGTGCTATTATTTTTTATAGAGTGTACTAGTGTGCTGGATATCCTGGCTGCAGCATCAGCTCATCCTGTTGCCACCATTGCATTGTATGTAGAATCAAATACTGATCGAAACGAATCCAAACACGATATATCTGCTATGGTTTTATCAATAGTTTACCTACTAGTGTTCCGGATATCCTGGCTGCAGCATCAGGCCGAGAATTCCATAATATTGTAAGTATAGTTATATAGCATATATGGGTGTTTCAAATTTTAGGTCCCAAATATGTTTGGAAGTAAAGTAAATTTATACCCGTTATGCGTCTAAGATGCCTACCGCAGCGAACAAAAGAGCTGATGATCTTGAAACGGCTGAACCGATTTTGATAAAACATGTCTAAGAACCATCGCTAGAAAACCTGCTTTCAAATAAAATAAACCGCATTCAAATCGGTCCACCCGTTTAAGAGCTATAGGGTGCTACAGACAACCACAGACAGACACACATAGCGGTCAAACTTATAACACCCCTCTTTTTGCGTCGGGGGTTAAAAATACAATTGAGGTGTCTGAGATTTTCAGTGTTGATAATTTACAATTAGAGAAAGAAAGAAAGATGGAAAGAAAAGAAAGAAAATATATTTATTTGGTCACATTAAGACGTACAAAAAACAAGCAAAGCAAAAGCGGAAAGAGCAAAATGGACACAAAAAGGGAATCTGGCTCAGCACGATGTCACAAATTGCCTCGCAACGCTGATATTCTGCCAGAACCTTAGAACGTGTAGAGTCATTAAAATCAGGCTAGTACAGTCAAAGGCACAAATATCTATACCTATACAGCCATGGTCGGTCATAGCATCAAATCCATGTATGTATACAACGACAGTTAGTGGAATAGTGGTGTATATATATTTTTGACGTCTTATTATATTTATGCTTTTCACTACTATACTTACTGGTACATAGATCGATAAAAACTTAATCCGAAAACCATCTACTTGTTTCTAGCAACCGGTAAGATGCAAGTCTGACGTAACGATCCAAGACCGACTGCCCATGATCTGCCTTGAGTGTTTGCGCATCCAACTAAACTAGTTAGGCTAAAAACTAAACATCCGAATCAATCGATTGACACCGGCTCACGTAACGACCGCCACTTTCCTTCACTGTGAAATTTAAATAAATCAATATTTATACAAACTGTTTTATGTAATTAAGAAAAGCATTTTTAAAACCGTTAACGTTAGCACACAAACTCGCATTTGGTGTTTCGCGCCACGCTCATTAAGACTGCGTTTCAACCAGAGGTGTGCGAGCGAGGATGTCTTGCGAGGAATGTGTCTTTCATGGACCAATAGAAACTCTTCATTTACCTCGCCTCGCTCCGCTCAGCTTTTTCCACCAGAGCGGTGCTGTGCGAGGAAAGATAAATAAAGCGTTTCTATTGGTTTATGAAAAACGTGTGGGTATATATCAAAATGACATGATAGCAACGCGACCACTGAGCAGAAAGCCTTCATCTCAGAATCGCTTAGCATCAAAACGTTAGCTCGCAAGACGACCACATAGTGGAACGTCTACATGTCTAAAGTAAAAAAAAGAAAGTTCAAAAGTGTTACCATCAGCCAAATTTGGTGTCTATCAATTTTTAAACAAGTTCCTATCAAATAAATTATGTCGCTAAAGTTGAACTTTCAAGTTGACAGACATTGACTATTGGCATTACTCTGTTTTATGACATGCAAAGGATTATCAACTTTAGGGTGGTAGAACACATATTTGGCTGACGGTACATACATCTATTGCTTACGTTCCAGCCTCTATAGCCATGTTATATTGCTAAAACTATAATGAGAAAAAAAAAACACCACTAAAAATCTGAGTACTCAAATCACCCCTTCATGAACCCTTTTCCAGGACCCGCTAATTTAGATACGCTATTTCAAAATAAATCATAGTTTTATATTGTTTACCTATGAGAGATTAATTTAAAGACGAATAGTATTTTTATCAACTTATTTTTACGTTTTTGTACCATATTGTAAACGTAGCAAGGTCGAATATTTGTGTATATTTTATATGGTCGCTATATGGACTATGCCTGAAAAGGGGGTAATATTCTAGTCAAAAGAAACACTTGGTTGACTTTTAAGACTGAAATCAAAAATATGTACATAAGCGTTTTTATTTGAATAATATTTCACTAAACGGATAGTATTTGTATCGTGTTATGTTTCATTAATGTCGGCTGCCGATCGTAAAATCCGCCAGATTTTGAAATTCCAGTTTAGGCAGATAATGAATTTCCTAGGCATATCATGAAACGCCGCCCGGTTCTGGCACTTCGCCGGCCGCTGCCGCGGCACGCTCGCTCCGCTCGCTCGGCTCAGGCGTTGTATTCACAACTCATACCAACCACTCCTCGCTTCGCTCGTCGTATATTTAGTCGTTATTTTTGGGGTATTTTATTTAATAGTCGGTAGTATTTAGTTAGAAGGTACATATCCGTTATTTGTGCCTCGTGACACGGCAGCGGGAGCGGGACTACGGCAGATCTTTCCGCTCTTTTGCAACGTAGCTATTAGGAAATGCTATCTAATAGGAACAATGTCACGTTTTTTTACCGTTACGTAGGTTATCATACATAGGTGGGTAAGGCTTAACAACTTGATTTGATTATATTATTTGAATTTTTTATTCAAACTTTACTTGTACTTATATTTACGTAATAAACGTACCTATATACAAGGTGTAAGTTCAATAACTGAAAACCAGGGCCGAATTGTATAGTAAATTATAAGCTAATCATTATTATATTAGTGGCTAATGGTATTAGTGACTTTCAGTACAAAAACACTGATACTATTTTACTCATACTTGGTTATGCAATCGAGCCCTGAAAGTAGTTTGCTCAGAATTGAGAGTAGAATCGGTTACAGCAGTGGGTTACAGTATGTTTTTGAATAGGGAATATTTTTAAACAGTTTTTTGAGTATCTTAAATGCCATAATATCGTATTATTTTAATAAAATTTTTGGAAATTAGCTCTATCTATCGTCATGTTATTTCTATAGGTACTATTACTCATTGATCATGATCTGTCATGGCGACAAAATATAAAGAGAACTGACGTTGTCATGCGTTTGCGCTAGTGTCGCCCTCTGCGCAAAGCTTTGCCTAATATGCCCTATTAAATATTTTTAATGAGGCTGCATACCATTTCGATAATTTAAAGGCTGACCAGAATTATAAAAAACCTCGTCATATGTCGTATTGCGGAAAACCAATAGAACTAATTTCTTGCACTGGTAACACTAAATTCAAATGTCATCTGTCTATTGCTGTCAATATAACTGGTAGGTATCGTATAGTAAGTGTACAGAATGTTGCAATATAAAACTTAGAAGTGCTGCTCTCGTGTAATTTTTTTATATTCCTGGTCGGCCTTTAATACAGGCCGTTTTCCTGTCAGTCTTAATTTTCTTCTAAACACGGCGCAACTGATGAACTGATAAATACATAGTCAAAATATCACCAACGGGATTTATCACGCTAACATACACGAGTAATATTAACCTCGACGTTTCGGCAACATTGTATCCGATAGAGCTGAAATTGGGCATAGTTGCAATATTCCGACAGTGACATTCTGGTGGTCTGGCCGCGATCGTTTTCGGCATCGACTTGAAACTTGGTTCACATATGTAGCTCGGATGGCAATGCAAGTACAACTGACTGGAACTACAGTATGTAGAAAAGTGAACCGATACGGTGCAAGCCTAACCAATCCGATTCGAACCGTTTGGTGGAAATCATGCTTTGATTACATGACACCGGGATTTTGAAGTATATAGTAGCAAGATACACCAAAAAGTATCTTTAAATTGTTTTGTTCTAGTAGTATCTATAAAAAACAAAACTAATTGAAACAAATCAGAAAATATGTTAACTGTTTTTATACAAATCAAATAATATATAAACGTTTTCATAACAATCATTTCATTTCATTCATATCACTTTGCATTTCTTCATGTAGCTGTATTTTTTAGCAGTGCAATCTTAAACTTCTGTAGTGCAGGTACCTAATAGAACTTAAACTCTCGTCGCACTACCTATATCAGGCGTTATCTCATATGTCGTATAGCTGCAGCACCTCTATTGCTGTCAATATAACTGGTAGCTAAGTGTACAGAATGTTGCAATATAAAACTTAGAAGTGCTGCTCTCGTGTAATTTTTTTATATTCCTGGTCGGCCTTTAATACAGGCCGTTTTCCTGTCAGTTTCTTCTAAACACGGCGCAACTGATGAACTGATAACAAAATATCACCAACGGGATTTATCAACGTTTCGGCAACATTGTATCCGATAGAGCTGAAATTTAGTTGCAATATTCCGACAGTGACATTCTGGTGGTCTGGCCGCGATCGTTTTCGGCATCGACTTGAAACTTGGTTCACATATGTAGCTCGGATGACAATGCAAGTACAACTGACTGGAACTACAAGTAGAAAAGTGAACCGATACGGTGCAAGCCTAACCAATCCGATTCGAACCGTTTGGTGGAAATCATGCTTTGATTACATGACAGCGGGATTTTGAAGTATATAGTAGCAAGATACACCAAAAAGTATCTTTAAATTGTTTTGTTCTAGTAGTATATAAAAAACAAAACTAATTGAAACAAATCAGAAAATATGTTAACTGTTTTTATACCAATATTAAATTAAATTAACATTCACTCATTCATTTCATTCATTCGATTTTTTTGCAATCAATACTTCATGTAGCTGTGTGTGTAATCACTTAAACTCTCGTCGCACTACCTATATAGGTGTTATCTCTCGATAGCGCAGATTACCTCGGCTCTCGTAACGCATATGCAACATGTAACGTATGCAAAACAAGGTTATATACTTGGTATACAACACGATGATATGCAAATACGATTGAAATGTTTTCTATCTAGTGAAAGTTTAGGTATCGGTGAAATTGGCGGTCGATATCGGCGGGAAAGCGCCCTACGCGGGCCGCATAGCAATTAGTCGAAGATGACCGAAGATGACCGAGAACAGCCGAGGTGAACGGGCAGTCGCTATGGCACGGCGGTCGCGACCCACTAGCGAGCGCTTGAGATCGCGCGTTCAAATCCGAAGTCGAGGCGCACTTTTTGTTATTTTTAACTTTTGTAGTTTTTTATGTTTGGCTGCGGCTAAACCCGCGGGAACCATTAGGTCTGGCGGTTGAACTCAAATTGCAATATATCAATAAATTTTCCTAGTGATAGATAACTAAAAGTACATTAACGTTGTTTAGTAAACCTTCGAATAGTGACTGCTACCAAGGCCGTGGCTTATTTGCTCTTCTGTGCAGCATTATGTCTAGAGAACAATTCATGAAAAACATACCTCAATGAAACCGATTTCGATGTATGACGCTCGCTAAAGTCCGTAAAGCCGCAATAGTCCGCACCGCCACTTCACTAGCTAGTTTTTAGGCGTATAAAGTTTGTTATTATTTACACACAAAACTATTTACAATGTCTACAATCACAATTAATATTTATTTTACAAAACCGAGCACAACCGCAATAATATATTATATCCGCCGAGAGTTTTTTTTGAAGTCTGCTGACTGCCGCCTTTTTTTCCGATCGAAGGCGCGCGGCAAAGGACTTGCGCCAATCAGCCACCGACAACAAAGAGGATGCAAATCAAAAAATTGTTCGCCATCCAAAATACTTGCACAAACGTTATACAGAGAAATGCGATAATATGTTTTAGATTTATTTATCGGTTGACATTTCGAGAGTTTTCATGCATACGAGTACAGTCAAAATCAAAGTCAAATCAGATGAGTTTAGAATGCAAATGCCTTTGTACTTATTGTTAGCACTTTTTTTCCGTGTACCTTACCTATTTGTATTTTCTTTTGTACAATAAAGAGTACCTAAAAACAAGCAAATAAACAAACAGCTCTTTGTCATTAAGAAACAAAAATTCGAATGTGACATATACATTGAGAATTAATTTAAAATTCATTTTGAGTTACTTCAACAACCCAGAATATATAAAAATAAGAGTGGGTATAAAGTATACTGCCGAGTAAGAATAGTAATTTCCTGTCGAGTCCGTATTTAAACCTATTGAAACCTGATGATTGGTTTTGTCATATATTTTTATGTTCGTAATGAATTTGAAACAATTTTTGTCTAATTTAAATTCGTTTTTGAATTCAAAGTACTTAACATGCATAGTTAGGCTTCAATACGGTATTTGACAACTCCTGATTTTGCCATATCTTAATATTATTATGAAAATATAGATATACAGATAGTGTTTAGCGAAGAGAAAATTTAAATCGGTTGAAAATTGGAATTATAGTGATTTTTGGAAAAATCTATATACCTGTCTCTTTCTCAAACGCTTTTTTCTATGCAGCAAGTATGGCGGTACTGGCGTGTGACATCACATGCCAGTATGTCTTACTCTGTCTAATCTTGAATTTCAAACCTTTATAACTTTGTTATTTGTAAAGGTAGCTTAAAAATTGTTTTTCTATTCGATAACAGGCATTGTGTAGTTTTAATTTATAAAACATATACAAAATAGTCAAATACCGTATTGTCCCACGTCCCTATATTTATCTCAACCCCAAATTTGGTGCATCTCGAGACTAAACTTGTAACAACATGCTTCAACGGCAGCGTGTCGCCCGAATTACCCACAAACGTAACCATAACATCGGCTGTTTAACAACATCGCTAAAGGTTTATAAACCGGTGTGATATTAAATAGAGTTAAACACGGCCTGCAGGCCAAATAAATGGATATAAATATTAGACCTTGCTATTTGGCCGTTCGTTGAAATTCGCGTACGTGCCCCAACTGATACGCAGTGGGGCATCCATTAATCCATTAACTAATCTCACGTGGGGGAGAAGGTGATCTCGCCAAATTGACCTAAAAAACAGTGTAAAATTGTTAAAAAATTCATTGTGATTTTTTGAAAAGCCGATACTTATATATAATTGTCTTTTTCTATTTTTTTTATGCAGTAAGTAAGTATGGCGTATGGCGTTAGCTGCATGTGACGTCACATGCAAGTATAATACAGGGCAAGGAAACAGGTATCCTAACCCTGCCGTCGCTTTATGTTTTTAAAATAATCATGTATGTAAGGAAGAACATATTATGTGATTTTCCCACTAACGTCTATAAGCCAAAGGCTACTAGAAACACAGGGAAGCTTAAAGTTCTATCTTACAGACTGGCTAAAACCAAAAAGTCGTTTCTGGGAAATTGCATACGTTTTTATAATAAAATTCCAAAAAATATTATAAATGAAACAGATACAAAATTCAAATCTATTGTCTAGAAGACATTATTATCTAAGGCGTATTATAAAGTTATTGATTATATCATGGACAGGGAAATATTTGGAAATAATTCCGGTCCGCATTAGCGATCCCTTCAAATAGCGAACCTACTCTGTTAAAAATAAAGTTGCGTTAAATATTTGTGATGTAAAGATATCATTTAAAAATATTGTAAATCTGTTTACAATACTGTACTGTTGAGTTTCTTGCCGGATTCTTCTCAACAGAGGTTGTTCCGAACCGATGGTAGATTTTTTTGACATTCATAAGTGCTTGTTGTAGCCTTAATTGAATAAAGATATTTTGACTATGACTTTGACTTTAATATTTCTCTGTCTAATAGTGACTCAATATTACATTCATTCCGTTCTGTGACACGCATTGACAAGCTTTAATTTACAAAATAAAAAGTTTGTGTTAAAAATTACACTTTTAATGACGAGCTTTTTTGCTGACTGTACCCACTTTTAGTTGAATGTACTTTCATCGTCATCCAAAATACATTTCCACTTCTCATGTTCGTAAACTCCGTATTTATGCTGGATCTATAGGCAGTCTTAACATAACATTTTGTTCCTTAATATGTCTCACTGTAAGTGAGCTTAGCATTATGTTTGTGTAATATTGTTTCCTTCTAACTCTTCATTCCGCGAATTTTTCAACCTCTCCTCGTAAGTCGGTGAGTATCGTTGAGCTGCAGAAGCGGCCGCTGCCACAGACAAGTGAAAATTGGTATCAAAACTTAGTCATATAAACTTTTTGGATTTGCCCTGTATCGTAATGGTGACAAAAAGTTGTGTTATAACATAACATTATTTCGTTAGATGAAAAGTGTTATGATGTATTTCGGTAGTGTATCTAAAAAGTATGTAAATATAAACTTGTTTTGAATTTTATACTTAATTCGAATTTTACTATATGGGAGTAGACAAATAAAAGCTTGTAAAATATGTAGTCAAATACCAATGATATAAAAAAATACCTCCAAATCCTTCCGGCCGTTTTAGCGTATTTAGGAGGGTAACAAACACCGAACTTTGGCATTTATATTATTAGTACTTAGTATGTACCAAAGTTACTATGAGTATTATTTGTTTGACGGCGCGACCACGTGCGTCCCCTCTCTAGCCACGCTTGACCCCCATCGGTCCGGTAGGTACTTTCGCTTTCGCACTCTTTTATGAAGCGCGCGCGCCTGCTCGGTTGCAGGTCTTTCGTTTAAGCTGAGTTTCCTCAATTCGAAAAATACTATCCGAGTAGAGAGTAGAGAGTCTAGAACTCATCACCATCATCATCATCAGCCCACAGCAGTCCACTGCTGGACATTGGCCTCTTCCATGGCGCGCCACATCACTGTCTTCAGCCCCTCGCATCCATCCGCTGCCAAGCGACTCTCTTAAGGTCGTTCGTCCACTGTGCCTCAGGACGCCCTACACTGCGTTTTCTCGTCCGTGGTCTCCATTCGAGGACTCGTCTACTCCACCGTTCATCGGTCCTGCGCCAGACGTGGCCAGCCCAACGCCACTTCAGCGAACTAATTTTCTGAGCAACGTCGGTGACTTTCGTTCTTTGTCTGATAATGTGATATCGGATTTTATCCTTCAAAGAAACCCCTAGCATTGCTCTATCCATAGCTCGCTGAGCGACATTCAATTCGTGGATTAGCCCCGCAGTCAAAGTCCACGAATCTAGAACTAAGTAAATTAAAGTTCAACAGTCGGGACCAGCTCAAAAATTCTCCCAGTAATTTTCGATTACTGATTATTGAAATTTAAGCTAAGTACTTAACAGTTGTAACGTACTAGACTTGATTATTCCATTTTATTTAATGTTTTTTAAGGCAGCCGAATTGTGTTTTTTTTTTCACTTTATACTATTTGAAGCTCCTTAATAGTGGAATAATAATAATAAATAGATAACTAATTTATACAGGGTGTCTTTGACCAGGGTTCGCCATTTTTAACCATAGTTCCCTATAATTAATTAATATACTTAAAATGTCAGACACCCCACCGGCCTTTTTTATTTCTATGGACCTTTTGAGAGTAGGTACACACTATTACTACTACTACAGCTTACTATTTTGTGGTGTACAATAAAGAGTTATTGTATTGTACTACATGGTTCCTCTAAACATTATCTATCATACATAACAATTAAATGGAACATGTCTGCCAGTACTTTTTTATTTCCGTGCTTAAGAGTTTATATGTCATTCTCGTTACTCATTGAACGGCTCCGTAGCAAAATTTCGAAAATCGAAATTTCTAAGTACGATATATCTAAAGACAAAACGGCGAAAATCAAAATGTATAATGTACAAAATTTCTAAAGATACATGTTCGATGTTCAGTTAACCCACGTTTAAAATATCTAATGTATAAAATTGCTAGTCCAAGATAATTCTAACGGCATTTAATGTTTCGTTTAGTTGACTTTAGCTTAAAGCATAGATATAACGTGACAAAGTATCTGTATCTGTGTAGTTTGGGCCTTCGGCCCCGATGCAGTACTAACATAACCTAACCTATTTACCTAAACATAATAATTTACATAAAGATCAAACACAATAAAAATTATAGTTATTGACTGTATATAATATCTCTTTGTATATGTATGTATGTTTCTGTATCTATGTGTATGTTTGTATTTGTAATATTTTTCGAAGAATTGTCACAAAGCTTTTTGGACGTAGACTTTTTGCATTTTAGATATTATATCGAATTTTAAAGTATTGTCATTAGATAATTTGTACAAAGGAATATTGATTTTCGAAAAAAAGAAAGTCATTCGATTAATTGTGCATTAGGTTAGGACCAGCATTTTTAGGAATTACGCACATTATAAATTATCATTTTCGGACTTTTGTCCTTAGAAATATCGTACTTGGGAATATAACAGCCAAAGAGTTTCCCTAACTTTGTCTATGGCTGTCCTAGTAGCCATTATAAAAAAAGGTATAGTGTAATCGATTCCACTCTGGATTCTAAACAAATATACTGAGCGGCAAAAAATCTGGCCCTCAAATGTATGCAGAATCGGTAATTTTGTATGAAGGGTGGGCCAAATTATGTGCCGCTGAGTATACTTTCCGTTTTTTAAATTTGATTAAATTTATATAACACCTAACAATAAGTTTTGGTAGTGTACACCATAGTCTATTTCACACACGGCATTAGTAACGCTAACAACGATCGTCCAATCTAAGTATGTGGAATATTTAGCAATACTTCCTAAAATTCCTACAGCAGTAAACATAATGTTTCGATAACAGAATCTATCGATAATGGCTCTGACTCACGGATAAAGTCACACTTTCTCGAATTTAAAAACGTATCAGATTCCACTTATTGTTTTATCTTCAATGTTCAAGTTATTGCTTGTTAATCTTATTTTGTTAAGTAATGCTGAAATAATGTGAAAAATGTCTGCTCTCGGGTCGTGGGTGTTTAAAGTTTAATCTTCTCTTCTAATATATAAAATTCTCGTGTCACAGTGTTTGTGACCAAACTCCTCCGAAACGGCTTGACCGATTTCACTGAAATTTTTTGTGCATATTCGTCAGATCTGAGAATATTACGTAAAACTATTTTTCATACTTATACGCGGACGGAGGCGCGGGCAACTGCTAGTATGTATATAATTAAATTATGTATTTATCTATGTAAGTATGTTTATCCGTTTCCTGGTACCCATAGTACAAGCTTTGCTTACCTATTAGGGACTAGGTCAATTGGTGTCAATCGTACCATGATATTTATTTATTTAAATGAAGTTCTGTATTGGTACTATCGAACGAACTGAATGTGACCCATTGTGGAACCTTTTCGTAAAAAAAGTCATAGTGACATTTAGTGTTGTTAGAAGACTAGTCTTCAAGACAACTTTCGAACCTTATAGACTCGCAAACCGTGAAGGTTCAAGCTTAAAGGACTAGAGCGTTGAAGGTTTGAGCTTAAAAACGGTTCAGAACCTTAACGACTCAAGCTTTTTATGGGTTCTCGAGAGTAACAGCCTTATTCATAAAAAAACCTTAATTGAGGTTTGATCGGTCTGCTACGTAGCAGACTGATTAAGCTTGTTAGACGGTTGTCAAGAAGTATGATTCATAAACGCTTTCTAGCAGTCTGCTAGTTGTTGAGCTGCTGATAGATGGATTACACGCGTTATGTTGGCAAACTTGACAAATCAAAGACAAAAAATGGCCTCATCGATAATAAAAAAAAATTGACAGCAGTGACAGCAAATTAGCAGGAAAAAAAAAGCGAGATGTTTGTTTTCCCGCCATTTCCGATCCGCATGTTTATGTTTAAGTGCAAAAAGCCGTAATGTTAATCATCCTAATTTTATTTTTCTCATATTTATTGTTAGTAAAGTAGTAAAGTAGCAGTATATTTAGAGGATTTTTAAATACAAATTCTGAAAATAAATTTTCCTGGTTTTTTTTTAATCTTTGCGTAACTTCGCCCTTCACTAAAAATATCTTCGGTATGGTTTTTTTGCTCTTGTCAAAGTCAGCTGTTCAAACTTGTGGCGGCCATTTTGTGACTTAGCAGGGAGATAAAGGAGGGTCTACGGTCCTCTAACTTTAGCAGAGCCTTGATCGACTGATTAGCGCTAACAGACGTTTATGAATCACGTTTTTTAGCATCGGGCCTTCAAGGAGCCTTCAAGGAGGCTCTAACTTTTTATGAATAAGGCTGTAAGTCTTTAAGACTCGGGCTTAATAGAGAGCTCAAGCGTCAAGAGCTCACGCAATGGTCACTCTTTTTCTTAAAAAATGTTTTGACATTGATAGTTGCCAAATTACCCTAGGTACATCAGCAGCAAAATTAAATTAATTAAATAATGCCATTTTCTTTACTAACGACTACTGTTTATCGTCAGTTTAAAAACGAACTAATGACGAAAGTAGAAATGAATATAATATGACGTGGAAATGGTATATTAATGTGTGGGTATTTGTGGTGATAGCGAAACTTTTGTACCGCATTGAACGTGTCAGCCTTCAGTTTGGTCTTAAAATAAATAGACAAAAAACAAAAATGATGATTGTCGACCGAAGTCAAAACAATGCTCCACATATAGCTGAGATTGCAAATTGTGAAGTTGTACAGTCATACATTTATTTGGGATCGCTCATCACAAATACTGGAGGTTCCGAAGACGAAATCAAGCGACGAATTGCCATAACAAGATCTGCGATGGAAAAGTTGACCAGGATATGGCGGGACAGGAATATCACTAAAACTACTAAAGTCCAACTAGTAAGATCTCTAGTGTTCCCCATATTTCTTTATGGTGCCGAAACGTGGACTGTCAAGGAACGCGAGAGGCAAAGAATTGACGCTCTCGAGATGTGGTGCTGGAGACGTATGCTTCGAGTGTCATGGACTCAGCACCGCACCAACCTGTCCATACTGGAAGAACTACAGGTGAAGGAGAGGCTATCATCCATAGTGAGATCTCGTATCCTCCGATATTTCGGACATGTGACTCGACGTGGGGAGCACTCTATAGAACGACTTGTGGTGCAGGGAAGGGTAAATGGGAAAAGATCAAGAGGACGTTCTCCCATGCGCTGGACTGACCAGATAAAAGCCCTAACAAATACTCCTCTCAACGCTTGCGCCAGAGAAGCGACAGCCAGGGAGAACTGGCGTAGAATTGTTCGACGTGCTACGTGACCACGACTGCTCTGCCAAGAGTATCCGACAAAGAAGAAGAATTTGTGGTGATATAAATTCAAACATTTATTTATTATTTATTTATTTGTCAACAAAAACTTACAGCATTACAGTTAAACACCAATGCGCTGTAAAATTCAAATTATAAGTACAAAACAAAAAGCCGCGCCAGAAGTCGGAGCGCAGGAACATCTGCTGGTGCTTGGGCAAGCACTTGAAGTCTGAGTGAGCTGAAATTGTTAGCCCTCTGAGACTCGAGCGCGAGGATGGACAGCTCTAGATGGGCTCCCTGTAACCGGCCCTTTACCGCCTCGCGGACGTGTTCGAACACCTTCTCCGGTGTCGTCTTCTTGTCCAACATGTATGCATCCTCCAAACTTTATAGACTTAAACCTTCAAAGCTTAGGAGGCTTTAAAGCTTGAGGCCTAAAGACTCGAGGTTTCTGTGCTCGAAAGCAGCAACACGAGCTTTTTAATTTGAGGCTTATACTGTCGAGGCTTTAAGGTTTGAGGCTTCTAGACTCAGCAGTCGCGACTCGAGTTATTTAGTTAATGCCTCGAAGCTTAAACTCACAGCACTAGTGACATCGCATTGCTTGACAAGGGAATTTATTATGCCACTTGCGAGAACGTTCTACGGTGGGTCAGAAATCAAATGGTTCGACTGTACGTGTCGTTTAACTGAAATTTGCTGTATAACTGCGTTCTGCATTGAATAAACCGTCCAAGCGCGTGTCGGACACGCATGGGATAGGTTTCCGTGGCCGTTACGAAAAAATCCTTGCATACCTTATTTTACCATGTTCCACCAAGTTATATTTTTCTGGATTTTGTATGGAATTTTCCAAGTAGGTATATTTTATAATTTAGATCCGTGTTTCACCATCCATTGATTAAATTTATTTGACGGATAAATGTGTTGCCGTCTCTTTTTGTTTTGATCTAATAGACGGAGACGGCATCACATTTATCCGTCAATTAAATTTAATCAGTGGGTGGTGAAACAGCCCCTTAAACTACTAATAATTCTTCAAGCAGACTTAGCCGTAATATTTTCTGTGTTAATTTGATATATTTAATCACATGATTTTGTTTTTCAAAATTTTCAAACCAACAGTAAAGCAAGCTTTAAAAGGGGAAGGGAGGACGCTCGAATTTAACGAAAAATTTGCACTTTTTAACCGACTTCAAAAAAGGAGGAGGTTATCGATTCGGTTGTATTTTTTTTGTTTTATTTTTGTTACCTCAGAACTCCGTCATTTATGAACCGATTTGAAAAAAAAAATTAGTTCGTCTAGGAATGCTTTCAATTAGGTCCCATAAGCACCAAATCAGGATCTGATGATTGGATCCTAAGGAAATCGAGGGAACTCTTCAAATATTGTAGGAACGCCTATGGTATGGTATTTAGGAGTAACTCGTGCATTTGCTCTTGAAAATCATTATTTGGTGAAGTGGAACTGATGATGAGGACAAAATTTGACCAATGGAGCGACTACTCAATGACAAGTAGGTATTTCACGGGTTGAATTTCAATTACTTAACGCAGTTGATAAGCAATTCAAGCTCATCGTAATTCATATGATGAAATGGAACGGGTGATGAAGCACGCGGGCTCCTCAATAATGAACGTCTCTGCATCGGAAAAAGCAATTTTTCGTAAAAGGTGACGAGCAGTTGACATTAAACTATTGTATCTTAGATCATTTACACAAAGAGCGTGATAAAATTTTATAACAAAGGATAGAACCGACTGCAAAAAACCATGAAAATATTTTTATACCAGTCTGAAGTCGGTCCCTCAGCACGAGCCAGCAGGAGTGATTGAAGTCCAATATAAAGTGCGTAGGTGAGGTAGATGACTATAGGTCCACTCCTGCTGGCTCGTGCTGAGGCACCGACTTCCGAATGGTAGAAAATTATTTTCATGGTTTTTTTTTCAAAGTCAAAGTCAAAATATCTTTATTCAATTTAGGCTACAATAAGCACTCATGAATGTCAAAAAAAATCTACCACCGGTTCGGAAAAACCTCTGCTGAGAAGAATCCGGCAAGAAACTCAACGAGGTATATATTTTTTTAAACAGATTTATAATATTATTAAATGATATGTATACATCACAAGTATTTAACACAACTTTATTTTTAACACAGTAGGTTCGCTATTTGAAGGGATCGCTAATGCGGATCGGAATTATTTCTAAATATCCCTGTCCATGATATAATCATTAACTTTATAATACGCCTTTGATATTAATGTCTTCTTGACAATAGATCTGAATTTTGTATCCGTTTCATTTATAATATTTTTTGAAATTTTATTATAAAAACGTATGCAATTTCCCAGAAAAGACTTTTTGTAGAGAGTTGTAGAGAGTAAATTCGTAATAACCCGCCACTAATGATTTTATAAAGACCTATCTTTCCCGACGTCTATAGGGGAAAAATATCCTATTTTTTTTTAATCTAAGCTAAGCCGCGGACGGAAAGGCAGACACACAGACGTGGCGACACTATAAGGGTTCTGTTTCACCATTTTGGCTGCGGAATCCTAATAAGTTCAATTACTCTAAACATGGAACACATGGAACAGTCTTTTTCTAGTTAATAGTATGTATCGTGGAATATGATGGAGACCTATGTCCAACAGTGGACGTCCGACGGCTGATATTATGATGATGATCGTGAATTTTAAACGCTAATTATTAACAGGTAACGACGAACCATCTTCTGTTAAGTAAGCCGCTTGCGCTCGAGTCGGAAGAAAGAACTATCATAACGCAGTTTCTTAGCCATAGTGTGTAATTAGACAACGATAAGGCAAAACAGTTTTACGTAATAGAGTAGTGAGCGTATGCGCATTGCGCGCGGCGGAAGCCGTCTAGGCTCGGCGCACACAATTGACAACAATTAAAACAAACATTAACCGAGTTTAGGTGCAGTTATGTATGGCTTTTAACCGCTGTTTCGCTCGCATGAACCATGCCTTAGAATTTTCGGCTTAATCCATTCCCATGGAGATTGCCGCTAATCATATCGTGGTATAGTCTGTTCGGCGGCAGTTGATAATATAATATAAAAATCAGAGGTTCACATTACAAACGCGGCCCGTTGATTATTTCTACCGATGTACCTACACAATAATTTTTAACAATTATTAATAGTCAAAAACAGAAAAAAACACGAGCGCAATTATTATATGATATGGTGGTGGTACTCATGGAACCAAGGTAAATATCTCTTTCTTTCTTTAACACTCGGCCACATCTACATCCACTGGTTCATTTAAGTAATTTACACTGTGATCGTGTCAAGGCGGAAACACATATACCAACACGCGATGCCACTTGGCGTATCGACACCCGATGCGTATCGCACACTGCAAATATATGACACGCTGCGCGATGCTACAGGCTTTGCTAGTGTCATAGCAAAAACACACATGCCTACTGACACGCGTCGTATGGCAAGCCTTGATGCGTGGCGTTGGATGTTAAGTAGAAACATACTTCGTGCAAGCGTTAGGTGGCGTGTGTTCCCCTCTTCTGACAACACGCCCATCTAGATCAATTGGAGTTTTCCGCGTGGGAACGTGTCATCACGCGGCGTGTCTTATATCTGCACCTGGCCATAGTAAATATATGGGATTGATTGGTACTGTCACGTCTCGGGTGGCGTGGCGTGGAGTCGCGTTTCAGTAGCGTGTTTCTCTCTTCGCTTGCGCCGCGTCTCTGGTCTCGTCGCTTGCCGCTAGCGGCCAGCCCTCAGCCTTATCCTGCCCCAGCTTTCTACAGCGCAAAAACGCGCTCGCCAAAAAAGAGCTCTCATGGAGCAGCGCTGACATTGTTTGCATGAAAAATTACTTAATTATTAGTTAATACAGCCGTTTCACAGTCTTGTGATGCATAGGTGGATTAAATAGCTATGAACTGAACACCGTGGCTTGGCGATGTTATGAGAAAATATAAGATATATCTTTATTTTTCAAAACACAGGCACACACAAAACACAACATCAAAGAAACATAAAATATTAAACTTGGAAAAATTCAGATAAATTCAAATGCAAGAAATAAATAAAACAGCACTAGCAAGAAACTCTGTTGAATTCAGCCGGATTATGGTGACTAATGTTCGGAAATAAAGGCGCTGACTCGACATAAAGCTTCGGAAACCGCTGCGCTGGTATTCCGCCAGAACCCCGCGCAGGTATAAGAAGACGAAGTTGATATACTACATCGTGTCTTAAGGGCGGTAAATAAGGAATTACGAACGAGGGTCTATTAGAAGCCCGAAGTCACACATAGAATATTTTCATCACATCACATTTGTGAGTAAATAGTACATTCTTATAGAATAGAGGCTGGGAAGCAAGAGTCGGCCTTCGAACTAACTAGTTCATCTATTGCACTTTTGGCCGAGACTAAAAATTGTCCTTTTCACGACTACTGCGAGGAAATAATAGTAGATTATTGTCGTGGCCTGGAAGTAGGCAATTGCTGGCTGAGTATGAGTATTAAACGGACGAGCTTGCGAGTCCGTTTAACTAATACGAAGCCAGCAATTGCTATTCCAGCCGAGACTAATATAAAGCTTTTCTCAAAAATGGTGAATAATTCTGAAATAGAATAAACTTTTTCTCAAAATATATTATAAAATTTAATTTCTTCCCAATATTTTTCTTATGCTTTCCCGCCTTTTTTCATTAAAAATAAAACACCACAAGCTATTTCAGACCCAATAGAAAAAGTCCGGAGTTCCAACGAAATATCTGATACCGGCCATTAGACTTGGCTATATACGACTTGTGCCAACATTTCCATGGCCTTTTTAACTTTAAAAGCCTTTCATTATTGTCGAGCTAGCGCGCCTGCAATCTTTTTAACTTTTTAATTTTTCGCTGACCATAAACTATGCACTTCACCTTCTGATATGTAAAGAATAATGGCAACTTTTACGGACATTTTTGAGAAAAAAACATTTATCACAAAACAAACAATAACAATCCAAAAACTGCGTTGCTCCCGCTTGGCTCCCGCCGATTTTTTTTAAACATTATTTTTTAAACGAGTCCGTTCTTAGTGGCCAGTACATTTTATGTATATTATGCGTCTAAGAAAAAAAAACACCTCATAAATGACGCGTTCTATTGTTCAATTTAATTTCACATGCAGAAGACGATTAGTTTTTACTTATTGGTCCAATTGTCGTTTCAGCAGGCCAAAAAAAAATGTTCTAAAATATATTCGAAAAAGTCGTATCGTACTATGAAATACATATACATAATAGATACGACCTGTTACCGTTATACCTATGTTACATTGTTCTCGTGTTTTGCGAGCCTTAAATGAGTCATCTGGTAAATGTACAAATAAAGGCAGTTTTGTGTACTGGATTTAGGTAATCTATGGCCACATTTTCGAGCAGTGTCGTGTGAATATTTTTTTACCCGACTTATCTTGTTTTTGTTTTAGTATCGTGGTACATTTTTTTGTTCTATCATCTATAGTTTCCGCAGCGCCTGCGATGAAAGATATTTTATGGCAATTTTTTTTGTCACTTTGAATTACATCAGTGAAGTTTTAGTAGGGCACCTAATTTTTTCTGGTAACAAATATAAGCCTATGTCATTTATTGATCACGTAGCGTAGCATTCTAATGGTGAGAGGATACTTGAAATCGGTCAAGAAGATTTGAGTTTATTTGTAACAAACATCCAAAAACCCATCATCCCAGCCTATATACGTCCCACTGCTGGGCACAGGCCTCCTCTCAGAATGAGAGGGCTAGGGCTATAGTTCCTACGTGGGCCCAGTGCGGATTGGGAACTTCACACATACCATTGAATTGCTTCGCAAGGTTGTGCAGGTTTCCTCGCGATGTTTTCCTTCACCGTAAAGCTCGTGGTAAATTTCAAATGTAATTCCGCACATGAATTTCGAAAAACTCAGAGGTGCGCGCCGGGGTTTGAACCCACGATCCTCTGCTTGAGAGGCCATAGGTCAAACCACTCAGCCACCAAGGCTTACTCCAAAAAAAAAAAATAAAAAAAAAATTGAACCGACTACAAAAAAACCATCCATCGTAATTTTCTACCATGCAGTCTGAAGTCGGTCGGTGCCTCAGCACGAGCCAGCAGGAGTGGACCTATAGTCATCTACCTCACCTACGCACTTTATATTGGGCTTCAATCACTCCTGCTGGCTCGTGCTGAGGCACCGACTTTAGACTGGTAGAAAATTATTTGAAGAATGCTTTTATCGATGCAGAGACGTTCATTATTGAGGATTCCTGGTGCATCATCACCCGTTTTACCATATGCATTACGAGGAGCATAAATTGCTTAGCAACTGTGTCAAAGTAATTAAAATTGTTGAATTTGGTGAAATACTTGTTATTGAGTAGTAACTCCGATGGTCAACTGTGGTCTTCATCATCAGTTCCACTTCACCAAATGATGGTTTTCAAGAGCAAATGCACGAGTTACTACTAAATATATCCAATTTACTATAGGGGTCCCTACAATATTTGAAGAGTTCCCTCGATTTCCTTAAGATTTAATCATCGGATCTTGATTTGGTGCTTATGGGACCTAATTGAAGACATTCCTAGACGAACGCAAAAAATTAAATTTCAGATCGGTTCATAAATGACGGAGTTCTGATCTGAGGTAACAAACATTAAAAAAAATACAACCGAATTGATAACCTCCTCTTTTTTTAAGTCGGTTAAAAATACAAATCTTGCCTTTTTATAATATTATATTGGTATATATTTGCACGGTGCCCTCGTTATCGTATCGATCTGTGTAATAATGGGCTTACGGTACCGGCGGGTGGAAACAGGCAGTCACGGGGCTTCCACCGGTTTGCTGCGGTGGCACAATAGTTTGCTGGCAGGGCCGGCCTTAGCCATCTAAGCGCCCCTGGCGATCACGGCATTGCCGCCCTTTTAAATACCTTTAAATGCCTTTTCGCAGAATTACTGTTTGAAAGAAAGAAAGAAAGGTTTATCAAATGTTTCATTTGCCAACTCAATTTTTTCCGTAACCAAAAGAAAATGTTATGTACCTAGTGTATTTTCTTAAGCAAGGAAAGGAGGTTTTCTACCGATGGTTCTTAGACATATTTTATCAATATACGGCTCAGCTGTTTTTGAGATATTGAACTTTGAAGTCACAAAGTCGGGGGTTTTCCAACTTTTTTCTTGGTTAGGTTAGTTCCCAAAAGTTTAATCATATAGATAGGTTCGCCGCCAATCCTCAACCGACTACAACTCAGTTAAGAGTTCAGCGGCCTTAGAACAAAATGTAAAACAAAATGGCAGTGTCCACTTGCCTTGATGAAGATTGATTGGACTGTTTTGTAGTAGTAGAGTGGTAGCCCAAAGCCCAAACATTGTCTAACCTCTCTTGCGACCTTGCGCTATTGAGCGCATAATTCCGTCAGGAGTACATTAATTGATAATATATCTGCCGATAGTGCTATCGGCGATAACAGCGACATTGAACGCGTTCCGTTCTCGTCGATGTAGCTCCAAAAATTCAAGGGTCTACAGCGTAGTAAGAATCAGTGAGTTTATCATCGGCTCCGTCATACAAGACAATGGAGTATCTACTTCTCTATCTTTTAATATTCTCTTCGGCAGTTGACACTGGAACATATAGAAACTCCGAGTGTGACAAATGTGCCAAAAATAAAAATCGAAGAATGCGTGGGCTGATACTCTCCACTCCAGTTCGGTTCACTCGTGATCTAGATCGTTGAATTTTGAAACACGGTCACAATGTTGATGATATGGACAGTCAAGGGCATGAGAACAATATATATATAAAAAAAATTGGCTTACGTTTGGCCTCAATCTCGCTTGATGGAAGGCGAAGATGAGGTCTAAGATGGTACACGTTTGCCTAGAAGCTTTCACTTTGAACTTAAAGATGTCCAGATTATAGCATTCCGGAAAAACTGACCTCAGCAGAGAATTCCACTCCTTGGCCGTCCGCATAATGAAAGAAGAGGCAAACCGCTTCGTGCGTAATGGAGGAATGTCTTCAACATAAGAATACCAAGAACCAAGACCAAGAGGTCAAAAATATCTATCCACTTTATGCCACTAATTTATAAGGTCGATGTATTATATTTGACGCTGTGGCTGTATATGTAGATATACTCCCTGAACTGGACATGGGAATGCGTTTATTTGTTAATCTAAGTAAAGGACTAATCGTCAAACCATAAATATAACGCGTACACGGTTAATCTTATTACTCGTATGATCGTATCGACAATTACTTTAATATTGTTACTTTCAGTTAAAAGATAATTTGCTTGTAACGGCACGAATTTCTTCTAACGGAAATTATACATTTATTTCGTTGTTCTTGCTTACACCATACTTTTGGAAATCTGTAGAATTTGCAGTCACTACTCTTTTTAGTGTTTTTACATTACATATCAACACATCTTGTTAAGACTATAATAATAATAATCGTCTTAACAAGATGTGTTATCTTAATTACAGTTTAAAG
This sequence comes from Choristoneura fumiferana, assembly GCF_025370935.1. Classification (NCBI taxonomy): domain Eukaryota; kingdom Metazoa; phylum Arthropoda; class Insecta; order Lepidoptera; family Tortricidae; genus Choristoneura; species Choristoneura fumiferana. Next base: position 5,657,277 of record NC_133472.1, on the reverse strand, counting down.
TGTAAGTATTGCAAAACCGTACAATTCTGACAGCTCCTGCCAGCAACATCGGTTTAATTTTTGGGTTAGTCTCACCTCGTCTAAAAAGCAACTGGTCTATGTAGCATGTGGTCTAAAAAGCAGCTGGTCTAAGTAGCAAGTGGTCTATAAGGCAACTGATCTAAGTAGCAAGTGGTCTAAAAAGCAACTGGTCTAAGTAGTAAGTGGTCTATAAGAAAGCTGGTCCAATTAGCAAGTGGTCTATAAAGCAGCTAGTCTAAGTAGCAAGTGGTCTATAAGGCAACTGGTCTAATTATCAAGTGGCCTATAAAGCAGCTGGTCTAAGTAGCAAGTAGTCTATAAAGCAGCTGGTCTAAGTAGCAAGTAGTCTAAAATTTAAATGGCCTAAGACACCATAGCCATAGGTCTAAAACGCAGATGGCCTAAGTAACAAGTGGTCTTAAGCTACCTGATAATCGGTTTTAAACGCCACTTGGTCTAAATATGAAGAAGTATTTTATTCCTTAGACCTATATTATGCCTATACTAGCTATATAACATACAATAAAGAAATACGTTCATGTCTACAATTATTTTTTAAAACAAGCTTTTATTGCCGACTGTGCATACTTTCCTTCCTTTGCTTAATCAAGGCAATTGTGATGAGCCCAAACACGGCGGGACTATCTTATTGTTTCGTTACTCCATCATCAGTTCAGCTCTATGGTACCATATTATTACATTGTCAGCAAATATACGCATGTATAGCAAATTTGAGCCCAATCGTAAAGTTAAATAAAAGCTTGTCTAATAGTTATTTGTTATGCAAGGGTGGAAAGTTACTGTTTGGCACGAGTGCTTATAATTGAAACTCGAGCAAGCGAAGGATTCTGGGATTGAACCACGAGCAAAGCGAGCATTGCTTTTGATGTTGTAAATTAATTTTATTTTATGCTATTTAGTTTACGCGTAATTGTAACAAACACACCAACTTTCGCATTTATAATATTAGTTTGAAGTCGTAATGAAGCCTACTCAAAAAGATTTCGTACGTATGGTAGTGAGACTAATTTGTATTTAGACCACTTGCATCTTTGACGAGATGAGATTTAGACTGAAAAAGTTTTAGACCAGTTGCATTTTAGATGAGAAGCGTTTTAGACGAGTAGCGTTATAGACGAGTTGTATTTTTAGACCAGTTGCGTTTTAGGCGAAAAGCGTTTTAGACCAGCTTCCATTTGCGTTTTAGACCACTTACTACTCAGACCAGTTGCCTTATAGACAACTTGCTACTTAGACCAGCTGCCTTATAGACCATTTGCTACTTAGACCAGCTGCTTTTTAGACCACATGCTACATAGACCAGTTGCTTTTTAGACGAAGTGAGACTAACCCTAATTTTTTAGCTGTAGCAAGCGCTGTGATTGTTTCGGCTCCCCCTACCACCTGCTTTGCACGGTCCTTATTAGAGATGTCACGAATGTCATTTCTATCACATTCGCGAATGCGAATGCGAATTCGAATATTTAGGATGCGAATGTGCGAATGCGAATGTTAAGGAAGTACCGTAAAAACTCAACTTGTGACTTAGAACAAGTAAAAACAGCATACATTCATACGCCCACAAACGGGTGTTATCAATCGTCAACAATCTGGCACGTTGCAGTTATCAGTTCCAAGTGTAACAAAACCTACTTGACGCGTGCGGCGTGCTACGTCCTTGAACACTTGAGACAGTCTTTTCTAATTCACTATTTCCAATCTCGAACCTCTCAGAAAACCGTATAATCGCCAAGGATACTTTCAAAAACCGATGAACGGTTCTTGCTCTTTATATCATTTTAATACCTACCTTTGTATCGTTCCGTCCTTGCTTTCCCTGATATATTGAAAACAAGAAGTTTGTTTTAAATTAAGGCGGAAATACATATTAAATCCCCGTGATTTCACACGTTAAGAAAATTGCATTAGATTTATTTTAACATCTATTTTGAAGATCAAAGTACTATACGTACACCTAAAAATTAAGCAAATAAATAAAAAAATCGGCTAAGTGCGAGTCGCACTCGCACCGTAGCGTAGGCTCCTTAAAAAATTGTCGGTATCTACGAATATCCAGTGTTAGCAGAACCCTGCACCTAAGCAAAATGTACGTAGTGGGAGTTCATTTCAGACTGGGTTCTCACATAGACAACCAGATGTTTCTCATTGGCAAAAATATATCTAATATAATAATATTTTTAAAGATGATTTCATCAGTCTTGAGATTAGTACCTAATGTTAAAAAAAGAGCATGGTGCAAATTACATTATCTCAAAATCACAGACTAGTGTGGTGGAGCGTTTAAAACTCCAATCGATAAAACAAACTATGAGGTGGAATGTTTAAAACTCGACTCGCATTCAACGCGGAAACGCTGCTGTCATCAATAGTTTCCGCAGCGCATGCGAAGAAAGACATTTTATGGCAATATTTTTTACACCCAAGGTGTACCTAATACATTATTGAAGTTTTAGTAAGAGTTCTTAATTTTTCTGGTGGTAAATATGTCACTTTTGGATAATGAGGCATTGTAATGATGAAAGACTTTTTAAAATCGGTCTTGTAGTTTTTGACCTTAATCGTAACAAACATTCAAAATACAAAACTTTCCTCTTTATAATATTAGTATAGATCAGCGGTTCTTAACCTTTTAGTCAGGAGGGACCACTTGACAAAATTTCGGTCTTGCCATGGACCACCAACTGTTTGAAGGTAATATACGGTAAAAGTAAAATTGTAAATAAATGGACTGTTGCGACCGCTACTTGACTGATGCGTCGTTTTGTCAATTCGTTGTTGATAGCTTCGCGGACCACTTCGAGGTCTTCCAGGGACCACCAGTGGTCCGCGGACCATCGGTTAAGAACCACTGGTATAGATAAACAACGATCTCAAAACCTTTAATCGTATTCGCATTTGCGAATATTAGAGTTGGATATTTAATGGTAGAAAATGGGACATTAGTTACATCACTACACACGACATTGCCAGTCAAAGCTGAAGACCGCATCCTAACCGAGTGTCCCGTCTCGCTCGCTCGCGTGCACCCCGCTCGCGAGGGAGCTAGACAGCGTCACAATTAGAGCGGAAAACGATGAGTCGATTGCGCACGAGCTTCCGGACCGCACTCGCCACAGATAAGGCATTTCCCTTGGATTGGATTGGAATTTCCCTTGTGTCTGTATTATATATAAATGAGTAGACCTGAGTCACTGACTCATCAACATCCAGCCTAAACCTTTATAGACCTACTAGAAAGCTGTTATTTTCACAGGTGTCGTTTTCAGACATAAACAAAGAATAAGAATAGTACATTATTGTAGAGGCTGAAAAGTAAGCAATAGAAGAACGAGTTAGTTCGAAGGCCGACCCGAAAGGGTTCAATAATACGAGTTCATCTATTGCACTTTTGGCCGAGACTAAACATCGTGCTTTTCACGACTACTGCGAAAATATAGTGGGTGCATATTTATCAACACGTTTAATTATTATACCACAAAACAGACAATGATAATCAAAAGATTGCATTACTCCCGCCGATTTCTGTTTTTTTTTGTTACATAATTATTTTTTTACTGCAGTGCAGTGCGCGACAGGCTTAAAAAGGTAAAGTTGCGGCGTTTTTTCATACATTAAAAATTTTAATCATTTGTGCATATTATGCGTTTAAGAAAAAAAATGCGTCATCAAAGTCATAAATAACGCGCATTCTCATTGATCCATTTAATTTCACATGCAGCAGACGAATAGTTTTGATTGGTCCAATTGTCGTTTCAGCAGGCCAAGAAAATTGGTCTGAAATATATTCGAAAAAGTCGTGCCCTACTATGAAACCCATATAGATACGACCTGTTTACCTTAACGTGTTGCATTGCTGCCGTGTTTGCGAGCCATAAAGGAGTACAGTTGTCAAAGGTACAAATATTTAAGCAGTTTTGTGTACTGGATTTAGGTCATCTATGACCACATTTTCCAGCAGTGTCGTAAAAATTATAAACTTAAACAAAGCAAAAATGTTCACAGGATTTTATTTTTATTACATAAATAAATATTCTAGAATTAATTTTTATCTAACCAACCAGCCATGGTGTTACTGTTGGCGTCACTGTTGTTGACGACTGCGAAGCGATAATCAACCTACACTCAGGCAATTGGGTACATTTTAGCTCGTAACCATTCCTAACGAGACGGAGGCTATGATCGCGGTATTTATTCAAGATTTTGTTCCGAATAAATGTACTCGTATCTGTTACGTAGTAATACTATATTAAGTAATCTGTGTACAATTACAGCTTTCTAGCACTAAGCAAAGCCGCGGAAGGACGGAAAGACAGACAGACATCGCGAAACTGTCAGGGTTCCGTTTTTGCCATTTTAGCTACGGAACCCTATAAAGGGGCTGCATACAAATTGCCTTAATCGATTTTTTTTTTATAGGCTGATGGCTAATGACTTTTCCTTTCAAAAGGTTCTATGGCCGTAGGTACTTCTGGCTGTCCTAGAAACTTGAAATTTGTATGAAGGTATCTCTTCTACATAGCACAATCTATAAGAAAAATCTGACAACCACCATTTTTCATGTCTGGCTGTCTATGTCAATAAACCTTCTTAATGATGACGTGGTATTGTGTGAGACTGCCTTGTCTTATAGCGGTGTACAGTCGCGAACAGGGATTGTTGAGCCACTTACCACCGTTATTGACTATATTTAGGGACCATAGGTATGTATAACTCGGCTTAATTAATTAAATAAAGTGGCGAGGGGTCAAAAATCCCGGTTCGCGATGGTACACTCACAGTTCCTGACACAACGAAGCGTGCATAAATATCTGATACGACTCTACTTCTAGAGCCGGTAGGACGTGTCAGATATTAATGCAGTGACTGTACATAGATCTAGTTTCGGACTGCGCGCCACTTTTTTTATCGTATGTGCTCTCTAATTATTTGACCGGTTTGTCAGCTTGCTCTAAGGCAATGGCATAAAAAACTCGGCCAAGAGCAGGTCGACTCGGTTAAAAAAACGCAGGGAAGCAAAATGTACGCAGTGTAGGGTCATTTTTAGGGTTCCGGAGCCAAAATGGCATAAACGGAACCCTTATAGTTTCGCCATGTCTGTCTGTCTGTCTGTCTGTCTGTCCGTCCGTCCGCGGCTTTGCTCAGAGACTATCATGCTGGAAAGCTGTAATTTTGCACGGATATATATGTAAACTATGCCGACAAAATGGTAGAACAAAAAACTAAAAAAAATATATTTTAGGGTACCTCCCATAGACGTAAAGTGGGGATGTTTTTTTTTCTCACCCAACCCTATAGTGTGGGGTATCGTTGGATAGGTCTTTGAAATTATTTTTCGATTCAGCGATTTGTTTGCGAAATATTCAACTTCAAAGTGCAAATTTTCATTAAAATCGAGCGTCCCCCCCCTCTAAAATCTAAACCGGTGGGTGGAAAAATTTGAAAAAATTCAGGATGGTAGTAAGTATATCAAACTTTCAAGGAAAACTATGACGGTTAAGTTTGCTTGAGAATTATTAGTAGTTTAAGAGTAAATAGCAGCCTAAGGTATAAAATATACCTAAACTAGGGAAGATTCCGTATAAAATACGAAATCCTTAGAAAAATATTACTTATTTTTTTCGTAATGGCTACGGAACCCTATTTCGGGTGTGTCCGACACGCTCTTGGCCGGTTTTTTGATGGTTACTAACATAGAAAATTAACTTTTTCAGACTTCACTCATTGATTGTGTTAGAAGAGCTACCCTACCTTACAAGTTTCTGTGACAATTGTGAGTACCCTGTAGGTTTTGGTTCCGCGACATTTGTATGGAAACAAGTTTTTAATGACTGTCTTTTGAATTGATTCATTCCAATCACAATGAAGCAAACTGATGTGAGGGCCAAGTATTCCAAAACATGTAGGCTCTCGGCTAAAGAGGTCAATGAAACGTTTCTTTTGGTTCATGAGAATGAGAAAAACATACCTCGCAACGTACCTATCTGTCGTCTTGCGTGTGAATGTTATAACTGTTAGTTTATTTATGAGTATCTACCTATCTATTTGGATTTGTTGTGTATGTGTATTGTATAAATATATATGTATTCTTGATATTGCTGTAATGTAATGTGAATTCACCACCAGCTAAAATGTATTCCTTACTTCTCCATCCATTCCATTGTAAAGGTTGCTTGGAAGAGATCGCTCTGAAGCGATAAGGCCGCCTATTGCTTACCTCAGAAAGTCTCTGTGTATATACCTTTTCTGTAATTGCTTGCTACATATCTGTTGATGTGCAATAAAGAGTTATTGTATTGTATCCTCGCCCATCTCTGGTGGAAAGAACAGGCCTTCTCTCGCAGACAAGAAAATGCGTAGGTACCTATGAAAGAAAAATCTTGGTCCGAATCAGGCCACCAAGGTGATAATAACGTCGCAACTAGCGCGTTAGCTAATGCTATTCCGTTAGTGTCCCAACTAGTTGTTTACCCAAGTGTCCATTATCTGGGTGACACGTTCGACAACTGATCGGAATGTGGCGCGGGCGCATGTACGAAAAAAATCAGCGCTACTGTCCCACCTGGGCTCGACGAGATAGAAGCTGGGTTGGAAATTTATAGTTTTGGAGCCGAAGGCGCATTGAAATTCAGTCGAGTCTTTTGCTCAGAGACGACGCTAGCTGATGCGGTTTGCACGGAGCGGATGGACGCCCATTGAAAAACAGTATGAGCACAATGAGCAGTGCTAACAGCGTACGTCGCGTGCGACGGATTTTACCTGCATCCGCAGGCCCTTATTAATACGGATTTTAACATCTCTACCAACATTATGACCGTCTTGGCCGGAGTGACTATGGTGAGGTGAAGTGAGTACGACGCCATCAAGCTCCATGTAATGTAAAACCACCTTAAGAAAACCCTATTAAATCCTACATACGGTCACCATCAAAAGTATAGTTGCATACTTTTGTACTTTGGCATTTTACAGCAACGTAAGTAGGTACTTAACACCATACAAATGTGACAAATGTGCTAATACGACAAAGTAAAAGAGTGATCCGCTACTTTGACGCTGACGGTACCTCGCGTGCTTAGCGCGGCGGTGTGCCCGCGCATGCTGACTCAGGATTACGAGGTTAGCACTCTTTGTGCCCAGGGGATTTGCATGTCTGCACATTAGCATTGCAACGCGGGCTTTACGATGCTGGACCGGATATTCGTAACGTCCAGCTTTATTTCTGCTTTGTGTAGAGCTATTATTACTAATTCATTACATTTGTAACAAATAAACGATAAAGCTATTTTAAAGTTTTCTGAAATTCCAGTTTCAAGTTTCAGTCTGGTTCAACTTAAGGTTGTTTAGGGCCTGTTTCACCATCCATTGATTAGTGTTAACTGACGGTTAAATGTGATGCCGTCTATTCGAACAAAACAAATAGAGACGGCATCACACCTAACCGCCAGTTAACACTAATCAATGGATGGTGAAACAGCCCCTTAATGAATTATCTGTATTTACATGTAATCCTCCGAAAAGTTAATCAAAAAGGATCGTAGGAAGTAAATCTATGTACCCCAAAATAAACGCGAGCGAAGCCGCGGGCCACAGCTAGTAAATCATAAAAGCAATCCAAGGAGATCGGGGTTATAAATGCATAAAAAATGAAACCAACTATGTTAATATTTCTGCTTCATATTTCTGTTGCAAATTGTTCCGTCGATTTGCTTCCATCGATTAAAGAGTAATTTGAAACGTGGAACGCCAATCTGTTTGTTGAATTGGAACTTTGAGCGCGTAACAGCCACCTGCGCTCCGTTCAATGCGATTAACGACTCGTGTTGGATAATCATCATCGCCATCATCTCAACCTATACTCAGAATACAGAACATAAGATGTCCAACATTGATTAGAGGAATGTGTTCGGAATCGTGCTGCGTGGGGGGCGTTGGTTGCAGCGGAAAACCTGAGCAAGTATGACACGGGAATGTTTGTGGGTATTTTTGCTCAGCCGGCCTCAGACATGGCGTTAATGCTTTTCAGGTTGGCTGATGTGACAAGATGTTAGTTATCGTCAATTGTGAGATGTACATATTTTATTTTCTTATTATTTAATGATTTGCCCTATGGGCTAATGTAACAAATGTGTACGACGCGACGCCATGTTCTTCTCGGCCATTTTACGTTGTGTTCGCCAGAAGACTGTTTTCACACAACACACATGAACATGGCGAAAATCGCGTCGTAAGGACGCCATCAGACGGCTCAGATACAATTCCCCCCCAGCTACAATAGCCCCGGGTCACCTTATCTGTTAAAGTCAAAGTCAAAATAATTTGCCCCGACCTGCGATCGAACCCGGGACCTCAAGCTTCATAGTCATATTCTTTAACCACTTGGCTGTCCGGTCGTCACAATCGGCGAACAGACCAAAAACTTTAATCTACCTTCTACACTGGCTAACTGAGAGCCTACTCCGAATTTCGATAATCAAAGTTCGTATCGTACCGTCCCTCTCGCTCTCGCATTAAATAGTATAAGTGTTAGAGGGACCGAACGACACGAACTTCGATTTTCAAATTTCGTAGTAGCCCTGCTGAACATGTTCTAACTGCGTGCCCTTGATATTACGATACGATCTAATAAAAAAATATTTTCAGAACAGGTTCATATAGTCGGCACGAACGCATGCTTTTACGCATCTCAATAACCGGTCGCAGCTTTTTGCTCTAGCCACTACATAATTAGTAAATAGCTAGTGCTGTGCTGACTAGTATTAATTCTGAATCAATCGCTCTTTTACAAGTTTATCATGAATTTGGACCACTTTTATTAGTTCCGTCAGTCAAAATGAAAAATTGAACACTTATACGATCACATGTGAGTCTGTCTGTCCGTTCGTTCGTCTGTCACAGCCAATTTTCTCCGAAACTATTGAACCGATTGAGTTGAAATTTTGATGTTGAAACACTGATGCACGGCGTTGACCCAAGGACGAACGTATTTCCACTTATTAGATATGACTTTGTTTTTGACTAATTGGGGGTAAATTAACAATTTTGCGAACTATATCGTGTGACATGTCAAACGAAAGTGCTCGTTGTGAAGCCAATAAGCAAAATATTACCCGCGTAGTACATTACTTAATTCGTAGGTATTTTTATAAGTAAATTTATAAATTTGATTTTTATGGCTGCAAGAGACCAAATCCGTATACGTTTCATCTTGTTCCTAAGAATAAGTGTTTGGTAAAAATTCCATTTTTAGTACAGTCAAATTCATAAACTTGTGAGCAAAAATGTTATCAACAATATCTGAACACGATTGTTAACGGCGTAGAAGCGTGTTCAGATATTTTTGATCAAATGTTTGCCCACAAGTTTATGAACAACTGTACAAGCTTTTCTTTGCTGATTGTAATTTTTGTCTACTTAACTTGCATTGTCACCCAAACTATATTTGCATAACAAATTTCAAGTCGATGCAATTAAACGTTGAAGAGTTCCGCCTTGCGGAGACGATCCTGGCCGGACTGCGAAGATGTCACTGCCATTATTGCCACCAGATTTACATAATTCTGCTAAGGGATACTGGAAGTGGGTCAAATTTAACTTGCAAGATTTGACCCGCACATACATACATAAATAGATCCACTGCAAGTTAAATAAAAGCTTGTAAAATATAATCGGCACCTTTTCAACAAACTTTACTAAGCTAATGATGGTTTCTTTCTCTGACAGGCTAGTTGACGCTAGTAACGTGAGATCCGTTTGCCATCATACTTCTACGTCACGTTTATGATTGGTCAATTAATTAGCTCAAGGAGCCAATCACAAGCAAGACTGCAACATTAAAGCCACCCTCATAGAATTTGAACGCACGGCTCGTGATTGGTAAATGGAAAACAAGTGCTGGCGCACGTGCATATTATCGCGGATTAGCAAGATCCCTAATCGCAGGCGAAGGTTAGATTAAATTAGGTGGCTCATGACATGACTACTGCCTCCAATAATATGATGGCAATTAGCAATTCATTCATCGCACATGTCCTGTCCTTTCTTCCAGTTTAGCATGGTTCCTCGATCTTGTCAGCTCATCGCGGCAGCAACCTTCTTCGATACGTTGGTTCTACATTTCCCTCTTTTCTTCGACTTACTATTTTTACTCAACTGCCCGAGTTTTTTGAGCGTATTTTTTGGTCCTCTGCAGCCTAATAAGCTGAACGATTTTAAACATCATATGAGGTATCATTAGATTCGCCAAAACTTTCGGAGTGACAATGACAATGTGACAATAGTTAATATTACAAAATGGCATCGATTTTAATTAATAGCATCGATTTGAATTTAGGCAGGTACGGATATGTAGTTTGGATGAAAAAACCTTGTTTTAAAAATGAATTTTGTAACACAAACTTTAAGGACGTTTTGTAGGCTTTTTTAAATTTCGACTCGAGGCTTAAACTGACGGTTCTTGTATGGATCTGACAGGACTTAAGACCACTTAAACCTAGATTAAAAAGCCTGCAAGTGGACGTAAGTATACATCCCGTGGCAAATGTATACGTATCGTCTTCACTTGAGGACTTAAAAAAAATTGAACTTTATTTGATTGATGTTCGGTTCAAATTGTGAAAACAGAAATATTACGTCAGACTTCAGAAGGGTATAAATATTCTTCAAAATCGGTACACTCTTGTTAGAATATCCATAATAATAATAAAAATGCGAAAGTGTGTGTGTTTGCGTGTTTGTATGTTTGTCCGTCTTTCACGTCGAAACCACTCAAAACGGAGCTACAGATCGACGTGATTTTTGGCATAGAGGTAGTTTATGGGTCAGAGATTGACATAGGCTACTTTTTATCCCGGAAAATGCACAATTCCCGAGGGGATAACGCGCGATAACCGCATTCAACGCGGGCGAAGCCGGGGGCAAAAGCTAGTAAATACATAAATTGATTACAACAGTTATTGTAGTGCAAGCAAACAATGCAGCATTCGCCTCGCACGCAGCGACGGAGCGATAAGAGCATATTTTCCGGGTCAGTTTTGAACAAATAGAGAACTGCACAAGCGTTGTATTGTTACAGGTATTTATTGGAACGACCTCTCTTCTCTCGCCTTATGCCCATTGTCGTATCTAGGATTATTTTTGGGGGGGGGGGGGCACCGTTAAGGTTAATACTTTAAAAAATACAACATATGTATGTATTTTAGTTTCCTGTTAACATTAGCGGTCCCCCGACACCGACGACGCTTAGATAAAAAAAAGATTACTAGGTAGGTACTTATACTAAATTAACTTAGGCTAATTTTGCGGGAGATCAGCATAGTCCCCGCGGGATAGGGATAAACGAATGCTTCGCAGATGAAGTCGCGGGCGAAGGTGGTGCATAATTATTTTATACTTTTTAGGCGGCGTTTTATTGTCGGCGTTTTTTTTGGGCGTTTTTTTTATTTTTGCTGGCGTTTTTTGGTGTCGGGGGTTTTTTACCCTAAAAAGTACGAAAAAACCCGACAGCATTAAAACACTTATAAAATAAGTTTTGTAGTCTAGAACTTTACAAGGAATTTTTGGATCGGTCAGTTTAATTTTTTTTTTTTAGTTTTTCTAAGGCGGTGGGATTTTTGTTTTATTTTATTACTACATTAGTACTGGATTCTTACAAAAGAAAGAATTAAAAAAAAATGTGGACTTCTGTGAACTATCACGTGACAGAGGCGACGGAGCTCCTCCGCGTAGTTAGAACGCGCCTTGATGCAATAGTAACCTAACTTAACCTATTAATCTCGATAGACCTAAGCTTGTTGAATGGTTCTGTTGAGCCAAAGAGCGTGTCGATAAAATGTATTATCATAGAACGTATTATCCTATAATTATTAGATTAAGGCAATTTGTATGAAAACACCTTTTTAATGATTGTATCCTTTGATTGCGTTGAGTTAGAAGTTTAAATTTTTCATAGCTTGAAGAAAGTTTAAACCTAAGTATATGTATAGTTTTAATTTCAACTCGATTCGATACCCCTACGCGTTGCCGAGTTAAAGGGTCTGAATTCTTGATAGATAGACAGAGCGACAGCCGGACGGACGTACAACAAAGTGATCCTATAAGGGTTCCGTTTTTTCCTTTCGAAGTAGGGACCCTAAACAGCTTGCATTGAAAATGAAAAAACACCGTCTTTTACCATCTCCAGTCATGGGCGCTGTAGTGCTAAACGATAATACGTTTGTCTCCACATAACCTAGTAACATTATCCTGGTGACTAAAGAAGTAATAACCTAATGTTTTTATATTAAGACCAGCCACTGCCCGCGGCTTCTCTTGTTTTAGCAGTTGCGTTGAGATTCCCGAGTTATTCTAATTTCGTATTGGAACATCTTTGCTGCGTGACATTTTGGATATCCTACTAATATTAGGTATAAAGGCGAATGTTTTTTTTTGTGTATGCACTGGAAAAAATACCTACCTGGTATTTTTTTTTACGATTCAGTTGGTTCAATACTACATTAATTCTTTATTGAACCTAGATTGATCACCAGAAATTTTCCAAGGTAAGCAGCAGAGCGAAGCTTCCAAGCTTAGGTATATTTTATACCTTAGGCAGCTATTTACTCTTAAAACTACTAATATTGTCAAGAAATCTTAGCCATTATAATTTTCGTTGTAAATTTGATGTATTTAATACCATCCTGAGTTTTTTCAAATTTTCCACCTGACAGTAGATTTTAGAGAGGTGAGGGGGACGCTCAATTGAAATGAAAATTTGCACTTTAAAGTTGAATATTTCGCAAGCAAATCAATGAATAGAAAAATCGTCCTGGCAACCCCCCAATGGTTTTAAAAGACCTATGTAACGATAATAGGGTTTGTCGAGAAAAAAAAATTCAGCCCCACTTTACGTCCATGGGAGGTTACCCTAAAAAAAAAAATTATTTATGTTTTACCACTGTCGGCGTGACTGGTATGTATATTCATGGCAAAATTACAGCTTTCTAGTACTAACAGTCTCTGAGCATAGCCGCGGATGGACAGACAGACAGACGGACAGACATGGCGGAACTAGAAGGGTTCCTAGTTGACTATGGAACCCTAAAAAGGCGAGTGACACATAATTGTTCTCAACGCAGTGCAGTCGCTCTCAATAAATTGTTTAGTAGGTTTATTTGTCAGCCGATACGTGGTGATGACACGCAACCGCGGGCTATTTATAGTCGAGGAAACTGAATCGCGTACAGTTGAGTTCATAAACTTGTAAGCAAAAATATGATCAAAAATATCTGAACACGACTCTATTGTTATTGTTAGCGGTGTAGAAGCGTGTGCAGATATTTTTAAAAAACCTTTTCATAACCGATTTGTTAGATGTGTGGGATGTCAACATGGCATTAGTAGTACAAAGGTCACCCTGACACGTGAATCAGTTATTTGACTGTACACGTAGTTCGAGTTGCTAAATTGTTATTACAATTGTTAGACGACCGGATGGCCAAGTGGTTAGAGAACCTGACTACGAAGCTTGAGGTCCCGGGTTCGAGTCCCGGCCAGGGCTAATATTCGTATGAATAATGCGAATGTTTGTTTTCGGGTCTTGGATGTTTAATTTAAGTATGTATACCTAGTGCCATCCACGAAGACGCGTGATTTTGTCATAATTAGACATTAATGACATTGTAATAAGAACCACGGCCCGCGACATCGTGAATGACTCTACCTATATTTAGTTGTCAAGTGTCCCATGATATTTATTTTATTATGTTAATAGGGCATAGTGTCTTGAAAATTCCAATTATGTATTATGTCAGTTAGATGTTCAGAAATTGTAAAAAAATTGGGCGTGACGCCATGCCGTGCGACACTGTTTAGCACGGCATGACGCCGCGGAAGAGCTTTGACGCGCTTCGTCTTTGTAATTTTTCTGTTTGATTGACAAATGCGCAGTCCCGAGCGACCACGTGTACCTAAGGTCGCTCGGGACCACGGCTATAGAGATGGTGAGGCCTCCGTGCAAGAGTCTTACAGCGCAACATTCCCGGAGCGTTACAACTTAGGGATCTTTAAAAAACGAGCCTATCAATTCCTTAAAGGGTTGGCAACGCACCTGTGATTCCCCTCGTGTTGCGGGTGTCCATGGGCGACGGTGATCGCTTTCCATCAGGTGACCCGTCTGCTCGTTTGCCCCCTCGTTTTATAAAAAAAAAAAGAGTCGGCCGCGCTCACGAGAGGCGAAAAATTGATACATTAACGAATGGATTCCAAGTTCCGGTTTTTTTACGAGCAATTTTTTTCTTTTTTTTTAATTTTATAATCTAGTTTATAAGTATTTTATTTGTAATACATTATTATAAAAAAAATGGTTCCTGTCAAGTTTCTTGCGCCATTCTTCTTGGCGATAATGGTATTTCCGAATGCGCTGGTAGTTTAAAAAACAAGTGCGAGTCGGACTCGCGCACGAAGGGTTCCGTACCATTATCTATACAACATAAGACATTAGCAAAAAACGGCAAAAAGTCAACTTTGTTGTATGGGAGCCCCCCTTAAATATTTATTTTATTTTAATTCAATTATTTATTTTGAAGGGAGGTGTGAATATTTCAAGCGTCTACCTGTTGTCGTTATTAATATCAAGCAGAATTCGGCAAAACAATCACCTTTTTTTTTAATCGGTTGGATGGCAAACGAGCAAGTGGGTCTTCTGATGGTAAGAGATCACCAACGCCCATAAACATCTGTAACACCAGGGGTATTGCAGATGCGTTGCCAACCTAGAGGCCTAAGATGGGATACCTCAAGTGCCAGTAATTTCACCGGCTGTCTTACTCTGCACGCCGAAACACAACAGTGCAAGCACTGCTGCTTCACGGCAGGATTAGCGAGCAAGATGGTGGTAGCAATCTGGGCGGACCTTGCACAAGGTCCTACCACCTGCACGTTTCTTGCATGACCCCCCCCCACCCCTATGTTTATTTTGGTTTACTAATGATTCGGCGAAAATTAAATAGCAAATTATTAGCTCCCAAACTATTTATCCCATATTTTTATTTAGGCGAAATGTTATTTCCCAATTCAACATTTCGCACTGATATCATTTCCCAACTAATCATTTGATAAATTATTATTATGCAAATTATTATCTGGGATTTTTTTAAGATGTCGTTTATGTTTTGGTCAAACGTATTGATTGGCATACCTTAACTTAGCAACATATTGAATGGCATACAACCTACTTTCCTAGTGGCAGTTATCCTGGCTGCTATAAAAAAAACCTAACATCGAAGGCTAAGGCGGGAGCTACGCTCCGCTTCGCTCCCGCCTTAGCCTTCTGAACCTAAACTATCCAAGTCGCTTCTGCTCCGAGCCGTCTTGCTCGCTCGCTTCGCTCGCTCGCACAAATTTTGAAGTAAAACTTTGCAATTTAAAAATTGGCCAAATGTTATTTGACAATTTGTTATTCGCCTTAGCCAATCATTTGCTACATAATTATTTGCCACATAAAAGTGTGATGAAGTAAAATTTTGCAATATAAAATTGTTGCGTAATAAGAAAAATGCGTAGTAAAGTTATGCCAACGAATTGTTTGCCAAATTAAACTTTGGCGAAAGATTGGTTGCTAAGTGAAATTTGGCGAAACATATTTCGCCGAAAAGGCAGTACACCGTTTATTTTATTATATTTTTAATATTTGTTGTTATAGCGGCCACAGTAATACTTAATAAGTATCTGTGAAAATTTCAAGTGTAACTATTACGTACGTCTCAAGAGATAGAGCCCTGTGACAGGCGGACGGACAGACAGACAGACAGACACCGGAGTCTCAGTAATATAGGGTTCCGTTGGCGCCCTTTGGGTACGGAACCCTAAAAATGACAAAATGACGGGCGGCCTATTTACGGAATAAAATGATTTGAATTTAAAACACATTAAACATACGCACACTCAAATGTATTCTCACAAACTTTCGCATTTATAATATTAGTAGGATTAGTAGGAAATAGGATATACATACACGCACTACTCAGACGTTTCTCTCGTCCATTGTGGCCATTGTCTTCCGCCATTTAGTTGCTTTGTGCATCAGAACTGCATCCGTATGCGTCCCGTCGGACCGGTCTCCGCCGGGCATTCCTCGCTGCAAAAAGTGTCCACAGATGCCTCGAGTGCATGCCACTTGTCCCACCGCCGACGTGGAAGCGATTATCGACTATTTTCTCGCTCTAACCCCATTTCCCCCTGACTTAACGTGTCTTGTACCAGCTCGGGTGGCCATATGAACGTTTCGTGTAAAATGGCTCGTTTTATGCTTTCAATCACGCTCTCAATACTCAATGCTTTATTACCCTTCCACAATGTATGTTTACAAGATGTTACAAAGGATATGCGATCACCACGGACCCTGTTGGGCAAAGCAATATTTATACAAGAGGGCAATTTTATATAATGAATAAATCTTGTAGTAAAATATACTATTAACCATCACTCTCTGTCTTTCTACAACAGTGTCTCAATCTCGTTCCAGGCAACGGACCCCGGCGTGGTGGTGCTCCGGCCGGAAGCGCTCGCGCGGGACTCGGGGTCGGAGGGCGAGGAGGAGAGCGGGCCGCCCTCGCCGTGCTCGGTCCGGTTCATCAACGACAACGTGCTCATCAACGGCAAGTCCTCCATGCCGTGCAGGCCCGACAGACAGCGGACGGCCAGGGTAAGCATCCTGACCACTGTTGGAAACGGAAATTAATAAGTTAATGTTAAAAATTTCATTTTCACTTCATGATCGTAAACTTCGTATTTTATGCTGGATCTACGCATCATAAATTGTTTTTTTATGCTCTAGTGCAAAAAGTAAAATCGTCGAAGGCAATCAGGTGTCAACAACAAGCACAAACAAATAAAGTTTAACAATATTTATTTATTAATATTTCGTTATTTATATTTATAAATCAATGATTGTTTCCACTGTTGCTGTTTAATTTCCTCGCAATCAAAGTGAAAAGTAAAGTGTAAAACTTGAGCATAAAACCCATTTTCCCCTAGAGATGTCTATCCACCCATGCCGTAACCCCTCAAGCCTCGCCGTACCGGCTCGGGTGGCTATATGAACGTCTCGGGTAAAATAGCTCAATCTAGTCTTATTGTACAATCTACTATTTTTCAGATTCTAGAAAAAAAACTTGTAGACCTTGTATTTTTTTCATTAGGTTTTTAGGGTTTTCCTTTTGTAACTGAATGTATGAAACGCTAAATTTTATTGTTTGACAGTAATTTTAATATACCTACACACATACACGTAGAGAGAGTTTTTTCTATTGTGGTGTCCTTCACGCTCAACAAGGTACGGATAGGCAGGGCAGAAAATCCCCATTCGTAGGTAAAAAAATGTACACATAAGTGAGTGTTGCCTATTATTTTATATATTTTTGAAATACTTATCGAGATAAAGGATGGACGTTTCAATTACGAATTAAAAAATATTAATACGAACTCGTACTGAACGATAACTATGTATCTAATGAACGTTTATTTTCGTCGTCTTGTAAAAAAACAACTTTAGGAATTAAGTATAAGCATTGGTTTTTTTTTTCATTGTTTTTCAAAAGTGAAAAGTCAAAGAGCTGAAGCTGTTGAGGCTCAACGAAAATTTTGGCTCCACGCCAGTAGATTATATAATACGAGTATATTATTATTTCATGTATGTGCGTTTGTGGTCTTCTAATCTGCACTAGGATTGTATCTTGCTTACTACGCCCGAGCCTGCGTACTCGCATGTTACAATTATTTCGGCTCCGCGACCCGTGCCGACCTGCCGTTTCATACCTTGTGCCGTCCGTCCCTCGCCGCCTTGGGTGGTTAGAAAGAGACGTGTGTAGCTAGAGGTGCGTGTGGTGTTGAAGTTTGTGATTTTTACGGCACGGTGTGGTTGTTGATGGCTCAATATAAGATTAACTAATTAATTCATCAATTTAAAAACTACAGCATTAAAATAAAAAAAAAACAATGCGCTGTAAAATTCAGTTGTACATATTAAAGTTATTTAGGGATTTTTATCCTTGCTTTCCTAAAGCGGCGTTTCCACCAGAGATGCATGAACTTTATTTACCTACCCTCGCTCCGCTCGGCTTTTTCCACTAGAGCTGTGCTGTGCGAGGATAGGTAAATGAAGCTTCTCTATTGTTTAATGAAAAACATATTCCTCGAACATAAGTGGTGGAAACGCTGCCTTACGGATGCGTTGCCAGCCCTTTGATAAAAGAGTAAGCTCTTTATTGTATTTTTGTTTGTTTTCTTTTGTGCAATAAAGAGTTTACATACATACGTACATACTTATCGATACTGTATTATAAAAAACGAACATTCTAACGAAGATTAAGGTTACATTTGGGCGGAGGAAATTTAAAAACCTCATTATTAAGCGGAGTAAATTACAACAACATCGGGAGTTATCAGACAAACAAACATTTCAGGAAAGCAAACGTTCGGTCAAACGTCATTTCTTGCAAAAGCTTATTCGGCGAAAACTGAAAACTTAACTGTCGATGTACCTACGTTTCAGCTCAAGATCCAGTTCGACGATTCCTTGACGCGCACATTCGAGTACCCCTCTGAGACGTCGCTGTGCGAGGACATAGCGTCGCCCGCGGCCGCTCCCGCCTCCGCGCCCGCGCACGTCTCCGCTCTCGCTTCCAACACTCATATAGGTACGCAACCAGCTGGGCACGAGCGAAAGTTATGACAAAGAACTAGATACTATCTTTGTATTGAATATTGAAATGTCCATTTACATTTGAAATTTACCACGAGCTTTAAGGTGACGGAAAACGTATTAAACCTGCACAAACAAACCTGCGAAGCTATTCAATGGTGTGTGCGAAGTTCCCAATCCGCACTGGGCCCGCGTGGGAGCTACGGCCCAAGCCCCTGAGCCCTGAGCTGATTCTGAGAGGAGCCCTGTGCCCAGCGGTGGGACGTATATAAGCTGGGATGATGGTGATGATGAGTGTCCATTGAATTAAAGTATAACAAGCACTTATGAATGTCAAAGAAAAACTACCACCGGTTCAGAAAAACCTCTTGTTGAGAAGAATCCGGCAAGAAACTCAACGAGGAAATTAATGAATGTTGCAAAGCGATTGTATTATTTGTGTTTTACTTAAGAACTGTTGTAACGAGGGTTTCTGTGACAGGCGGTTGATGCTACACCTAGTGCCATCCACGAAGACGCGTGATTTTGTCAAAGTTAGACTTAATGACATTGTAATAAGAACCACGGCACGCGTCATCGTGAATGACTCTTAACTATAGTATCGCGAGTTCCATTTGACACTGACATCTCTGTGTCACATAAAGGTGCGACCAAACCGCTGCGTAAAAAACGGTGACGGCACGGAATCGCAGTGACGCACCGTATGCGCACCGTTTTTATCGCATCCATATCTACTAATATTATAAATGCGAAAGTGTGTGTGTTTGTTTATATGTTTGTCCGTCTTTCACGTCGAAACAGAGCGACGGATCAACGTGATTTTTGGCATAGAGATAGTTTATGGGCCAGCGAGTGACATAGGCTACTTTTTATCCCAGAAAAATGCACAGTTCCTGAGGGAACAGCGCGCGATAACCGAATTCCACGCGGGCGAAGCCGCGGGCAAAAGCTAGTTTATATATATTTTAAACAGATTTACAATATTATTAGATGATATCTATACCCACATCACAAGTACATTTTTAACACAGTAGATTCGCTATATGGAGTAAGGGATCGCCAATGCGGATCGGAATTATTTCAAAATATTTCTGTCCATTATATTAGAAAATCACATGCGTTCTTCATAACAAACATAATTAATTATTTTAAGTCGTGAATATGTTCCGAATGTGCTGTTAATTATGATTGGTTTGCATTGTTCTAAAATTTAATAAGCCTTCAAAGTAAATAAGGTCATGACGAAATCTTTATAATCTTTGTGCTGACTGCGTGTGCTTATTCTTCGCTGACTTACACTTGCATTGTCATCGAAACTATTATGTTACCGAACATAGAACTATCCTAAACTTAAAAGTACGTACATGAGAAAATAACGAAACAATTTTATAGACGAGTTCCCCTAGGCAAGCTTCCGAAGATGCTGGCAGCGTTGCCGCTCTGAATAGCTAATCTGATTCCTTGCCTGAGGAAGCTTCCAGCTCTTTGGTCTCCTGTTGTCTATTAGTAGATCGCCTCTTTATCATTTTCTTATGAAGCTTTAAAGCGCTAGGACCCCACGGATCCAAGGGTCTCGATACCGAAACAAAGTCGTATTCGATGCCTAGACCCCTGTTTGTACCAAGTTTAAAGTCAATCCGAAAACTAGAAGTGTATGCTATTCGATATGCAACATTTTTACTTACACAATACAATGCTGTTTATCTAAGAAAGTTAAAAAAGCTTGCAACTGCGATCTGCCAAGCGACTTAACCCTACTGTACTGTACCGTAACAGTTAATGTAAAAATTCTTCAAAAATATGTATGTACAGTCACCTGCATTAATATCTGCCACAGAGGAGCGTTCAAAAATACCTGACACGTCCTACCGGCCTATTCTATTTGTAAACAAAGTCGTATCAGACATTTATGCACGCTTTGTTGTGTCAGATATTGGTGCTGGTGACTGTATTACACGTTCTATTTCTCTCTTAAGAGCGTTTATACCTGCTGAGCTGCCAACGTGGTATTTTTGTTAGTTTTTCTCGATTATTCCATAAAATTGTATGAGATTATTCGTGATAGACTTTTATATCCTTTAAAAACGAATTAATGAACGGTTTTTAAAGAAAATAAAAGTCTTTCACGAATAATTATTGGAGTAGACACATTAAGTTATATATTAAGAAGAGTTCCATCGGACCACATATTTAATTTTCATTATATTTTCATGGAATAATCGAGAAAAACGAACAAAAATGCAACGTTGCCAGCTCAGCAGGTATAAACGCTCTTGATCACGTTTCGACAGTTTATGAAAAGTATACCAATAAGGGTTTTGTGAAGGAAAAACTGTCGCTAGATGGCGTTAACCCCAAACGTGACACAAATGTCTGACAGACCTAAACCGCCATCTAGTAAATCGATATACCAGTGTTTGTGGGATGCTGGCTGATGGTTCATTATGGTATGCCTTGTTCAAGTGTTGACGCGACGCGTGCGCACCGTGGTGCTCCGCCTAGCGCCGCCGATACCCGTCGTCCCTGACGAGACGTTCGTCTAATGACTCCCGAACATTCCCGAACGCTTCCGATCTTGCCCGATTTTACTCGTATCTCGTATCTGCTATGCGCTTTGCGTAGGCATAAACGCAGTCCTTTGATTTATTTAGTTGACTTATTGATAAATTATACAATTTTACTGTATTAAATGTATGGACTTCAGAAGCGATTTCTATTTTTTATTTTATTTAGGCTGACATTTTGCTTCATTGAACATTATATAAAAATCCTCGCTTCGCTCGTTAAACTCTTTGTGTGACGCTTCGCTCGCTTGCCATTTTTTTTGCCAAACAGAAAAATAGTGCTTGTGAATTATTTTAAGTATCTGAAATTGTGCACAGCTCATTCGTTTATTTGGACGCCTTCCGCTACTCCGATGAACTCCTTGTATTTCATGCCGCAATACCTGTTGTGAAATTGTCTCTGTTTATTCCTACGAAATAAATAAAGACGACATCATAAATATCTATCGTATAAAATACGAGGGACATATCTGTAACTCGTGAAACAAGTCCTGAGTTTGCATTTCGACCTTATATGCTGTCTTTTCACTGCCATAATAGGTTTCTTAGTCGCCATCTGCGACACCGCGGGTCTGCGGGAATTTAATGAGATAAAAACTTCTGATTTTATAGATTCTATGCGAACAAGCTTCAATGGCAAAATTATATTTCTGGTAAACATAAGTGACGTCATAACTAACACTTGCGATGCCAAATTTGTCAGCTCATAAAAAAATACGTCACTGGACTGGTGTCATAATCCCTATCATTCCGGATTCTTTCTTCCTAACCAACCTCAAACTTGGTATTATACCGTCCCGCTCACGCTAGATAATAGTATTTAACAGTGTATGAGAGATGAAACGATAAGATTTAGAAGTTTAAAATATGCCTTCGCAGCGAATATTAGACGCTACGGTGCGGTAGTGAGAAAGTATTGTCAGCTCTTTCTGTCTTACGCTAATTGCCAACACTATTTTTTCTCTGTTATGATTCCAAATGCGTGAGTGAGTGAGTGAGTGAGTTGACAGATTTCGGCGCGATCAAAGTATGGCAAGGGCGTATCTAAACTTCTAAGTCTTAGGGCACGACACGACTTTCGTTAGAGCTTATTCTCAGTAGTTCCTTTGGCAGTACGAAAAGGAGAATTATTATTATGAAAGGATAGGAACTAAAGGTACTACTGCGAATAATCTTTTCGGAGTAGAGCTCCCCTGCGTTCGTAAGCTACATAGTGTAGTTAGCGCTAACAGTAGGCTGTCTGCAGCGTCGGCGGCGCTGTCCCGCTACCAGCCCAGCAAGACGCTCGCCGACACGTTCCAGCTCGGAGTGACGCGGCACGAGACGCGGAGCGAGCCCGCAGGTACGTAGCTCCAACTCTGTTATACACTAGCCAAATTAAAATCTTACCAGCCGATAAAAGAATTAAAATAAATAAAAAGGTAAGATATACAGGATGTAACATTCATATACCGGTCAGTACGGGAAAGTCTGAAACTATAAGACATACGAAGATCTCTTCTTAGGAACCATGTCATCGATTTGAATAAGAAGAAAAACTGCATTCATACATTTACAAAAAAAACTTTTACTCAGTTCGGGAATGGAACCCGGTCGTTTTGAAAAATAAAACATACATTATTCCTATTTCGATATCGGTAGTGAAGGTCATAAGCAATAAATGTTACTATGAAACACGATATCTAGAATGAATAAAAGGCATTGTGTTTCATGTTCTTTATTATGTAGTGTAAGTTTTATTTTCAAAACATCCGGGTTCTATTTCCGAGCTGAGTACAAGTTTTTAAAAATGTATGGTTGCAGTTTTTCTTGTTATTAAAATCAATGACATGGTTCCTAAGAACGGATCTTCGTATGTATGTATTATAGTTTCAGACTTTCCCATAATATGAATGTTACACCCTGTATACAAGAAATCAGTCGGTCAAATTAAACCGCCCTGCGTCATACCAGGCGTAAAGCGCAACGCACACAGAGGGCGTGTGCGGGTCGGGTCTTTTATAACGCGTGAGCGGCGCGGTTCGTTTTATTGACACAGAGAGCGATTCGGATCGGTGACCAGCCACATTTTTGGTATCAGCACTTCGATGTAAACTGCTAAATTCACTTGTGTACGTCGCACGCGGCATCCTTTGACAAGAGGTGGCGTGTGTCAAGGCAGCGCGATACAAACACCGCCCGTGTAATGTCGTTCATATACCGCCATGTGATTAGGCCGGTCGCGGTCCCTACCCGGCCCGCTACCGACCCGCATCCTTCGTCTGTGTGTGTTGGGCTTAAATGTGCCTAATGTAATTTACTTGTTGCACTGCCCCGATTAACCGCGATAGATCTTTGGCATTAGAAACGTCAAGACATCACCGAGAGCTTATTGTTTATTTGCCAAGAACAACAACTGATAATGCAAATCTTTTGAGGACATTATAATATGAACGTTTAAAAAAAAAACTGACGCACGCCCCTCTAATGCATCGCTACCTTCCCCCCTCTCCCCACATTGCATTACGTAATGCTTGAAAAAAAAAAATGCCTTGGACCATTTTGATTTTGATTTTTGTTTGCGCAGAGAGCGAGGCCGGCGCGGACGAGGGCGAGGCGCGGCCGTGCGCCGCGGACGCCGCGCGCTCGTGGAGCGAGGCGCGGACGCACGCCACCGACCTGCTGTTCTGGTGAGTGCCTGCCGGAGCTGCCGCCGCACCGTTGATCACCCGGGCCACTCCCTCCACCTCCCACCGCCCTACAAACCTACGGTCCCAGCCCTTCTCCCCGTTAGGCCCTGGTTTCTCTGGCCCGTCACACCGTGACGAAACAGTTCCAGGTTTGATTTTAGAGTTTTCTTTCTCCTATATCGCCGTACATACTAACTCCATCATCAGACCTTGAATAACGCCTAGGATCAAATACTCGTTAAGACAAATTAAGCGAACCTAAACTCGATATGGCTGTGTTGTTTTAGTACAGAGCGCCGTGAACCACCATCTGACTCCATCATCAGATCCTGAATACCATATATGATCAAAATACTCGTCAAAATAAATTAGACGAACCTTAATTCGATATGGCTGGGTAGTTTTAGTACAGAGCTCCGTCAACCACCCTCTGATTCCATCATCCATCAGACCTTGAATACCATCTAGGATCAAAGCACTCGTCAAGACAAATTAAACAAAGCTCAGCTCCATATGGCTGGGTAGTTTTAGTACAAAGCTCTGTCGACCACCTTTGGACTCCATCATCAGACCTTGAATACCATCTAGGATCAAAGTACTCGTCAAGACAAATTAAACAAACCTAAACTCGTTATGGCTGGGTTGTTTTAGTACAGAGCTCCGTCAACCACCTGATTCCATCATCAGACCTTGAATACCATCTAGGATCAAAGCACTCGTCAAGACAAATTAAACAAACCTAAGCTCCATATGGCTGGGTTGTTTTAGTACAGAGCTCCGTCAACCACCTTCTGACTCCATCATCAGACCTTGAATACCATCTAGGATCAAAGTACTCGTCAAGACAAATTAAACAAACCTAAACTCCATATGGCTGGGTTGTTTTAGTACAGAGCTCCGTCAAACACCCTCTGATTCCATCATCCATCAGACCTTGAATACCATCTAGGATCAAAGCACTCGTCAAGACAAATTAAACAAAGCTCAGCTCCATATGGCTGGGTAGTTTTAGTACAGAGCTCTGTCGACCACCTTTGGACTCCATCATCAGACCTTGAATACCATCTAGGATCAAAGTACTCGTCAAGACAAATTAAACAAACCTAAACTCCATATGGCTGGGTTGTTTTAGTACAGAGCTCCGTCAACCACCTTATTCCATCATCAGACCTTGAATACCATCTAGGATCAAAGCACTCGTCAAGACAAATTAAACAAACCTAAGCTCCATATGGCTGGGTTGTTTTAGTACAGAGCTCCGTCAACCACCTTCTGACTCCATCATCAAACCTTGAATACCATCTAGGATCAAAGTACTCGTCAAGACAAATTAAACGAACCTAAGCTCCATATGGCTCGGTAGTTTTAGTACAGAGCTCTGTCGACCACCTTTGGACTCCATCATCAGACCTTGAATACCATCTAGGATCAAAGTACTCGTCAAGACAAATTAAACAAACCTAAACTCGTTATGGCCGAGTTGTTTTAGTACAGAGCTCCGTCAACCACCTGATTCCATCATCAGACCTTGAATATCATCTAGGGATCAAAGCACTCGTCAAGACAAATTAAACAAACCTAAGCTCCATATGGCTGGGTTGTTTTAGTACAGAGCTCCGTCAACCACCTTCTGACTCCATCATCAGACCTTGAATACCATCTAGGATCAAAGTACTCGTCAAGACAAATTAAACAAACCTAAACTCCATATGGCTGGGTTGTTTTAGTACAGAGCTCCGTCAACCACCCTCTGACTCCATCATCAAACCTTGAATACCATCTAGGATCAAAGTACTCGTCAAGACAAATTAAACAAACCTAAACTCCGTATGGCTGGGTTGTTTTAGTACAGAGCTTCGTCAACCACCTTATTCCATCATCAGACCTTGAATACCATCTAGGATCAAAGCACTCGTCAAGACAAATTAAACAAACCTAAGCTCCATATGGCTGGGTTGTTTTAGTACAGAGCTCCGTCAACCACCTTCTGACTCCATCATCAAACCTTGAATACCATCTAGGATCAAAGCACTCGTCAAGACAAATTAAACAAACCTAAGCTCCATATGGCTGGGTTGTTTTAGTACAGAGCTCCGTCAACCACCCTCTGATTCCATCATCAGACCTTGAATACCATCTAGGATGAAAGCACTCGTCAAGACAAATTAAACAAACCTAAGCTCCATATGGCTGGGTAGTTTTAGTACAGAGCTCCGTCAACCACCTTCTGACTCCATCATCAAACCCTGAATACCATCGATGATCAAAATAACCGTCAAGATAAATTAAAAGAACCTAAACTCGATATGGCTGGGTACTTTTAGTACAGAGCTCTGTTAACCATCTTTTGACTCCATCAGACCTTGAATACCATCTAGGATAAAAGTACTCGTCAAGAAAAATTAAACGAACCTAAAGTCGATACGGCTGGGTTATTTTTGTACAGAGCTCCGATGGCCACCTTCTGACTCCATCATCAGATCAGCTCCATGTCATATAGCTTATATAAAAAAGTTTCTAATTGAAAAAGGTATCTAGGTACTTTGCCGTGATATCAGCGATCTTGCCGGCCAGAGATAAATTAAGAGCAGCCTAGCATTCGGACTAAATCTATTATAATCTACGTGGTTGAATGATACTGGCCTTTTGTATTCTTTGGGTAATTATAATGTTCTGAAATTTTGAATTTCGAAGTTCTGCATCGCGCCAACGAAATTTTTTACCGAGGCTATATATACCCCCGAGTATTTTACAGGGAGGCTGGTCGGGGAGGTGGGGGAACGGCGTCATCTGATATAAGTCATTACTGAATGGGCACCTGAATGTGTCATAGTCCCAGCAATTTAAAAGCGGCTGCGCCGCTTTTAGGGCTGTTGAGATGACATACTTAGGTCAAAGCGGTGCAGCCGCTTTGCCCATAGGGCGCCTGCGGCGCCCACGTTATAGCACATGATATTCATCAATAGTAGCGCCTTCATTGTTGGGCGCCTATGGCGCCTACATTAAGGCCGATATGGCAACAGTAACTTAAACTAGCAAAATTGCTTTTCATTTCTCCTGTTCGGAAAGTTTAATTTTCATGGGTAGATAGCCGGGTGGAAAATTGCGTTTTCATCTCTAGGGTGGAAAGTATTTTTTTTTTAATTTTTCGATTAGCCATGGAGTTGAAGATAATTCAGTTACGTCAATGACCACTTTTTTCACTTTTCGGCATGGCCATCTAGATGCACGTCGTGGCCAAGGAGCTTATATACAACACTGGAGGTTGAACGCCGAACATCCGTTTAAAACAAGAAATTTGATCCTTATTACGTCACGAACATATTCCATCTCTTTCTTTAGTTAGGTTAAGAAAGAGATGGAATATATAAATAAGTAATAAAGGTCAAACTTCAAAGCGTTCAACCTCCAGTTTTGTAGGTATATAAACTTCTTGGTAGTGACAAAACTCGATTTTTTTTTATACTCGGCCGAGGCAAGTGGCCAGGTCGAAAAGGTACCGTTGGAGGTTGGATATAAGTAAATTCAATTTACTGAATACTGAAATTCAATTTAATGATATTCTCATTTTTTTGTGCTATTTTACTTTCCTCACAGTCGAAATGAAAAGTAGAATGTCTAACTCGGGTGAAATTACCCATTTCCCCTCGAATTATTGGCGCTCTCACTTCGTTCGAGCGCCAGAAATATCTCAGGTGAAATGGATCACTTTCCACCCTTGGTTATCAATCTACTATTTACTCCGACCAACGAAGGTTTTGTAACCCGATTAATTCTCCCGCCTATGAAACCTGGCACATGATGAAAATAGGTAATACACATTATAATTATACAATAATCCAACAACTTTTTTTACGAGAAGTAAAGTATTATTTACCTAAATATGAAAATCGTTTAGCTCTCTGTGAAAATTTTCTCAGTCTGAAATTCTTTCTGTATACGTACCTATCTACTACTTAGAATATTAAAAGAATCCAATTGTTTTTCGACTTCAGAGATACCGCAAATTTAGCTTTTAACATTTTGCACTATAAGTTCCACTGAAAAATTACACTGCTGGTTTTTATTTTTTAATAATATATCCAATAGATTTCCCTTTACAATATTATAATTCTTATTTTTACGTAATTACGTCGTGTGAATAATTGGGTCAAAATTCTTTTCATTGCCTTGCTTTTGTCACCGAAAAAATGGCACGGACTTTTTTATATGGAACCTAGTGGCATTTTTAATTTTTCTCTAGTTAATAATTAGTTAACACGAAATAACAAACACTGGCTAAACATTTTTTTTTATTTCTTAATTAGAAGACATAAATAATATCGTGACAGAGTGGTCAGAAACAATGCAACGAAAAGAATTTTGACCCAATTGCTCAGGTAACTTTATTAGGTTTCTTAGTCAGGGATCGCTCTATTGTAATAGATTTTTCAATAATCCAATTGAAAGTCAACTAAATACCAAGTTTGAAGGGTTCCGTACCCAAAAAGTGCCAACGGGACCCTATTACTGAGACTCTGCTGTCTGTCTGTATGTATGTCTGTCAGTCTGTCTGTCCGTCTATCTGTCCGTCTGTCTGTCCGTCTGTCTGTCCGTCTGCCACAGGGCTCTCTCTGAAGCCGTAAAAGTTAGACACTTGAAATTTTCACAGATTATGTATTACTGTGGCCGCTATAACAACAAATACTAAAAATAAAATAAAGTTACAAATTAAAGGGGGTCGTTATACAAGAAACGTGTTTTTTTTTCAGCGTTTTTTGGTTGCTAGGCGTTTATTAGACTCTGTCGCCTTAGCAACGGGTAGCTATGTCGTTTGAATATTTACCTTTATGTTTGCGATTTTAATGATGTTTTATCTACATGCATATCATAACTTCCCTATTATATGTTCAGAAACGACTATCAAATGGCCTTTATTAAGAAATCTGGTATCTGCGGGTGCATCTTAATGTTCACATTAAAGTACAGTGCATCTTAATGTTTACATTAAAGTATCGGTAATACTTTTTTTAACAATGCATATCTGTACATATTGTAGAAAACTTATGACATGCATGTAGATAATAATTATTATTATAAATAAAACTTTAGTTTTTTATTATCTGTTTTATTTAAGCTTTGGTAGGTACTTCAAACTAGTTATCAGTAACACTAACTTAAAAATACAGGCCATATCTGAACATATTATGGAAAACTTATGATATGCATGTAGATAAAGTTATGTATGCGGCTATACATAATTAGGCATTAAAACAATCGTGTGATCTTATTATGAAACCACACTCGTGCTTTAATGCCTCTCATTATGCACCAGCCACATAAATAACTATTATAAAAGCTTCGATAGTATAATATAGTGACTGTCTGATTGAGTGGTTTATTCGTTTTTGTGCAAAATTAATAAAGCAATTTATGAACCACAAACCTCAATGAACTTTGATAAAGCGCTGGCCAAATCCACACCGTATTAATCACTATGTTTACCTATTGTTTTTTACACTAAAAAAAAACATACTAAGTATTTAACACTATTTACAGGGTTTATAATACAGTTTAAAATTTATTCACACTAGTCGAGCTTCTTATTATTTAATTACACTACATACGAAGTCCGCCGAATTTCCCGCGAATGAACAGAGTTGACAGATATTTTTTAGCCGCGCGCGGCAAGTTGCGGGCAATGGCTTCAGAAGCAAACAGCCAGAACCAAAGAGGATGAGAATACAAATTGTTTTTTCTTCGAAATACTTGCACAAGTGCTTACATTTCGGCGATATTTTTAGAAGCTTTTCTTTAGTTTGTCCTGTTTGTTTATTTGTTTATTTATTGTTTGTTTGGGTCAAATCTTGGAAGCTAAATTTGACCCACTTCCAGTGGTCCAATCGACTTGAAATTTGGCATACTTATGTAAATTTGGTGACAAAACAATAATCTGGTAGTGACATCTTGGTGGTCCTGCCAGGATCGTCTCTGCAGGAGGGAACTCCTCAATAGTTAATAGTACCGACTTGAAATTTGGTACAGATATGTAGTTTAGACGACAGTGCAAGTACAGTGAACAAAAAGTACATTCGGGAAAAAAGCTTGTATTAAAAATGATATTTTTAAGAAAAACTTATTACAAGCATTATATTTATTTGCAGTGTACCTAATGTAACTATGTTTGCTCGGGTGGAATCTTTCAACTCAAATTTAAAGTGGATATCTTCAACCGATTGAGCTGAAATTTTAAACGCATGTATAAATCCGATGACAATGCAATATTATTATAACATGGAGTTGATCTGATGATAAAGCTAGCGGGTGACCATATGAACTCTGTGATATACGACACGACCGCATCGAGTTTGGACTCGTTTGTCGTCTTGACGAGTACTTTGGTAACCAGGGGCATAAAGTACAGTCAGCAAAAAAAACTTATATTAGAAGAATTTTAAGAAAAACTTTTACTGAACTGTTTACGGAACCCTTCATATACGAGTCCGACTCGCACTTGACCATTTTGTTATTATAATATCAATAATTGCTAATACTAAGGATTCCCGCCGTTTAGCAGCGACCAAAGCGTAGCAGCTAAAGTAACGAAAAGTATGGGACATCACAGGAAAATTGACTTTATTACAGACCGTATAAGGTCCAATGATCCAGTTAGCTAATAGTCCTCTTTTGATACAATTTGAACGTCGTCGTTCCATTTTCAGTCTCATGGTGCAAAATCCACATGTCATTGCTTTTTTAAGTAATAAAAACTCTTTTATAATGTAATAATACTGGCAATTTCGAGCCATGTTTAAAAATAAATCCGTTAATTCGGAATTCTGACAGTTTAGATAAAACATGCGAAAAAAGCCGTCAAGATCCAAATGAAAGAGATGAAACGATCATTGACAAGTTGGCACTCTTCTCGATGATTGTCAAAAACAACAAGTTCGAAGTTCGAAGAGATGATCTTATGATAATATACGTGTTACTTTATTTCGCACTCAACCCGAATGAAACCTTATACCATTTAAAAGAAAGCTCAATTTTCTAATGTGTCCCATAATTTTGATTATTTTTGCTGCTACGCTACCAGTGGTGATGTGGAATAAGTGTGACAGTAATGTCGGTTCGGAGCTACGTAAAAAATACTCTATTATTGTATTTCACGGATACCCAGAAGATCCTAAAAATAAAGGTAAGTACGAAATCGACAGAGCATTTAAGAGGCGAAAACAACAAACGCCGAATTAACTGCACAGAAATATTATTTGCTGACAAAATGGTTATTTCAGAAACTAATATGATGTTTTATTTCGAAATATACCTACCTACTTTCTTGTTACATAGGTAATGAAAAACTCTCTACTGACATGCGACTACCTTTTGTCACAATTTCAACCTTACGTGAGTGGTAATAAAAACGTATCGCTGACTTTAGCCCGGGAACTACATCTCGTCTGCGTATAGTATAAGTATAATGAATGTTTGAAAAATTGTTGGATAATTTATAAATCTGTTTTAATATATAATCAAATGACCAATACATTTACAAGAAATTACGTAATTAAGCAAAAATAAAAAAAAAACCTGTTTCCAAATGAAAAACTTTTAGATAACTGAGAAGAGCTATGTATTTGAATATATAAAAGCATATTAAAAAATAAAAATCAGCAGAGCAATTTTTCAGTTGAAGTTACAGTGCAAAATGTTAAAAGTTAAATTTGCGATAAGTATCTCTAAAGTCGAAAAACAATTGGATTCTTTTACATAAGTATTCTAAGTAGTACATAGGTACGTATACAGAAAGAATTTCAAACTGAGGAATTTTTCACAGAGAGCTATAAACGATTTTCATATTTACGTAAAAATACCTAACTTCTCGTAAAAAAAGTTGTTGGATTATTGTATAATTATAATCTGTTTTCATCATGTGCCAAGTTACATAGGCGGGAGAATTTTTCGTAAGTCTCCATACAACAAATCTTCTCGTAGACTAGAGTATTTAGTTTTTTGGCACAGCAGGCGCCATGTTACAGAGCGCGTTAAACAAGGCAATAAAAGCGGCCCTGCTTTTATACCCAGGCGCCTGCAGCGCCTGCGTTACAGTGGAATTAGCTAAAGTAACTTAAAACAGCGCAGCCGCTTCAATTATTGGGCAAGATAAGGCGGGGCTGTGCCCTAAGACCTAAGTAATATATCACGTGGCACACGCACATTTAAGGAAACTTGATTATCTAAATCGATTTCAGTATTCTTTTTTCGAATGTTTTTTATTATATTACTCAGTTCCGTAACATAATGAAAATTTACTATGGGTTATTATGTTACTGAATTTGCACCATAGAGAATAGAACTTGGAACAAACTTATAACGTTAGTTATTATTGTATAAGTTTTGACCATATAATTGACATATTATACATACATATACTACATAGGAGTAGAAAAAATACTATAATTTAACTTCATAATATATCATCCGTAGGACGTCCACTGTTGGACATAGCCCCCCCCCCCATAGACCTCCAGTTGCTTCGGTCGGAAGCGGCCTGCATCCACCGTGATCCCGCAGCTTTAACCAGGTCATACGTCTTTCACGCTCTTGGCCAGTTTTTTAGCATAATCTCGTATCGCATTAAATCGCATGGTATCGTTTGGCATAACTATCCTATCATTCGTATCGCATAAGCTCGTTTTACGAAACACATATTAGGTACCTACACATCTTGTTGTAATGCTGGAAGTCTCGCTGATGGATGTCTAAGCGAGGTGTAAGAATCCTAATCCTCTACCATCCTTTATTAATTAAAGATGTGAAAGTTTGAAAGTGCGTGCCTGTGTTTGTTACAACTTCACGTTAAACCGGCTGGACGGATTTGTATGAAATTTGATAGCTGCTAATTACTGTGTTTTAACTTTGTTTGTAAAATGGAGTAGGTACTTACGAGTGTTTTACCTATATATTATACAAGTACAAGTGGGTAAATATACTCCGGGAAATATGAATCGATCATTTGGAACTATATGACTGTAGATGTATTAGAAATCCTGAAATTCAGTAAGTTAAAACGCAGTTATGTTCCATGTTGTGCTAGCTTAAAATGCAGAACTCTTTACGTGCCAATAAACGAAAGCGAATCAGAAAGATACCAAATTACCCATTTTTTTTTTACATTTACACCATTTTCGATTACCTACTTCGTTCTCCATTACAAAGGCAGGTATTACGTAGATACAGAAAAATACCTTTGTTTAGTACACAGAAGCCGTGGTGGCGTAGTGGTTTGACCTATCGCCTTTCAAGCAGAGGTTCGTGGGTTCAAATCCCGGCACGCACCTCTGAGTTTTTCGAAATTCATGTGCGAAATTACATTTGAAATATACCACGAGCTTTACGGTGAAGGCAAACATCGTGAGGAAACCTGCACACGCCTGTGAAGTAATTCAATGGTATGTGAAGTTCCCGATCCGCACTGGACCCGCGTAGTAACTACGGCCCAAGCCCTCTCTTTCAGAGAGGAGGCCTGTGCCCAGCAGTGAGACGCAAATAGGCTGGGATGAGTACACAGAGTATAGCTTTGCCTTTTTAAGACTAGGTCAATTGCCCTCTCATATTTATTTGTGTATTAATTCAACTCTTCTTCGTTTACAGAAAGAGCTGTCATCGCTACAGTCACCGACTTTATAACGACATTTTGTAATGCGACAAAAACTGTGCGAGCGGGTTGTGGACTTGGCGCGACTCCTACGACGCTCGCAGTGTTTTAATGTTGGAGAATGTTGGTGGCATTTCGTGCTACGATATCGCGGCTTTATTAAGCGATGCTGGCGGTTTGGTGAACTTTTTATTAGTCCAAACGGCTTCAGCCCGTATAAACCGCTCTCCAAAGGTGCATTTGCCGCAAAATTTACATTCCCAAAACATGAACTCTCTTTTTGAGAGTTGCACTTTTATTAAAAAAATAAATAAAGCGACAACTTAGAGTCCGCGTAAAGTACTACAGCGCTGGGAAACAGCCATTTAATAAAAGGCCTCACGTTTTGAGACAGTGCACTTTCTAAGAAAGTGTTGTTATTAAGTGCACCTTTGGAGAGTTAATTTCTGTGGTTTTGAGAGGCAAGGCAGGGCCAGCCGCGCTGAGCCGTGGCTGTGATGTAAAGCTTTCTTTAGGTTAATATTAAAATCGAGCTCAAGACGCCGTGAGCGAGCGAAGACGTAATAAATCCATTGACATTCATGACAATTTTACACTTTGAAATGTATTTATAGACTTATATAGCGCTTGTGACGGCAGCCGCGACATAATAGCTACTGTAGAACAGTTGCGACACCCGCGTTTCAAAGCTGGATCACCAGCCGCAGCTGGTTCACCGCCGGCGGTGCTAGTGACAAGCGACTGTCAACTGAATAAGAAACATTTATTTTATGACTAATATCAATAGGAAGTAACAAATATTCCAATAACTATCTAAATCCGTTTACTGCTAAAGAGAATACGATCTTAGGGGGTTAAAATGCGGTTAACCGAGCGGTCCCTGTCTCTTCAAGCCACACTTTGAAGAGATATAGCACGCTAAAACCGAGTGGCTAACCGCATAGTGCGTACGTAGCTTTAAATTCGTCGTCAGCTGTGTGGCCTAAACTATTACTTACAACTACTGTGACTTACAAGCAGAGCGTGAAAAGGATGATATTAATATGGATACACCCTGATAATAGGTAAATATTATTTAAGCAAAACAAAACTATTCATATTCTGTTAAACTAAAATGACAATACATTGCAAAACTAGTACTGAATAAACTTTGAAATTTATTCTAAAGTTTCTACATAATTTTAATTCACTTATGTTCGTTTTAACGGCGTCGTAAAGCTTTTAGTAGAAAAGCAGTCTAGTTAAAATAATTTCGCTAGTATAATAAAATTAGGTACATACAGATGGGACTTCTAGCATTAAATGACATGGCCGTGTGTACAGTCGAACAAATTGATTCATGTACAAGGGTGGTACCTTTTAATAATCAATTTGACTATGATCTTGACTAAAATATGGGATGCCAACATGACTTTAGTAGCACTAAGCTTCCACCGGTACATGATTCATTTTGCTCGTCTATACATTCTCAAAACGTTCAAAATATAAAAAGATTGCTGCACTCAGAAGTGACCATTAATTTTTAATCGTTTGGTAAATGTGATTATATTCGATAAGAAAAAAAATGGTTATAGGGTAAGTTAGGCTACGTTTCCACCAGAGATGTGCGAGGATGTGTTGCGAGAAACGCTACGTTTGCTTAAGGCCTATTTACATTATACAACTTTCTTGTATACTTACTCCATGCAATAAAATTGAAGCAAAAAAATTGCTCAGTCCAAACCTAATGTGATATTCTTGCATAGCAAGCAACCTGAATTCAATAACTGTCATATGTATGTAAACGGAGGCCTACAGTTAATTGAATGCAAGCATGGCCGCTCCATCTTCATTCCGAAAATCTTCAATCCTGTGAGTGTTGTGCTCTAGTGATGTAACGAATGTAATTTTTTGAACATTCGCGAATGCGAATGCGAATGCGAATATTCAGTTTTTCGTCTTGGCGCCAAATTGTCTATGGCAGTCTCGTTCGAACGAAGTGCGTTTCGTTTGTTACTTTGTTCCGAGAATTACCCAGTTTATACGAACGCATCGCGAAGTAAATAAATAAATAATACCAAATGATTAACTGAAGACTGATAATGTGATTAGGTAATTTTTTTTAGCTATAAAAAACATAAAAATTGATTTTATTAACCTATCTTTTATCTAATAATTGTATTTTTTTCTGATATTCATATTCGCAAAACATTCGCAGAAATTTTGCGAATGCGAATGCGAATATTCGTTACATCACTAGTGTGCTCATTGTTGCTGCGATATTAACGACGGTATTAGTTACAGCCGGAACTTTACTCAGCGGCACAAAATTTGGCCCACTCTACATTCAATGAGGGCTATCGTTTTTTGTCTCACTAGATGGCGCACTGTTGCGTGAGGTTTTTAAGTATGGCTTTCAAAGTCTATTATTACGGGCGTGAAAACAAAGTTTTGATTAAAATCATATTGTATACACCTTAAAATCGTACCATAAAAATATCGAGCATGCCACAGTGTTGCATAGTCCCCGTTTTGTTCGGAAAAAAGGGAGGACAAAGGTTTCCGAAAGACAAAACTGTCTCAAAACACAGA
This sequence comes from Choristoneura fumiferana, assembly GCF_025370935.1. Lineage (NCBI taxonomy): Eukaryota > Metazoa > Arthropoda > Insecta > Lepidoptera > Tortricidae > Choristoneura > Choristoneura fumiferana. Next base: position 5,621,121 of record NC_133472.1, on the reverse strand, counting down.
CATTCATTGCCCCGGAACGCATATTTGCCATAATTAATTTCAGATGTTGCAAAGTATTCACAAAATTATTCTAATTATAAATAAACCCGCATAGCTCACCCAAAAACTATGAGATTTGACATTTCGGAGACCTCACGCTACACTAGCGCCTCTATTGGCGAATTCATGCGCGATAGCCCTCATTACCGATTACTGCATACATTTGAGGGCCATTTTTTGCCGCTCAGTATATAATATGATATCAGTACTACCGGATCCAGTACCCATAGAATTTTTATCCTTCTGCTTCTCACTTTGATACTGCGTTTTTAAAGCTCTTAATTTTGACTAAAACTTTCTTCTGTTTTTTTTATTCTTATTTTCAGTGTCCCTTGCTCGCGTGTAAACACTTGGGTGAAATTCTTGAATTGAATACCTTCTATAATTGCAACAAAAAAAATTATACAATTATTGCCGATTATTGTACAAGAAACTTACATAATGTAAATAGCCCACAGATATAGATTACGCAAATGCATCTACTTCGCGTGTCCGAACCCCGACCAAACGTCGGGTTGGCCCCATACAAAGACTGACCGCTAACTGACTAATCATGACTAGTGACTGACTCGAGCCCCACGGCGCGGGCGGGCGGCGCATTTGAATAGATTTTGCGCGGACATCGGGGATTTCACATCGCTAATTCGCTCTTGAGACGTCACAGTAGATATAAAAAAGTGACACGGTTGGTTTCATATATATAGATGATGAGGTGTTTGTGTTATCTAGTGTAATCTATATCTGTGAAATAGCCCTTTATCCTCGCACATCACAGCTCTAGTGGAAACAGTTGAGCGGAGCGAGGACAAGTAAATGAAGTGTTTCTATTGGTTCATGAAAACACATTCTTCGTAACACATACTCGCACATCTCTGGTGGAAACTCAGCCTTAAAGTAAAACTATTGATGACTAAGACTGACTACCTGTTTTGGGAATATAAATTTGTATTGCTTTTTTCTAGAAACTCCCAAATGTTTATGGAATGAATTTTTGCCACAATAATGTTTGGGGATCTATATATCAAAACAGTTTTTTTAAGAAACTCTGTCACTGTTGTCTTTTGGACAACGGGACAGAATAACAAACAAGAAAAAGTTGATCGACCCAAAAATGATACGTATGATAACAGAACGTTTTAAAAGTAAATAACTAAAATTCTCTTTAGTAAAATTGAAAATTCAACTTTTCGTAGAAAGGCAATTAAGAAGGTCGATTGGTAACTTCTCCCTGTATTTTTTACTCTTTTTCTATACAACATTTAGATCTAGAGAGATTTAAAAGACATACGAAGATCTTAAGAAACCAAGATCTTAACCATGTCATCGATATTAATAACAAGAAAAACTGCATTCATACATTTAAAAACCTGTAGTTCGGAAATCAAAACCGGTCGTTGTGAAAAATAAAACTTTCATTATTTCTATTTGCATATCGATAGTGTAGGTCATAAGCAATAAATGTTACTATGAAGCAAGGAGTATGGAAGAATAAAATGCATTATATTTCATATTTTTTATAATGTTTTATTTTTAAAATCGTCCGGGTTCGATTCCCGAGCTGAGTACAATTTTTTTTAAATGTTAGAATGCAGTTTTTCTTGTTATTAAAATCGATGACATGGTTCCTAAGAACAGATCTCATATGAAAATGAAATGGAAACATGAAATATTAAGAAAATCAACTTTGTTTCCGTACTTTTGGCCTGGGGTGTATATATTGATTAAAGAGGTAGATATGTTATTAACTTATTAACGCGCCGAAAATGAAGCATCAGAAAAGGACAACCGTATGCCTTTCGTAACGAGAGCGAAAAGGAAATAAAGCGTGTGCTGCCACAGCGTTCGGAACAACCGTCCAAGTAAAGTCTGAAACAATCAATTATAGCTTTAGCTCTCTAAGCTCGCTCGCGGTGACCAAATGTAATCAAATTGAACTTTTATAAAACTTTTGACATGTATTTATATTTTAATTTATGAGACTTGGCGAATTATTGTCGCTTTATACAATGATAATGTTGAAATGTAAGTACTGGCTCTTTTGGGCGTGTGTGCGCAGTCTTATTGTACCGAAGGGGTTAGTATCGAATCGTCTACGTAACAAAATGTCCAGCGACGCAAATCCACCCAGAAGCGAAATGTCATTCGGCAACGAGGTTTCCTTGACAGGCGGAATATCGCTAGAGGCGTTAGTATTGTCCGTATTTTACTATTTAGGCATCATCGGAAAATGGTGAATTCATAAAATGGACAGTGCTTCATGGACCAACTGGAGTCGTGGATATTTTGATACATAGAAGGTTGAAATCCACACTGAACTTGTAACGTGATATATATGTGGCGTGATTTCAACTATTACTACCGCTCGTTGTGTTCCTTCGGTTCTATAGATACGCACTCCAAGAGCCAGCCGGCCGTCTTATTTATAGTTGCTAACGTATTTGACGCATTCCTCATCATTCCTGTATTAAAAAGTTATTAAAGACTCGCGACCCCATTGCCATCTTACTGGACACAGCTAAGGGCGCTTATGCGCACCAGGCCCGGACCGGAAAAAATGGCCCGGAATGGCGAAAAGTAAAATGTCGGACGGTAAAATTACGAATGTATAGGACACAAACTAGTATGTAAATTTATATCGGACATGGCACGCCATAAATTTACATACTAGTTTGTGCTCTGTACAGTCGCCATCAGATGTTTCAGAGCAGCCAAGGTGCTCAAAAATATCGGTACATACACTCTATTATTAAGGTTGAGAGTTAATGTATCGATATTTTTGACCACCAATAATTTTACAGTCCGATATTTTACTTTTCCCCATTCCGGGCCGTTTTCTTTCCGTTCCGGTACTGGTAGTGCACAAGCGCCCGTAAGCATAGTATAAACTGTGTCGTATTTAAGATTCATAAACTATAAATAAATTATATTATTATTATTTAAGCTCTCGTTTTAAATATCTGGTTTATAAAACTACAAAATTAAATGGTTCAGCTCACGATTATAAGTCGGGAACGGTCCTACTAGTTTCGATATTTTCGGTGGGACTTTTTCGAGATAAAAAGAGGTTTTTTTTGTTATAATCAGCGGTACCCCCTGTTAGAACGAAAATATGAATAAATATAATTGTTTACAACTTTTAACATTCCGCGTCTATAATCTGTTTTTTCTTATATGATTCATATGACAGATGCCAAACTGACGCAACTAGAGCCGCTCTTATTGTTAAACTCAAACTCAAACTCACAACATTTATTGACAAGAAACACAAACAGTTACGCAAACTATCAATAGTTTTGCAAGTCCCTACTCGTAGTTCTAAGTGTCAACAGCATTATCAAACGCTACGCTATGGAACTGAAAGTCATGTTTGAATTATAAAATATAATTTATTCATCACCTGGAGTGTCATTTTCCGATTCTGAAGAAAAAAACTTTGCAAATTATTAATATAAATAAATAAAAGAAATGAATAAATATCATGGGACACTTGACACCAATTGACCTAGTAGCACACTAAGCAAAGCTTGTACTATATATGTTTGTTATTTTACCGCTTTTAATTGTACCGATAACCCTTACTTTTAGCAAGGCCTATTGAAACAACATTGTAAAAACATTCATTAAGAAAGTAAGTTAATATATTTTTCACCTCAGCACCTCAAACAGGCAGGTTTTGTTATGAGAAATCGCATTTTGCTCACTCCGTGAGACAAAGTAACTTTTAATTCCTTTTTTTTTAATGCTGAGTACAGTGTTGGGTCTACTCACTGAATTCCAAATATTTGAACTTTACTTTGATCTGTCATTTCACTTCAACACGAAAAATGCGAGATATAGGATCAAATGTGTTGATTAAAATCCTAAATTAAATTTATGGTATTAAAAATATATCGATACCTAATAAATTACATGACAACGAAATATTTGCAAAATGTAAACTTTCCCGATCTTTTAATAAAGTATGCAACCTCGTTGCACAAAAGCCGCTTCTCTTGTTTTTTTTTATGAAAGGATTTCCGTATACTGCCTCTACAGTTGGAATAAATATTTGTTAAATTGAATGAATATGTAACAAATCTGTAATAGAAATCTTAATAAAATCATATTTAAGGGTTTAATAACAGTTATAATAAATTATACCTTTATTGTTCAACCTTTTTAATGACCGCAAGATGAGGCTTTTTGCAGTATTAAAAAATAAGTATGACATTTTACAAGAAGTTGTAAGTTTAAATTACAATGCATGTTATGAGTATGAGATTTGTATTGTACCTACTGGACACTTTTTTATGGTTTTAAATGTGATTATTATATCTGTTTCTTAATAATCGGATTATATTTAAACAGGTAGGTATATGTGGTTTTATTCTTGTAACATTTAAATTATGTTCTCGCTGCTGAGGTGAAAAATTGTATGTGTCACACGAGACCAAAGTTTTTTTGCATCTCGTGTGTTTGAATCCCTTGCTGATCTTAGGATTCTAACCCAGAATCACTCGCTCACGCTCGTGATTCAATTATAGAATCCTTCGCTTACTCGGGATTCAAAATCAACACTCGCAACAAAAATCTACTTTGCTCTCTTGTTGCACAAATAACTATTATTACATAGGACTTTATTAGTAAATTTGAGTTCAAATATTCGAACAATCAGCTGTTTTAAGATTATTTCATTTTTTTTTTCATATATTATCTGTTTTGGAAAACATAGTTACCGCCTTACGAAGCTGCATATTAAATTATCATGTGTCATTTAAATCATGTAAGAAAAAACAGAGTATAAATAAATTTTTGGTAAAAAAAAAACATTTTTGAAAACGCGTCAAAGTTGTGCTAAAAAGTGTCACACGGCGTCACGTCACGCGAAGCTGGTTATCTTCTTCATTATTTTATGTCATCACATCACCTTTTAAGCGAAAAAATGGCATTTAATTTTTTACGTCTGATGTCAAATCCACAAGGTAAAATTATACTACTCCTTATCTATTATAATGTAAATATATCATGCTTGGTTTAATTATAAACAAGTAAATGTTGCTATTGACTTTTTAAATTAAAATACCGCAATTTTGACGACGATGATGGTGGATGATGCTATAGTTACTAGAAACGGTACGTTTTCTGACGTGTTATTTAATTTATAAAGTCCATAGGGAATGTTAAACTGCAACGTGTTGTGGACCATATTGCCGACGATACAATTCTGAGGATCGGCCCGTTTTTTAACTAACTGCAAACCAGGTAGTTCTCAATTGGGTTGCTTCATATTTTTATAATTCCTTAGAACTCTGTTATTCATGAACTGATTTGGAACATTCTATTGTTGGTATTTCCCGTTTAAACTGAGAGAAAAAATGTCACCCGCAATGTTTTTTTAACTTGTATCTCATAATTTAACCTTTTCGCCGCACGTCAAATACAAAAGACGTCATCCATAAATAATCTTAACACAATTGAACGAAGGTTGCTTTTACAATGAAGTAATGGACGTATATATAGGTCGTTGGCGTCGAAAAGATTAAGATATAATATAATTTAAACCAGAGGCCGTTCTGCCTAACGCGCTCGCGATCGCATTCGCTGTATCTTTCTACCCTCATCTCGTACCGTGTGACAGAAAGCAATAGCGAAGACGGTTGTTTCTGAGTGCTTTTGACGATAGTGCCTCGGGTGGTGATGTGACAGGGACTGAACGGGGGGGGGGGATGGTCGGCAATACTGGCCACGAGAGGCCCAGGCCTCTGCAAGTGCCTGTACCCTAGGGCTCGCATTTATTAATGTATATTGATATGATAGCTGTAGCAAACTGACTGGTTTATATGTACTTAGGGTAAAGTTCGCTTACAACAGGCTACTGATATAATCATTTGCTCAACTATAGCGAAGGAAGGGTTATGTTTAAAAAAAGAGAATCCAGTCACTAGCGGAGTGCATGAAAAGGTTCTTAACCTCTGGTATGCTCCGAATTTAACGCTTTCTTTTTGTATTTTTATTAAAATCAGCAGAATTTGTGCTTTTTTTGTTCCTGCATACGAGGGGTTAAGAATAATAAACGCGAACTCAGAAATAATGTACGCCTGTTGTTGGATGTCAAATAGAAACTATCGGCTTAAGGTGCGGACATACTGTTTGAAACTCGACGCCATGCCACGCTTGCACACGCCATCCAACGCGTGTCAGTACTAATCAGTCCCATAAATTCGTTATGGTCAGGGGCAGATAGAAATCAGAATCAGAATATTTTATTCGTTTACATAAGTACATTAGTACTGATCTTGCGTCGGACGTCGAACTGCGTCGAACGGCGTAGAGTGGCGTCGGGTTTTAGTAGTATGTTTCATTTATTGACATCAACATCACTGCTAGTGTCACAGTGATCGTCATATAATGACACAAATTTTTTGTGTATTTCCCGACACACCGATTGTGATTATAACGTTCCCCGCCCTGATTTATGTGCTGCAATATGTTTTGAAGACATTACCCTGATCTGCGCCGTAGTCGGGCTTAAACTTAGTTATTTTAGTTTACAAGTCAGTTTTTTAATGTATTTAGTTTTAGTTTAGCTTCGGCACACTTTAAGAGTGTCGTAATATAATCTAGAGCTCTGACGTACACCGCGGGCTGTAATACGACAACACGCGATTTGTTATTGTTTTGTTACTGTAGCGAAACTAAACTGTGCAATTATGTAACGTTTTGGCAAGAGAAATTCTATTGGAAATGTGGCATGTCGAAACATGATAGTGAATCATTTATGAATTGTTATCAGAATTCGGGAGATCGGCACTTCTTAGCCCCTTATATGTTTAGGCGCTCATCAGTGCCAAATTTAAGGCTATCTTTTTGTATTTTTTTTTAATCAGAACAACTTTTGCTTTTTAAAACTGATGAGAGTAGAATTCAGTACTTTTTTAGTCCAAATGAAGTCCTCTTTCAGCAAAATTTTCTATGTGCAATATTTAAGATACTTTCCCTCCATGTGGCATAGCCGTAGCCGTGGGACACCCTATTTATATTAGTAAAGGTGGCCACTCCGGTACGCCATCCAGTTACTATATGCTTCGATAAACCACAGTTTGAGATTATACTCACTCAATTCTGACAGTTCAAGTCGACAGGCGCAATTGTGTCTTTAACGCATTCACTGCCGCCGACGCACATATGCGTTTTTGGAATTCACCCAGTGCCGCTGTCTTAATTATTCATACATTTTGAACGCACATGTCAAAGTTAAGGGACAGTGAATGCGTTAAATTATTTTGTTTATTATTAAATAAGTATTCTTATTTTTAGGTTATGAAATCTAATTTCAATGATTGTTGGGCACTTCAGCGTAAAATGTTTCGTTTACCGTGATTTATTAAATCTATAAGGGTGGACTCATCTTAGATGTTAAAATTTATGTTATTGTATAATTTCGAAATTCCACAAATAATTTAATCTGTACATATACAGTTGGCGTCGTCATTGAAATGGATGCTTGGAAGCAATAGATGCAGTGAATCATGTTTTGCCATTTTTGTCGGAAATATCCGTGTTTATCTTGCTATCTCAACTAGCTTACTGAAGTTTACTGAAGCTGATTGAGAAAGCAAGATAAATGGGTCAATCAACTTTACAGTGTTGTTATTCTGTCCCGTAACTCAGGGGACACCAGTGATGCAATGTAGGAGATGAGCCATGAAGGAATTGCCTTAAAACTGGCAAAACCCCATAAAATCATACTTTTAATATAGGTAGAGAGGTAGAGTCATTCACGATGCCGCGTGCCGTAGTTCTTAGTACAATGACATTAATGTCTACTTTTGACAAAATCACTTGTGTTCGTGGACGGCACTAGGTACCTATAAGTAAATCAGAAGACGTCACCATGGCAACAACGTACACTAAAAAGTTGATTGACCCTAAAACATTTAATTTTCTCAAAAACGGGCGCTGAAATGTTCAAGATCAGTTTTAGTTTTAAAACTTTGCCTCCTACGGCCCGGTGTCCCATAGGGCTTATTGTAATGTGACATCGGACTGTCATAAGTGACATGAAATTTCGTGTTCATAAAACAAAAAATTGACTTGGGCTGCAGGAGACTAGTGTGCTATTTAAGTAGAAGAAAACAAGCCCGCGGTGTTTGAGGCCGCCCTAGAGCCGCGACTTGCCAATGCCTAGTGTAGCATATTATGACATAATGTATTTTACTGTATTACTATACTCGTATTTCAACTACAGCGGCGCCTTTGCCGTGAACAACATAATGACAGTTCAATAAATAAACGTACCTAATGTAAGATTCGGTTTTATTTTTATTTTCATTCGACAACTACATAGTGTTTTAAGGGCTCCACACATGGTAAGGATAATCGTTTCGATCAATCGGACGAGAATCGTGGCGATCGGTCGCTTCGAAATTGCCAGCCAATACCTAGTTTTTGCGACAGTTTTTTCTTTACTTACCTCCTTCATGTAACAAACCCTTATCTAGAAGAACCATACATCATACTGTGTCACGCAATAACTAAGACTAAACAATAACTATAGATGTCTATTATAATAATCTACTCTATTCCCCATAAGGCTGCGATTCTACCAAAAATGTGGGCGGATGACAATATGTTGCGAGGAAGTTGTTTTTCGTGAACCAATAGAAACGCTATTTACCTCGCCTCGCTCCGCTCAGCTGTTTCCACTAGAGACGTGCTGTGCGAGGGTAGGTAATGAAGCGTTTCTATTGGCTCACGATAAAAAACATTGCACATCTCTAGTGGAAACACAGTCTACAGCACTCGTACTAAAATATCTTAGACTAAAATGGTACGCTACAGCCACAGACTTCCAAACTCAGGTAAACTTCTACGCAATCAACACTAAATCCTACTTCGTACTAAGTATCCTACTTCCTTCCTACTAATATTATAAATGTGAAAGTTTGTGAAGATTTTTAGATGTTTGTTACTCAATCACGCAATAACAGCTTAACGTATTGACATGAAACTTGGCGTACAGATAGACAAAGATCTACATTGAGACATGAGATGCTTGATATCCCTGTAATGCGGTCCCGTGCGATAATATTTTAAGTTTATACAAGAATAGAGGGCGCTGTCCAAGAACGGTGACGTACCGTACCTCGGCTCAAGAGTAGTCTCACAAGATGTGTTAACTTCGTTTGCAATTAATAGATGGCGTTGTGCGAGCGAACGCCGTACCATGGCCGTGCCGTGCTTAACCTTTTTTTCAAGCCAAACGAGTGGGGGCCCACCCTCAGGGCACACCTTAGCACTAAATTGACAAAAATATGTCAAAAATACCGACAAGAAAATACCGACTTTGTTTTTCGTGTACACGCCCCACACGCACATAGAAACTGACATGAGCTTCTATGGGCGTGTACACGAAAAACAGGGTTAGTATTTCGATATCGGTATTATCCGGGCCGGGAAAGAGTGTCACCCAATTTATTAAAAAGTTTACTATTGTCAAATGTAATTTTTGTTTCCCACTCGTCTAGGTATTGATGTTTACTTTCTATTTGCGTTTACCATAGTTCTTACTAAAGTGTACTTTTTTCTTTAATTTCATATATTATTTAATGAGATCCTGTTGTAGAAAAAGTAACTACCTTTTTGTGCAACGTTGTATAACTTGAGTCAAGAAGATCTCGTGGCTAGAGGTGCGCGAAATGTGTCACTTGACTGAAAAGAGTGATTATTTATCTTCAGCGCACGAGATATTATATTATTCACTATTATATTATTATATTGCTCACTAGCTTATTTCGCTCATTATCTGCTACATCTGTGGTTCATCTGATTCATATAATCCACTCTTTGAACTAAAATTCCGAGATTTTACAAAGTTACCAACCGAACGGATTAGATACGGACCGGATAGGATTAGACGACCGGATGGCCAAAAGTGGTTAGAGAACACTACGAAGCTTGAGGTCCCGGGTTTGATTTCCGGCCGGGGCAGATATTCGTATGAATGATACGAATATTTGTGCTCGGGTCTTGGATGTTTAATATGACGTATTTACGTAAGTATTTATTTATCATATATAATTACTTAATTACTATGTTTATTCGTTGCCTATTATCCATAGTAAGCTTTGCTTAGTTTGGGACTAGGTCAATTGGCGTCAAGTGTCCCATGATATTTATTTATTATTTATTTCAATTCCCGTGGGAATTTCATCGTGATCTTTATTGTCTGTTGTCGTTGCATTATTATGTTTTTTATTATAAACAGCAGTGCCACGTTTTGTGGCTCCATACCCAGCGGATGAGATTTCGAGGTTTTATCTCAATCCCATGGGGATATCGGAATTATTTACTTAATCGTATGGCATACATTGAAAATAGGCTTGTCAACATTCACGGTGTTGAGCCATACAACTGCGTCCGATGTACTTAAGGTGCAGCAGCCGCTGCAATTACTTCTTGCACAAGTGGGGGGGGGGGACTCAGCCTGGTGTGATTGCGGCGAAGAGATCCAAACCATGGAGCACATAATCCAGCGTTGCCCTCTGCACTCGTACCCGGGGCTGCCGGGGGAATACCGGAATAAAAAGTAGCGTATGAATTATTCCAGAAGTCCAGCTATCTACATATCAATTATCATCCGAATCCGTGCAACCATTCTGGCGTGAAGAATTACCAAACAAAATTCTAGTGGTAATTGCCGAAAATTGCATTGTAGCTTTCATTGAGGTTGCATTAAAACAACATTTCATGACTAAGTCCAGCTGTTGTTATTTTGAGATTTTATCCATATTCCGTGGGAATATCGGGATAAGAGTAGCCTACGTGTTATTCCACATGTCTATCTATCTAGATAATAATTTTTATCCAAATCTGTCCAGCCGTTTTAGCGTGAAGGAGTAACAGAACACACTTACTCACAAACTCTCGCATTTATATTATTACTAGATGTTGCCCGCGACTCCGTCCGCGTAGAAGTATGTAAAATAGTTTATAACCTACAGCTACCGAATATACACAAAAAAAATCTTGTTAATCGGTCAAGCCGTTTCGAAGGAGTTTGTTCACAGACAAATTTGACGCGAGTTTTTTTTTATTAGAGATAGAAGGATATAGATAAGTAGGATTTTATACCCTCGCTCACTACAATCTCGCTCTGATTGCTTGCTGACCAACTTACTTTCTGAAAATTGACAGTTTTTTAAATCATGCTGTTCGCATAATGGGTACAAGTCAACGCACGTAAAAAGAGCTCTGGGTGGCTAGTGGAGGGGAGTAAACTCATTCAAACAAAAAAATAATTTTGAAAATTGTTCTACAATTGGCGGATTAACATAGGTAGGTACAGTCGAACATAGAAGTAGTTTTTTGAGGTCGGTTAAAAATCAATATTATTAGGTAGTTACAGTACAAAGCGAGAAAAAAAATTTTTCACAAGTCTCCTTCAGAAAAGTAACTTTTCCTCCCTGACGAGAGGGAGCAAAGTGCAACTTTTCTGTTCAAGGCTTTCTAAGTGTTTTATTGCAAATGGCATTTTTTGAAGTTGATAATTGTAAAGCCACGCCATTTTCTATGCTGGTTTTTCTTTAATAATAGTAGTTTTTTTTTTAAGTTTCTTAATGCTCTGTGTGAAAAGTTGTATGAGCCACTCGGGAGCAAAATTATTTTCATCTTGGGCGCTCATGCAACTTTTCACACCGAGCATTTGAACGAGAAACTTGAAAAAAAAAACTAATAATTATTAAAGAGCAAGCAGCATAGAAAAAGGCGTAGCTTTACAATTATCAACTTCAAAAAATGACATTTGCAATGAAACACTTAGAAAAGCCTTGAACAGAAAAGTTGCACTTTCCTCCGTCTCGTCAGGGAGGAAAAGTTACTTTTCTGAAGGAGAGGTGTGAAAATAACTATTTCTGCCCGTTTGAAGTCGGTGCTTCAGCACGAACCCGCAAGAGTGGACCTATAGGTATAGTCATCATATACTCTACCTAGAGGTATAAGCTATATATATATATTAGCTCGTATAATACATAAATAAATAAATAAAAAAACAAAAAAAATAAAAATACTGTGTCCATACTGTCTGAGGCTTTTATCACTTCTGCTGGCTCGTGCTGAGGCACCAACTTAAAACAAGAAGAAAAGTATTTTCATTATTTTTTTGTAATCTGTTTAATTTTTCGTTATTATTTTTTATATTTTAATGCCAGCAGCTAATGTGTGCTACATTATTTAAATATTTTTTAATATTAAGTGTTAGTAAATTTGTAAGTTCGTCAGTGCCTAAAATTGGAAGCCCTAGCAAAGTGATTAACTTTGAATTGCATCAGAATGTACTGGATGCGGAGCGCTGTCACCAGCAGCTGAGGAATATGACAACTTCGGAATGTGAGTTTGACATCTTTATTATAATATGTAGAGAAGAGTAGAGTATAATAATAATAATGGGGTGACTGTGTCGAGGATTTGGCGCGTAGCGACATCACGAACGTGCGACCAGCGGGGATACAAACAACATCACACAACAGTTTGTGACCAACAGTTTGTGAATTGAATGAACGGTCGAGTCACCGCCTACCAAAATGCAATTCATGGATATTGTAATGGTAGGTGTCCGTTATCTCACTCCTTAGCCCGGTAATCCTGTCCACAGCATCCCATATCCGTAGACCATTTCATGTCGCCTCCTGCCATGGTCCGGCAGTAGATGTGGAGGACTGTCCGATAACACATCCTCACCTATCTTTATCTTTAGACTCGACCCTCTTCAGTTTTATTATATTAGACAGTGTGTTACCGGCAGCAGTGCCGTAGCGTGGATATCGGCCGCCCGGGGCGGGGCGAAATAAATTTTTGCCGCCCTCTTGCTTAGGTTTTAATAAACTATAGTTTACAAGATATCATTTTTGTACCATTCATTATAAAAAGGGGATTCCCCGATTTCGTCACAGTATACATGATGGAAAATTTCGTGCTCATTCTAAGCAGTTCTTATCGTAGGTGCGACAAAACTGTGAAATATTATGGGACCCACATAAGATCGGACAATATCTAAAAAAAAAAAAATTTTTTTTTGAAGCCGTGGTGGCTGAGTGGTTTGACCTATGGCCTCTCAGGCAGAGGATCGTGGGTTCAAACCCCGGCTCGCACCTCTGAGTTTTTCGAAATTCATGTGCGGAATTACATTTGAAAACCACGAACTTTACGGTGAAGGAAAACATCGTAAGGAAACCTGTACAAACCTGCGAAGCAATGAGGGCTATCGTTTTTTGTCTCACTAGATGGCGCACTGTTGCGTGAGGTTTTTAAGTATGGCTTTCAAAGTCTGTTATTACGGGCGTGAAAACAAAGTTTAGATTAAAATCATATTTAAGACACCTTAAAACCGTACCATAAAAATATCGAGCATGCCACAGTGTTGCATAGTCCCCGTTTTGTTAGGGAAAAAAGGGAGGACAAAGGTTTTCGAAAGACAAAACTGTCTCAAAACACAAACATTCATTGCCCCGGAACGCATATTTGCCATAATTAATTTCATATATTGCTAAATATTCACAAAATTATTCTAATTATAAATAAACCCGCGTAGCTCATCTAAAAACTATGAGATTTGACATTTCGGAGACCTCACGCTACACTAGCGCCTCAAGTGGCGAATTCATACGCGATAGCCCTCATTCAATGGTGTGTGTGAAGTTCCCAATCCGCACTGGGCCCGCGTGGGAACTACTGCCCAAGCCCTCTCATTCTGAGGGGATTCCTGTGCCCTGCAGTGGGACGTATATAGGCTGGGATGATGAATATTTTTTTACAAAAAAATCTTTTACCATCCGATTTTGTATTCGAACCTACCCACAGTTATAAACACAAAGATAGGCAGCAAGAAGGGTTGGGGTCAGCGCTGTGTATGCGCACTTTTGTGTGCGTCCACAGCATACGCTGAGCCCAATCCATTTATCACACTTAGGGGCTGTTTCACCATCCATTAATTAGTGTTAACTGACGGTTAAATGTGATGCCGTCTCCGTCTATTCGAACAAAACAAATAGAGACGACATCACATTTAACCGGCAGTTAACAACTAATCAATGGATGGTGAAACAGCCCCTTTGCTAGCACTTTGTTATGTTATAGCACAGAATATATAATAGTACTAACGTAGTTATAGTTATAAGTTTAATGAGGGAAATATCTTCCGTTTATTAATAATGTCATATATTTTGCTCTAAGTGTGTTTTTTTATTCGACTGGGTGGCAACCGAGCAAGTGTATTAACAAAGGCTTATTCTATTCTAGTCATTTTGTACGACAATTCAAAGGATTTTTTGACGAAATTATTTATTTCATAAATCATCTACGCTTGACAAGCCGGCCTGTGTGTATTATATTATTTAATCCCGAATACTACATTGTGTACAGCTCGTTGTGCCCAGTTTATTTATATTTTATAGTACCAAATGCCTCTTCATGTTTCGGCCACATAAATGCTTTTCCAATGACCGTTCAAGTACGAATAATACCTAATGTATGATTGGTTTTTTGGAGTCTTTTTGTATTTTTTTTTATTTCAACTCCAAATTTGTTACTTTTACGGGTATCCCGTGAAACCATATCGAAAATACGAACTGAATTTGGTGTTGAAATAAAAAATACAAAAAGACTCCAAAAAACCATTCATAATTTGATTGCTTAGTAGCGACATCTCTTGTCTGGGTGAGCGGTTGGTTCCGAAAGAGTGTGACGTCTCTCGATGAGAGCGGAACATAGATGTCGCTAGTGCTGCTGCATAAGTAGCGTAGTAGAAATAAGCAACCTGAGATAGGTATGTATGCATAGGAAAAATTCGTGTCTAGATTCCTATCCAGCGGTGGTGTAGGGGTTATAGCACGCAGCACGCATTGCTGAGGACCTGGGTTCGATTCCCAGCGCTGGTCTCTTTTTCTGGTTTTTCTGTGCATCCATGTCTCAGTTTGTATTTTCGAAATACCTAATGTAGTTATTTAACAACATATTATTTTTATTTTGTGTTCCAGTTTCCGATGCAAGCTTCCAAGTACCGCAGGGTTCACTGACAAGCAGTTCGATCGGCCTGGGCAACTTCCACCAGTGTCTATCAATCAACCAACACGTCGAAGGAAATACTATAGAAGGCAAATACTGCATGATTCGCGCTAATATCAAAGGGACAAAGACAATGTCCTGGTTCACCGGGACATCCTGGCTACTTGACACTGGGGTTAAAAGTGTCTTTGATGGTGAAAAACTGAGGTTAGTAAGTAACTTAAACAAATATAATGAAGTTTATGATTATCTGTAGTAACAGTCGAGTAAAAGTACCTATTTTCTATTTTATTTTTATTTATGACGGCGGAAGCAGTCTACACTTCCACTGACCGTAGATAATAGTTAGTGTTTAGTTTTGTAACTTTGTAAGTTTTTTTATTTAATTGTATACTGTAGTTTTTATGTATTTTATTTGTAATTATTTTATTTTGAAAAAACTTTCTGCCAAGTTTCTTGCGGCGCATTCTTCTTGGCAATGATGGTCTTTCCGAAAGCGCTGGTAGTTTAAAAACCGGCCAAGAGCGTGTCGGACACGCCCAAAATAGGGTTCCGTAGCCATTACGAAAAAATTAAGTAATATTTTTCTAAGGATTTCGTATTTTATACGGAATCTTCCAAGTTTAGGTATATTTTATACCTTAGGCTGCTTTTTACTCTTTAACTACTAATAATTCTCAAGCAAACTTAGCCGTTATAGTTTTTCTTGTAAGTTTGATATACTTACTACCATTCTGATTTTTTTTTAAATTTCCACCTACCGGTTTAGATTTTAGAGGGGGGGATGCCCTATTTTAATGAAAATTTGCACTTTACAGTTGAATATTTCGCAAACAAATCACTGAATCGAAAAATCATCTTAGCAAACCCCTAATTGTTTTAAAAGACCTATCCAACGATACCCCACACTAGGGTTGGATGAGAAAAAAAAATCACCCCCACTTTAAGTCTAAGTACCTACTTACTATTTTGTTAGCATAGTATATATATATATATATATTCTGTGCATCCATGTCTCAGTTTGTATTTTCGATATGGTTTCACGGGATACCCGTAAAAGTAACAAATTTGGAGTTGAAATAAAAAATAAACTCCAAAAAACCAATCATAATTTAAATTTTTGCATTATTTCAGGATAGACAAACTTATACATTTGAACGCAGAATCCATTTCGCTGGCACTGTGTATTCCCAAAGTATGTTCAGTGGAGGACGTTTTGGCCCCACTTTTAAACAGTGAACTAAGACATTTTAATTATGTCACAGAATTTTGCAGAATGCGCGGAGACAAGCCGTTGGTTGCGGCTGATTACATCGCCTTGTAGGTACTAGGCACTAGATGAAGAATATTGTTAATTTGCAGACGGAGCAGTAATTCAAGTTTTTTTTTCAGCGCTGTATTTTCACTTATTGGGATCTTCACATTATTAAGTACCACCTATGATATTTGGCATAGATTTCTGAGGGAAAAAGGTTATTTTACTACTAATTATTCGTTTTAACAAGGGGAAGTGGCGGGAAGCGACGATTCAAACCCAATGTTACGGAAATAATATTATTTATTACCGAGGAACGATTACAATAACTAAGACAATAGCCTGTTACCCTAATATCGACACTAAAACGTCTCAACATAGGCGAGAGCGCACAGCGTGCAAGATTAGGTCCCTAGAGTTCGATACACACGATTGTTTCCTTGGACCTAATCATCCTGCACTAGCTGTTGCCCGAGAGCCCGTCCGCGTAGTATTCGTTTATCGCTATCCCGCGGGAACTATGCAATTTTCCGGGATAAAAACTACCCTATATGTCCTTCACCGGGACGGGACTCAAACTATCTATGTATACCGATTTTCTTCTAAATCGGTTCAGCGGTTTAGACATGATTGAGTAACACACATCCAAACATCTTCACAAACATCCACATTTAAAATATTAGTAGGATATTATATTACCTATTATATAATATGCCTATAGCACCGCATCACTAGAACCCTACAAGAACGTTTCATTTAGAATGGTTCCATTCCTGGTATCCTGATGGGGCCTAGTGTAATAATTGTATTTAGACTTCAATTTTTTATGTGAATTTTTATTGAGAAGGTTGAAATTCTGAAATAGTGTTTTGTGCAACACGTGATCAAAGTTGATTTTTCTGCGAGTGTCGATTATATTCTCGCTGCTGAGGTGAACTGTTGCAAAATAAAAACGTTGGACAATAAACGTGGAGTTAATTATAAACTAGCGGACCCGGCAGACGTCCTGCCCGAAAAAACATTACTTATATTAAAATTATGATAACATACCAACAACAGCGCCATCTAGCGAGTCCAATTGCGTTTTCAAACCATCAACAAACGTAAACCAACCTTCAGCCATAAATATTTAGCAACCAATATGATAAACAGTGTGTTACCGGCAGCCTGGCTTTTTTTAAGGGAGGTTAAAGTAACGTATTTCTGTAACTTAATCATGACATTAATTTAATTAATAAACTAAAATTCAGACTCTTACAAAATTATAATTGCCAGCAATGTACAGCAAAGTAAATTGACAAGTAATAATCAAAGTATCTGTCGATTGTCATTTACACTTATTAATTTGACAATTTAGGGTGACACTATTTACCGGCACGGACAATACCGACATGGAAATATCATGTCTCAAGCCTGTTTTACTGTATTTTTTTACAAGAGCCCTCATAATAATTATTAATTCCTGCAAGTTTCAGCTTCTTATCTTTGTTATTTTCTGAGATATGATTTTTTGAATTTTTTTTAAAAACCATTTTTTCCACATCGGCTTTTGCGATTCACGCAAACTTTTGGAACAGTAATAAGTAGGGCCCGGAATTTAGCGTGCGGCTATTGACAGATTGTAGGGAGAGAACACCGTTTTTTATCGATGTTATAGACATCGTTTTTCTAAAAAATTCTGTTTTTATTAAATAAAACCTCAAACTTTCCGATGATAGGTACGTTCTTTTTTCAGCGGTCAATGGTGAAAAAAATTCAAATATCGGAAAGTTTAATCCGTTGAAATTGCTTTATTGAAATCACTATAATTAACGAATACCTTTATATTTTATAACTTGAGAAAACATCCCTCTGAGACCACTTAACGTTAGGTAGCTAGTTTGCCTACCCTTCGCTAGAATATTATTTTGTATTGTTTCAGTTCTTACCATAGCCAATATAAAGTATTTTATAATAATATTCCAAGTAAAAATATATTTACAATTATGTAGTTACAACATAAAAATAAAAATAAACTATCTATTTGTCATTTATTGAATCAGGCGTTACTTTGCGGAGGTCCATATCAATGAACTAAAATAATTTCTTGCTCAGACCTTACGATAGCTAAGCTTATGCAAAATATGCGTGTTATGCAGTTCCTACTGTAAGAACACACACAAATTCTATACTCTGACGCGTTTCGAACTCAACCAGAGCTCATCTTCAGAGTGACACAACCGTACACCATGCTACCAGTTGTTAGACCGATGCTACCGGTTGTGTCACTCTGAAGATGAGCTCTGGTTGAGTTCGAAACGCGTCTGTTCTTACAATGTAAAACTGCATGAACACGCATATTTTGCATAAGCTTAGCTATCGTAAGGTCGCGGGTGAGCAAGGAAATTATTTTAGTTTATCTATTTGTCGATAACATCGATAAAAAGCGATGCTCTCTCCCTACAATCTGTCAATAGCCGCACGCAAAATTCCGGGCCCTAGTAATAAGTATACTATATAAAGGCTGATCAATTCAAATAAGTCAATAGGGAGTAGTCAGAAACTGTGAGAGATAGCAAATTCAGAGGCCGTATTGCCTAACGTTTCTGACGCTCGCGATCGCAATCAAATGACAGATTCAGCATACAACAACTGTCACTTGATTGCGATCACGAGCGTCGGAAACGATAGGAATACGGCCTCTGTTGTTAGGAACCATGGGTTCGATTTTATATTTTTTTTAACTCATTTAACCAATTAACGTTCTAAATTCTGTTCAGTTTTTTCGTTGTTATTGTTGATGGTGTGAATCATAAGTGAAAAGAATAGTATTTTATGCAACTGTATCGTAATAGGGGTCCTTAAAACACGAGTGTGGGTTTATGAAACAAGGCGTAGCCGTGTTTCATAATAGGGTCACATGAGTGTTTTAAGGCCTAATTACGTACAGTTGCATACAATATTTTATCTACATATATCGCCCGCGACGACCTGCTGCTGCACGTGGTGCTGTAATGATGTATGAAATCTCATTACGATACAGCCGTGTTCATAATACCTAGAATCCAATGTCGTAATGCTGGTCATTACCTATGGTTTTTGAACGCATAATTGAGGATTTACTATATGGGTGTAGATAAACACATTTTACAAGCTTTTATTTAACTTCCAATGCGTATAATGTATGTGCTTACCTGTACATATAATAACTGAATTGATTTTGACCCGATTCGATTCCCGATTATATATGAGAGTTAAAAAATACTTGAATGCCATTTTTATTAAATTTCATTTAAATCTAAAATCGATACCCTTTTTCCTTAGCACAGATTTCGCTATCTCTCATAGTTTCTGACTTCTCCATACTGACCCATTTGTATTGATCACCCTGAGTGACTCACTTATTCTTGAAATAATATTTACTTTAATAATGCCTTAAAAAATCATGGATAAATGTAGGAAATATAACTTCAGAACCGCCCTCGCCGTAAATACATCATTTTGCTCCCCTTATGACACGAATAACTATTACGAAGGGGTCTGAAAATGTTACCTTTTTTGTCAGATCTTGTGAAACCTAACGGGTTACTTCGGTGCTTTTCGGTATACACGAACACACAACGTCTCTTGACATTCAGCGCCGCCTCAGACGCCATCGACTGCATACACGGCATCAGGTCCATCTCAACGCTTTGGGTTATCGTTGGCCACACTTCCATTGCCTTCCTTAACGAATACACCATCAACTTGTTTGATTACTTTGTGGTAAGGTTTTCTTATTTACTTATTTAAGTTAAAAGCTTTTATTTAACTTGCAATTTATGTTTAATGTATGTGCGCGTCAAATCTTGCAAGTTAAATTTGACCCACTTCTAGTAGTCGGGTGGTCTTGAAATTTGGCATACTTATGTACAATAATCTGGTAGTTACATCCTGATAGTCCGGTCAGGATCGTCTCCGCGTGCAAATGTAGTTTGGATGACAATGCAAGTAAGTACAGTTAACAAAAAAACAGTCTGCAAAAAAGCTTTTATTAAAAATGAAATTTTTAGTTTGTTTAGATTTGAAGAATTTAATATAATCTTTACTACTTTTCCAGGTTTGCGACCAACGAACAAACATGTGGATGGTATCAGCTGAACTCGCGGTAGACACATTTTTAGTTTTAAGTGGCTTACTGCTAGTTTATACCTCTACGAGTATCAAGAAAATCAAGCAAAGTATGTATGTTTGTCTTCTTAAAAATAATCCCTATTTTTTTATTACTTTCTTGTTTAAACACAAGTTTTCATATGACTCCATCTAATTCTATATTAAAACAAGTAGTTAATTTTAAAAATATATGAATTTTATTCGTTATCTACTTTAATCTAAGTGCAATGTAACATTTAAACACCTATAAATTAACTATAAGGGCCATTTGAAGCAGAAAATGAAATATACTTAGTTTTAAATTAAATTTGACACTTCCATACATTTCAAAACTTCTACACAGAAGGAAAACTAAGACTGGATTTAATTTTTGCTGCAAACGGCTCCTAAAGTTTAGATCATAAAGTAAATATTTGGGAAACATGTCCTAAAACTTGTTTGAAACTCCTCAAGTTGAAAGAACTAAAAGTAAAAAACAAGTTAAGCATTGTAAATAAAACAATTTTAACTTGCTATTACAGTGCAACTGTTGAAAAATATTCACGTTTTCTACCTCCAACGACTCTTGCGCATGTTTCCGCTCCTGGGGTGCGCGGTGCTGCTGCAGGCTTCTGTCTTCAACTACGTCTCGGACGGCACTAACTGGCATTACATGGCCGAGAATGTACTATTATGTCGTCAATATTGGTGGACAGCACTGCTCCATGTTCAAAATATAGTCAACCCTACACAACCGGTATGAATGCAGAACATTTATTAAGTTTTAGTACTCATAGCCATACCCAAACTTAATTTGAAACACACACACACACACACACACATCACGCCTATTCCCAAATCGGGTAGGCAGAGCACACGAAACGTTACCGTTTCGGAGCCACTTTTAGCAATTTTAGGTTTTAAGTTTGACAAAAACGGTACAATAGTGACAGGTTGCTAGCCTGTCGCCTACGGTATACCTTAACCTATATCCTCAGTCGCCTCTTACAACATCGACGGAAGAAATGAAGAGGTGTAATTCTAACCCTCACACGGGTAATTTGAAACCTACTATAAAATGTAGGTACACAAAATGAATGATCTTTTTGATCAGGAAGGTCCTGTTGTCCCTAATAAACATGGGGGGGGGGGTTACCGGGGTCAGCTGAAAACCAGCGCTTCAGCTCTGGTTACAGGGCTAGTACCTACGGCACATTCTGAGTTCAGTCCTTTTGGCATCACACTACAGCGCGACGTCTCAATTTTTTCTCTCTTTTTCTATTGTGTTTTTGTTGTGATGTAGTGAGTGTTTTTTATGACAAAAATGTGATTTTGAGAACCTAATCAGTAGGTAAGAGTTTAAATTTTATTTTTTTCTGGATTTCCAGTGTTTGTCGCACTCATGGTACCTGTCAGTGGACGTCCAGCTGTACGTTGTCTCACCGTTGGTGCTTTTCTGGGTGCTGGGCACTCCCAAATCTGCGTGGAACGGACTCACTGTTGGACTATTAACATCGCTGACTGCAACTACCGTTTACTGCTCTTTAAAAGATTTCTCATCGGGGTGAATATTTTTAAGCTACTTTCAATCAAATTTCATACTGACTACATAATTATTCTGATTTTTAGGGTTCCGTAAAGGGTGCCAACGGAACCCTATTACTGAGACTCCGCTGTCTGTCCGTCTGGCCGTCCGTCTGTCACAGCGCTCTATCTCTTGAGTCGTAATAGCTAGACACTTGCAATTTTCACAGATTATGTATTAAGTACTGTGGCCGCTACAACAACTAATACTAAAACAGAATAAAATAAATATTTAAGGGGTCCCATACAACAATGATTGGTTTGCCGTTTTTTGCTTGATATTACTCGTAATAACGGCAACGGATAGACGCGAGACGCTTGAAATACTCACAGAATCTTTAGTTGTATAATCACTTTAAAAATAAATAGTGTTTGTATGGGAGCCCCATTCAACAAACTTGATTTTTTTGCCGTTTATATAATGGTACGGAACCCTCGGTGCGCGAGTCCTACCCGCACTTGGCCGGTTTTTTTACTCTTTTCAAGGTACGATAACCTCGTGTATTACTACACCAATACGTTGACGAGAGCTCCGCCGTTTTTTGTTGGAATGATTTTTGGATATATCCTCCACGTGTACCGACGGAGAAAGCTTAGTATGCCCGTTGTAAGTGTTCATAACTTGTAGTCATACCCATACCGTTAGAGTACAATCGAATCTCGCAGCATAACTAGCTCTAATCATCATCATGTTATATGATGGTAATGATAAAAAACGAAGGCAACTAGTGTTTACTGGCGGAAAGAAGTAAACGAGGATATTAATTTTATTATGATTTAAATTCGGGTTTTGTTCCGCGTACCTTGAACGTGTACCTTGTGCGTGGAACAAAACCCGATTTTTAACCGACTTCAAAAAAAGGAGGAGGTTATCAATTCGGTTGTATTTTTTTTTTTTTAATGTTTGTTACCTCAGAATTCCGTCATTTATGAACCGATTTGAAAAAAAAAATTTGAGTTCGTCTAGGAATGCTTTCAATTAGGTCCCATAAGCAGCAAATTAGGATCTGATGTTCGGATCTTAAGGAAATCGAGGGAACTCTTCAAATATTGTAGGGACACCTATGGTAATTTGGATATATTTAGCAGTAACTCGTGCATTTGCTCTTGCAAATCATAATTTGGTGAAGTGGAACTGATGATGAAGACCAGATTTGACCAACGGAACTACTACTATCAATAACAAGTATTTCACGGGTTAAATTTAAATTATCATGATTAATATACTTACCTAGATAAGCGACTAAGAAGAAGCTTTAAGTTAATGATTCTTTCGAACTGATCTGATGCTGAAGCCAGAAGGTAGGTGACGGGACTCTGTTATAAAACAACGTAACTAAGTCGTGTTTGGGCTTAATGGAATAGTTGTGAGATGTTCTTTGGCTACGAATCACTAAAAAGTGAGAAATAAAGAAAATTTTTAACAAAAAAGTAAAACCGACTCCAAAAAAATAAAAAAATAACAAAAAAATGGAACCGACTACAAAACCCTTGAAAATATTTTTCTAGGTAAGTAGGTACCTACTAGCTCGAAGTCGGTGACTCAGCACGACCCAGCAAGAGGGATTGAAACCCATAGTATGTAGGTGAGGTAGACGACTATTGTGAATTGTCCCACTCCTGCTGGCTCGTGCTGAGTCACCGACTTCGAGCTAGTACGTACCTACTTATTTGTTATTTTTTTATTTTTTTGTAGTCGGTTTTACTTTTTTGTTAAAAATTTTAAATAATAAAATTAGTAATGACCGCCATAGTCTAAAACAGTCTTATTCAACCTTTTTTATGACACGACCCCTTTAGTTTGACTGTATTTTTTCATGCATTTTTTTTTGTCAAATATTACTTTTAAATTTTTAATAGGTAAGTACTAAAAAAAAATAAACTTTGTTTTTTTACACAATTAGTTTTCCCAACAACTGATAGGGGCTTCGCGACCCCCCTAAAGAGGTATCGCGACCTCTCAGGGGGTCGCGACCCACGTTGAAAAACACTGGTCTAAAACATTGTGAGGACAATAATGTTATAGGTTGTGTTTTGATTTTTAGTGGTCCGTGAGTCTTGGTTATCTCGCAGCGTGCGCAGCGTCGTCGTATTGCATGTACGTGATATATGCACCATGGGATAATAAACTCCTGGACAACTTTAACCGGTCTTTTATGAGATCTTTATGGGGAGTGTCAGTTTGCTGGATAATTTTCGCCTGTGTCGTGGGGTATGGAGGTGAGTACAGTTTAAATACAATGTTATCTCACAAATAAAAGAGTTAGAGCCTTGTTCGAGGTTTAGACCGTTGAACTATATTCAGTCAAGTTACTGACATTTCGAAAATATTGTATACGTGAATCAATTGAAGGCCGGATAAGTAGGAGTCCAAGGCTTTATTAGCTGGCATTCACTGTAGGTACACACTTTCGCAATAGATCAATAACGTTTTGAACATGAGACTGAATAATTAAACACCCAAACACAAGACATAAATAATGAAAACGCTATGCGCGCGGAGCGAGCCCGGTCCCATGGCGAGGCGACGTGCTAACTGACATTTTGGCGGGCGGATAATTTGAAAATCGGCCGGACGGGCGGCGGCGGCGAGTAGACCGGCGGGAAGACGAAGGGTTTACGATAAAAAAACAATAATAGCTATAGGTAGGTACAATTACCATCTCCGCACCACCAAAATACAATATCCTTACTTCGACTTTACATAACACACACATAAACGCATACATCACTAACACACGTACGCACTTACACACACACACACACACACACACACATACACACACACACACACGCGCGGGCACACACACATACATACACACGCACGGGCACACACACACACACACACACACACACACACACACACTTTTACAACTTACAATTTAAGCATTAGTGGGTACGACTAGTTATTTCTTTTTAGTCTACGCAATTGTACCATTAAAGAAAATTCAAATTCAAATCATTTATTCAGTAAATAGGCTGAAATGGGCACTTTTACACGTAATTTTTTAAAACTACCAGCACTTTCCGAAATACCATCATTGCCAAGAAGAATGCGCCGCAAAAAACTTGGCAGAAAGTATTTTTTTCAAAATAAAATACTTAAAAACTACAGTATACATTTAAAGAAAAAAATACAAAATAATAATAATAGTAGGATGTATGGGGTCCCTTAGTTACAAAAATAAACACTAACTATATCTACGTTCAGTGGAAGTGTAGAATGCTTCCACCGTCATAAATAAAAAAAAAAAAAAATTCTGAAATATACATTTCAGGTCAAGTAACCATTATATAAGCTTTTGGATTCCGAAGGCAAGCTCACGTCTGCCGCCCCCAAAGTTAGCTCACACGCACTCATGTCATGCTCTGAAAGCAGAGCGGTACCGAGGGGGGTACAGTACTGCTTCCGTTCCCATAAGCCCTATTGGATCGTCTTGGGAACTTCGATGTGGCGAGCCTGTGACTAGAAATTAAACTAAAAATATACAAGTTTAAAATCCATAAGCTTAACAATCTATCTATCTATCTATATCAGCCCTTATAGCGCCCGTCTTCGGACATAGGCCTCCTCTCTACTTTTCCAGTCTTGCCTATTCATTGCCACTCGCATCCAGTTTACGCCAGCTTAACAATATACAGCCTTAAATATAGCAAGGGGATGTATAAAGTCCCTGAAGAGCGAGTCCTCCTAAGGTGCCAAAACGCCCACTGGGAGGCCTCTCCATTTGTCACTACCCATTGATTGTGTGGAATGAAATAAAGCATTTTTGATCGTTTTTTTTTTGATGTTTTAAAGTTACAACATGAATTTAAAAAAAACTATCGATTTGTCGATAACATCGATAAAAAGCGGTGCTCTCTCCCTACGAGTACAATCGGTCAATAGGCACTTGTCTCACCGCCAGCGAGGAAACGATTGGCTATCGACTATTTTCTCGCTCAAGAAACGAACAAAAGATATAAGATCCTGTGTGAGTAAAAGAGACACATATATTAATAGTTGATCGCTGGCTGTTCACACTGTCGGCGAGAACTCGCTCATACATCTTTTGTCGCAGCGACAAGAGCTATAAAACTTGCTGAGCTATAGATACTCGCTCAGCGATGTCAGCTTGGCGGCCGCCCCGCACGAGCGAGTCGAGTGGAGCGAGTAATCGCCCGTCGCACGCGAACACTCGCTTACAGCCGAGCGACAAAACTACACTCGCTTCTCGCTGCTCGCCCACTCGTTTCTAGTTACTCGCTCTACTCGCTTCTCGCTCATCGTCGGCGGTGGGACAAGTGCCAGTGCCGCACGCAAAATTCCGGGCCCTTCTTATTATTATGACTGAAAATCCCCGAAGAGTAACTGTGATCTGTGATGTAGCGGGCCTTAAATAATTTTGGAACTGTTACGCTTTCAGGTCCCATAAATTGGTTCCTCTCGCTAAAGCCATGGAGGTTCATGGCTCGTATCTCCTACGCGATGTACCTGTTCCACTACTCCGTGCTGTTCACCATTTCTGGTGGCACCGTCATTCCGTTTCACTTCAGCCTGGAAAGCATGGTGAATACATTTACAGTACATTTTGAATAACGATAACATATTTATCGCGGGATGTAGACCGTAATCATCTTTATTAATTTTCCGATATTTCCACGTAGTTGCATGCATCATTTTCTGTGTGGCGTATGTATGTATCCCCCTCGTATCGGATGAAGTTTATATGCAGTGGTTCGAAACAGTGGAACGTGAGAAACACGACCATCATAATTGGTGATCTAAATTTAAGCCTTAGAGCTAATTTATTTTAATTTAAGCTTTAGAGCGTTTTCAGATTATCTGATCCGATATCGGATCATATAGCATACATTTTACTTGCCCCGATATCGGATCAGCGTCCGACACCGGTATCGGATCGGATAATCTGAAAACGCTCTTATATGTCGAACAGTAATTTCTATTATTAACCCCCGACGCAAAAAGAGGGATGGTATAAGTTTGATCGCTATGTGTGTCTGTCTGTGGCAACGTAGCTCTTAAATGGGTGGACCGATTTGAATGCGGTTCTTTTTTAAATTTAAAAACAGGTTTTCTAGCGATGTTTCTTA
Source organism: Choristoneura fumiferana (assembly GCF_025370935.1). NCBI lineage: Eukaryota > Metazoa > Arthropoda > Insecta > Lepidoptera > Tortricidae > Choristoneura > Choristoneura fumiferana. Next base: position 5,594,000 of record NC_133472.1, on the reverse strand, counting down.
GACATATTTAATCAAAATCGGTTTAGCCGTTTTTGAGATATTGAACTTTGAAGTGACAAAGTCGGGGGTTTATTAACTGTTTGTGGTCTGTATGAGACGAATGAGGCGAGGAATATGCGCATGGGGGAAAGCTAATTGTTGTGCTGGTGTCGGTACAAATAAAACCATCTAGCAGCATGGTTTCAGAGCAAAACGATCTGTAAATAGTTACCACTCTCTTAATGTTGGTTGGTGTAATCTCTAAATATCTCGATAGGGGTATCCAGGCTGAATTCCTTTCCTTTAATTTATGATTAAATGCTTTTGATCGCGTGAATGATGTGCTGTTAATCAAATGGATGACATTGGCTCATCTACCAAATTGCTCACTTTCTGTAATGTCTTGATCTTTAGTTCCTGGTGTTTTTGAGAGCAGTGGCGTACACGGTGATCTGTTCGGCGGCCGCGTGCATCCTCGTTGACGCTCCTTGCTCTACGCTGGAAAAACTCATCCTGAAAGGTATATATTTTCTCACTTTATTAAATTAAGTGCTATCTGTTACCCGCGTCTTCATTTGATACTAATTCGTTTATCGCTATCCCGCGGGACTGCAATTATACCGAATGAATACTCTCCCAAGTCCTTCACAGTGTTTCAAATTATCTCCATAATCTCTTTCCATCTGAATCGGTTCAGCGCTTTAAGCGTGAAGAATTAACAGACAGAGAAACAAAAAGATTAGTAGGGATGGAAGATATGTTTATTTCACCGATATAAGGCTACTCAAGCCACAAGCATGTATTGAAATATTGTGCGAGTGGCCTACGCAAGCTTCTATACCTATCCGAATCGGGGTGCCCCGGAAGGTCTTGCTCGCTCACTTCAACATATGGGTTTTAGGAGGTTTTATGTTATGAATATTATGCTTTAGGTAATTAGATTTTAGAGTTATCAATATTAGGACAAACTTGCTCTAGGACTTTAATGAGTATGCGCAAAAAATATTAGGACAAACGAGTAGTATGCCATTTAACAGTATGCCAAACATTTTTAGGACAAAAAACGTTATGCGATACGACAGGCACCCGTAATGTACATTGCAAGCACATGTTACCTTTTTGAACTGTGACGACAGTGACAGATACATTATCCCAGCCTATATACGTCCCACTGCTAGAAACAGGCCTCCTCAGAATGAGAAGGCTTGGGGGCCGTATTTCCCACGCGAGCTCAGTGCGAATTGGGAACTTCACAAACACCATTGAATTGCTTCGCAGGTTTGTGCAGGTTCCCTCGCGATGTTTTCCTTCACCGTACCCCGCGCCTTCAAAGCTAAAAAACACACATGAATTTCAAAAAACACAGATGTGCGAGCCGGGTTTGAACCCATCCTCTGCTCTCGGCCACCACGGCTTTCTTACGATCACATACATTGTGCTAGGCCTAGTCGTCGAATAAAAAAAACTATTTTTTTACACTGCGACTAAGGAGTTACAAACTATTAGTAATAAGACCAACAATGATGGTGATATATATATTTATTCAATATTCAATTTCCGAACAATTTAGTTCATCCTCATCCGTATTAATCATAAAAGGTCCGACCACATCATCAATAAAACATCTAACTGCATCATTCTCTCTTCTATTTTAATCACGTGATCAATACCTGCACGATCTCCAACGATCCGGTGTCACCTTCTGCAGTGATTTGTTGTCAATATTTCTATGCGCATATCAAAAATATTTATAAATTATTTATAAGTCATAGTATATTCGCAGCGTCGAAATGAAATTTACTAATTCAACTTATTGTTCCATGTTTTTCCAGTTTTGACGCCATCCGCCAGGTCTGCGACAGCTAACAAGTTTGCAGCAGCATCGCCTCAGAATACCTACATCTAACTCACTTTATAAGATGTCAAAGGAATTTAGAACGTATGCCCAGTACTAACATCACATATTTGAATAGAATTTACACAAATTGCGGCCGGTCGGCTCTTCGCGCATTCCGACAGCTGCGTTCGGCTGCCGTCGAGGCCAGTCGGCTTCTCACGTACTCTGTCAGCTGCCGTCGCATTCGATCGGATCCGTTCAGCCTCTGTCGCGTACCGTTGGATCCATTCCATCGGGCATTTCGACTACCTGCAGCATCCGCGGCGGGCTCGGGGAGCCAGTAACATGCCACGACAGCCCTAGATACGGCAATGCTCGCGCCGTCCGGTTAGAGGACGCTGGCACTGAATAAATAATATGACGCCGGTCAGTCGTCAGCGTACACGTGGAGTCTGTGGAACGCGGCGGCAGCCGAGTCCACTCGGTCCGCTCAATGTGAATCGTACTATATCCGACTTACTTTTACAAGTCATTGCACGGATCTTGGAAAACCGAAATAGGTACCTATAGCAAGCATTTTTACTCAAATTTGTCTTTGCCCTATGTCGAGCGTAACCACCTACTACCGTAGCCTACTACCTACAAAAAGAAAAAAGTTTACGTAAAACCGGCCAAGTGCAAGTCAGCCTTGTACCTATAGGTGCCGAAGGTTCCGTACAAAATTGAGAAATTTAATATGTAAGTATTTTACAAGCTTGCTTGATCAATGGATCAGATTGCTGTTAAATTCGGCAACAGAATCTGGTAACAATAGAACAATTATATATTATGTAATTTTTACTCTATAAGATTTAACATTATATAAGGTCTTGTAAGGTTTTTGTTTTAATTTGAAACGTATTCTTCCTGTTGTGCTGAATTTTCGCAATTAAATTTATATACTTTTTTTCTTTCTTTCTTTTATTTTGGATTTGTGTAAAAGGCAAGTACATATATCTGCATGATTTTGGTGTCCAAGCTACAACGCAGGAGAACCAAGATTCGCGTCTACAAAACTGTCATTAGACTGATCCTGAAGTACGGTTGGCAGGCTTGGACACTAACGCTCAAAGAAGAGAATAAGCTGCTCGTGGCAGAACGGAGGATTCTGCGGAAGATTCTGGGGCTGACTCAGAGAGATGGCGGTAGCTGGAGGATAACAAACAACAGGGAAATTGAGAACTTGGTATCGGAGCCCAATGTTTAGGAGAGACCAAGGCGTCCAGACTCCGGTGGCTCGGGCACGTAGAAAGGTTGGGAGAGGATCGAGCCGTGAAGAGGCGTACTTGGGTGGACCGAGTGGACGTAGGCCGGTTGGTCGTCCCAGGTACCGCTGGAGGGACGAGGTCCTGAAAGACCTTTTGGATATTGGGGTCGAAGGCTGGCAAGAGTTGGCTCAAGATCGCAAAGCGTGGCGTAATCAGTGCCTTAGTGTAAGTTTCCGGTTACAAAATACGTCTCGATCGCGTTCGCGTTAAAACCTCAATTTGTATGGAAACACGAAAATCGCAAACGTTCCGCTAGAGGCGCTGTTCGTGTTTGCATACAAATTGACAAGATTTCATTTTTTTAACACCTGTAAATTACTACAGGAATCGAAAGAGTTTTGCCTCCTGAACATGGGAAAATATTTATTATAATTGATTTCTCCATATTTAAAAAATACAAAAAAAATAAAAAATATGGCTGAATTTGCCAACACTACGACAGTATAGATATGTTTCCTTTGCCTTTATCACCAGAAAAAGGAGCTGTCATAATTTTGACAACGTCTCTATGCAACGTCTACGTCAGATTTACGTGATCTTTTTTTTAACAGACTAGACAAAAGTAATGGATCTATTGTGTCGTAGTTTTGGAGTTATGCCCTTTTAGAATAAGCACATCTTAAAAAATTGTTAATAAATTAACTATTATTTGTAGCGAAATTTTAAAATATCAGCGTTTTTCTCTTTCCAAACAGAATACAGAGAACGAATCAAATTATAGTCTTAGAAATATGAAATCTTGTCAATTGAGATTTTAACGCGAACGCGATCGAGACGTATTTTGTAACCGGAAACTTACACTAGGGGTACAGCAGCTGGCAAAGCACTTGTGGCGCAGGACGTAATTTATTTTTGTATGAGATTGTCCTGTGACGATCAAGAAATTTCTAACAAGGTTCTGTGTTCGTGAAAGTGTTAGAGGGGAACACGAATATGCGGGTCATCTGGTGGGAAGCAATCACCGCCGCCCATGGACACCTGCCAACACGAGGGGTATCACAGGTGCGTTGCCGGCCCTTGGAGAGAGTGATAGGCTCGTTCAAAGTCAAAGTCAAAATATCTTTATTCAATTTAGGCTACAACAAGCACTTATGAATGTCAAAAAAAATCTACCACCGGTTCGGAAAAACCTCTGCTGAGAAGAATCCGGCAAGAAACTCAACGAGGTATATATTTTTTTTAAAACAGATTTACAATATTATTAAATGACATGTATACATCACAAGTATTTAACACAACTTTATTTTTAACACAGTAGGTTCGCTATTTGAAGGGATCGCTAATGCGGATCGGAATTATTTCCAAATATCCCTGTCCATGATATAATCATTAACTTTATAATACGCCTTTGATATTAATGTCTTCTTGACAATAGATCTGAATTTTGTATCCGTTTCATTTATAATATTTTTGGAATTTTATTATAAAAACGTATGCAATTTCCCAGAAAAGACTTTTTGGTTTTAGCCAGTCTGTAAGATGGAACTTTAAGCTTCCCTGTGTTTCTAGTAGCCTTTGGCTTATCGACGTTAGTGGGAAAATCACATATGTTCTTCCTAACATACATGATTATTTCAAAAACATAAAGCGACGGCAGGGTTAGGATATCTGTTTCCTTAAAAAAAGATCTTAAAGATACACGCGTCTTCAAATTATAAATTGCTCTAATAGTAGGGAGCCAAGAGGGATTTCGGGATTTACTAAAGCGCGACAGATTAATATACAGGGGATACCTTGTACCCGGTTAAGTCCTTCCACCAACTATGAGCCCCATATACATGGCCGCCCGTCAAGGATAAAGGATCAGATTAGTAAAAAAAAATTCATCATCTGAAATTCCCGAGCGCGTCAGATTAAGGTAGGATGAGTTAGTCACATACTAAAACGTGTTATTCCACTAATCTGACAATTTGAGAGTGACGTAAAGAAGGGGTAGGGCTAGAAAGTTGTAAAAAAAAACGTCATCTCGACATTCTCGAGCGTGGTTTAAATTTTTTTTTTTTGAAGGGATAATTGGGGAATTACGAAAAATATATAATCTGACGGTTTCCACAAGCCGAAATAACAAACATTCATCGATAAAGTTTATTGCATTCAGCTACGTGATGCTATATTCCCCTCTCCGCGTTTCTATTCCCTCTCACTCTTTCTCTATCTATTACTCTCTCGCTCCGTCCCACTCTGGTTCTGTTGCCAGACGCACGCACGCAGCTGATCACACAGACTCGTTCGTGGCATGATATTGTTTACAACGTATTTCCAAGTTTTTGCTACCCTTGGAGTGGCAAGCGTCCGGGTCCCGGCACATCCTTGTTTGGCAGGCGATCGGCTCCCGGCACGCTGTCAAAAACCTAGAGTGGCAAGCGACCGGCTCCCGGTCGATGGCGGTGTCGTATTTCACTAACAAATATAAACTGGTAGACTATATCTCGCTTACTTATTCTTGCAGAATGCGTTCATAAATAGACAAGGATGGCATTTATTAACGGCCGCGACAACACTACGGCAGAAATTTCGTTCTTATTGTTTACTCAAGTTTCACTGTGTGGCCGCTGCCGTGCGCTGGTATTTTTGGAATCGAGTCAGAGGAAGAAGATGATTCTACCGATGACGATGATAATTGAGAAAAAATACTCAAAAACTTAATTTTTTTATGATTATTTTTCTTATAAATACAGTATTCTACTTAAAAAACATACACTTTTTTATTTGCATGCTATTTCCTGAGCTTTTCAATAAATTAAGTTCAATGATTTAAAAAAAAATAAGAAAAAAAATTTTTTAATTGTCAGATTAGGCGAATCCCTCCAGATAATCGTCAGATTATGAGACAGCACGTCTAGGGCATGAAGATGAACCATATATATCTTAATCTGACGCGCTTGAGGATTTCAAAATGGCGAATTTTTTTATGCACATTCTAATAATGGCTACGGATTTGCGTCACATCCAAATCGTCAGATTATTATATAAGAGCCTTTTTTTAGGATCTCTTAACATCCCCTTAGAAAATCTGACGCGCCCGATTAATTTTTTTTTTTTTCATTTTCAACCCTTACGTACGACCACCCCCATCATGGAAACAATCAGATTAACATACGTACATTTTTAAAAATACGTAGGACATGGATGATATCAATATCTGACGCGCTCGAGTATGTCCATGCAACAGTTTTTTTTTACATTTTTGAAAATCTATAACAATTCCCCCCACCGATGAAAAGGTATATATTATATGACATTTTTTTCTTCTTATGATCTAAGCTTCGCAACCCAATAGGTCTCTATGACGCTCGAGTAAATCCCGATTTAGCATCGTGGGCTTCCCTACTATAATTGCTCTCTCTTTGTAAGATAAAAATTGACTCAATGTCTGCAGCAGATCCCCATAAAATAAGGCCGTACGAAATAATGCTGTTAAAGTAAGCAAAATACTCCAACCGTGCCGTCGCCACATCGGTTAGCTGCCGTATTTTCCAAACTGCAAAAGCAGCAGAGCTCAATCTACCCGCGATTGCTGTGACGTGAGGTCCCCACTGTAGTTTAGAATCGAGCGTTATTCCTAAAATACTGTTGATTTTACAAATTCAATAGTTTGACCATTTAACTTTATATTAGAAACTGAATTCGAGCTAGATGAATTTATCAACGAGAATTTAATACATTTAGTTTTCTTAGGATTTAGTAACAACGTTTTCTAAAGATCCCTAAGCACCGCTCTGGAAACATTGCCCCAGGAAGCTTAGGTTTTTTATTCTGGAAGGGCCATAAGAGGCACACGGGAAAAAATAATGCACAGTAAATTTATTCAATAATTTTCATTCATTATATTTTGACAATTGTGATCGTTTGATTTGCCTATAAGTATGTACTGTGATAGAAACTCCGTATCCTCCCCTCTAAATCCGCCCGTGTAATCTAGAGGTACAAAGTAAGAACAGTTGTGCACTGTATAGGATAGGTTAGCACGGACAATCAGACATGTAGTCGTAGGTGACGTTGCAGTTTGGCTGCAAGACTTCTCTCAACGATCGCTCGGAGCAATATGAGAGCAGGTAGGATATGGAGCCGGCCTGAAAACATTTATTTATTAATATACCTACACCGTGTTATTTTCGATTTCGTTAACGGAGATAATCAGCAGGCCAAATTAAGTTAATTTCTCTAAGACACTAGTGGACCAACTCTTACTGTTTAAAAGATACTGAAGAGTTAAGATAATTAATTATTAGCAGTAAGTAAAACAGCGAAAGGTCTGGCGGCCTGCTGACCGCCACCGCCTAAGTCTGCGCGCCTGCGCAATGCGGCGCACAGTCGTGTAGCAACAAGAATCAATAGAGCTGTCTGATCTACTAGCGAGAGAAAACCTCATACCAATTTACGTTAAATATTTTTTCTACTCCTATACTGTAATCTGTGATTTACTTAATCACGAACAGTAATATAACAGCATACTTAAAAAGATTCTGGAAAAGTCTATATTGTCTATTCCCCATAACAGCACTGTATCGTAATGTTGCTAAAACGATACTGCAAAACTGCAACCACTTACTTTTTTTTTCTTAATTCGTACCATCGGACAAGCTAAGATGCAGCCAGTTACATATTTTATATGGTTTTTATACAGAATAAAAACTTTCCGAACATAATCCATAGCCTGCCAACGCTGCTAACATAAGTAACGCGTATTTTTAACATCGTCACAGGCAAGTAAACGTGAATCAAAAACAAATTTAACTTAGACAAATTTTGTCATTTTCATATTTGTCACTTGTTTATTGTTGTTTACCTTCTCTTTGCGTTTGCCATACTTTTTACTAAAGTATGAAAACGTTTAAAGTTTACTATTTCTCTAATTTTGTATTGTAATTTATAGTATCCAGTCGAAGAAAAAGTATTGTATGCAACGTTGTATAAGTAAGTCAAAAAAAGCTCGTGGCGTCTTTTTCTTACGATGTTCGCTAAAGCTCACATCGTAACTCACGCCACTCACCTTTTTTGAACCCTGTTATACAACTGTTGCATAAAATACTATTATTTGTTGTACATATTTAATTGTAAATAGTTCTTATTCATCTCTTTCTACCACCATGACAACCTTTGCCCACAGGTCCTTAATTGTATGACGTTTTTCAAAGTCTATAACTAATCAGTTATTAATTAACACATATTTAGCAAAAGAAAGTTAAACTAAACATGTGGATCTTTTTGATCTCTCGTATGTCACGTCAATATCACTTGTCAAGTTTATTTATTTTACAATTTAACTAATCGTACTAACAATGACTGTGAAACAATTATAATGCATAATGCATGCAAGTATTAACTCTCGAAAAAAAAAAATGTTTCTCAATTAGAAGAAAAAGTTAATTAATAGGTATTACAGCAATGAACCGAAGTTATCGAAACAAAAAGGAACACGGTGTTTAACACTTAATTAACTGACGTTTTACTTTGTTACTATGCATCACATGTGTTTTGATTTTTGACGCAGATTAATTATTGAAGTTTGGGCGGTTTTAGCGAACATTCTAGCGAGCATTGAAGCGAAATGACGGTGAATTTTTATGACTTTTTTAAGACATATCGGACCCGGTAGAGCCGCGTGAAGCCGCAGCTGGCCCTGTACGGTCAACGACTTTAATTCATGCATGATCCACTATGGAACCGTCTCAAAGTAAAAGTCATACGATTTTCCTTGTTAATTAATGCGATGACGTTTACTGTGAAATGGTTCCATGGTGGCTCATGAAATAGTCCCTGACCGTACCTACTACGAAGTGCAAAATTCGAACTTCGTATCTTGCCGTCTCGCTGACGCTTAAATTATTTATACGAGAGGGAGACGGACGGTACGATACGAACTTCGATTTTCGAATTTCGTAGTAGCCCCCCTGTACTATCGAACAACTGAATTTAACTATGACCCACTGTTTCGTAGAAAAAGTCACAGTGACATCGCATTGCTTGACAAGGGAATTTATTGTGACACTGACTGTGAGAGCGTTCAACGGTGGGTCAGGAATCAAATGGTTCGACAACACTACGAAGTGCAACATTCGAACTTCGTATCTTGCCGTCTCGCTGACGCTTAAATTATTTATACGAGAGTGAGACGGAGGTACGATACGAACATCGATTTTCTGATTTCGCAGTAGCCCCCCTGTTTATAAAGCCCAACACACACAGAGGACGGGTGCGGCTCGTGCGCAGGCCCACGACGGGCGTTTTACATGGCGGTATAAGGAAGCACGACCCGCACCCGTCCTTCGGTGTGTGTTGGGCTTAAAGTTGTCACCTTGGAGCCCGGCCGGACTTGCGCGTGCCGCCCAGCGACTGGTGCGCCCAGCTCCTCGGAGCAGCGGTCGTTCACCACCACCAGAGTGGCCAGGTCTCGCACGGCCTCCACGGCGCACCGGGCCCACGCCAGATCCTGTTGACCACCAGCCCGTGACTCTCTGGCCATTGCTCGTAGCTCTGGCCCCAGAAAGGCAACGTTTCCGCCAGAGATGTGCGAGGGATGTGTTTTCATGATCCAATAGAAACGCCTTCATTTACCCATCCTCGCACAGCACATCTCCGGTGGAAACAGTTGAACGAGTGGACCTTTGGCTTCCTAAAATATGTCAGCGTTCTCAATAGTTGAAAAGCAAAGCAGGTGTAGTGTAAAGCTAAATAAACAGGTAAGTCAAAGCTTGTCCATCTAAGCAATAGCAATATCACATAGCACAAATCAAAGTTCCTACAAACTGCACCAAGGATATGTACGATCAGCGAATAAGTGGTCTATCAATTTACACAACAACAACTTCATATTCAATGAACAAGTTTCGCTAAAGTCAAACTCTCAAGTTGGCAAACACGTTTATCCTTATCGCCAATATTGCTTTATGTATGATTATAACATGCAAACGATATTCAACCTTGTGGTAGACATTTTAGCTGAAAGCAGTGTACAGGTAACCGTTGGGAGAGAAAGTCCTCGAGTGACGACCACGAAACGGAAGACGAAGCGTTGGCAGGCTCTCTCACCAGGTGGACTGACGACATCGAGTTGCGGCAAACCGGTGGCAAGTGGCGAGTTGTCGTTCATAGTGCGTTCTAAGGGGGAGTCTTCTTGGTCAGTAATGGACGTCTTTCGGCTCATGGATGATGATAACGATGAAGTGTACTTCTAAGTGCCACAGTAAAGATTCCTCGAAACTAGCGTGGAGTTCAACCTCAAACCCACCGTAGCGAACACTGAGCCGCACACAGCATACGGTGCCATCCCGACCGCTTCGACGAGATCCACCAGGTCGCCAAACGGGTAGACCGTCAGCACTGGCCCCGGAGCTCCTGAAGTAGCAGAGGTGATCGGGGCAGCTGGCCTGGATGAGTGGGCTCGATGTAGTAACCCACGGAGCAGTCCGCCCTCCCCACCATCAACTCGCACTGGCCGTCGTGTACGTACGTGTTGAGGTAACCCACCACCTGTAATTTATTCCTGTCAGCGTTACTTATGCCCTTAAAGCAGGGCAGAACGTATCCATGACGTTGGTAAGCCGTAGAAGAACATCAGGGCAATTTGTGGCTCGGGCGCGCCCGAGTCAGTTGCCGGCCGACTGCTTTTTAAATCAAAGAACATGCTACCTGAATGTGAATTCTAAGTGTACCAGCCAATAACATTCAAAGAAATGTCATTAGATATGTACCTACTTATAACAATAATAGAAGGCCTTGACATCTTTTAAAGATGATTAAAGTAGCATCACGACTAGGTACACTTACGCTCGTGACTGAAAAGGCCGATTCGGGACATGATCCGCCGGCCACGCACGCGGCTCTGTTATACCAAGCAGCATCCATCAGATGACGAGATGGGTGGGGCACTACACCGGACTCTACAAGTACTCATGCCCTGTGGATATTAAGCCAGACCCAGTGGATCTTGTCCCGAACTTGCCAACTTGGCACGAGTTAGATGTCGCACCCACAGATATGTAAACAAGATTCTCTCACTCACTGAGTCACTGACTGGTTGACGGAGTATAGCTTTATAGCTTTATTGAATATTTTAACATGCCCATGTTCATTTACCTTGACATGGTCATGTAGGTAAACTTGTTTCATTCAAAGGTGTGACTAAATTTTAAAACAAAAGTTCCGATCAAAAATCTACATGGAGTGTTAGTCGAACTACAGAACCATCTAAAACACTCGAAAACATTTTTAGACATTGCACCTCGTTTTTGGTTTCAAATGTAAACTGTTATTTTTACGTGTTTTATGTAAGTACAATAAAAAGGTGTACAGTCAAGGGCAGAGATATCGACACGGCCAAAGTTACTAAAATATGTATACACGACTTTTATGCACTTAACATTAAGGCCGTGTATAAGTAGGTACATATTTTTGCAACTTTGGCCGTGTCGATATCTTTGCCCTTGGCAGTAAATTAGAATACACCTTGTAAGTTTACTGTGTCAAATAAAAGTGACAACTGTGAATTGTACGAGTACCTATATACTTTTTTTTTCAGTTGTCCACCCGTAGGTATGCTATGAGTGCGTACGAACTCCTGGAAATTGGATTTCCCAACTGTTAACACGGCGGACAACTAAGAAAAAGTACCTGTAGTTAGCGTGCAAAGTGACGTGGACAACCGGGAGTAGCCCGAACTGTCCCGCACAAAATCATTTGCAGCAAACATGGCCGTCTCACAGACAGAACTGACCACGCACGCACCCTGTCATAAGCCTCCGCGGATATCACGGACGACGTAAAGCATCTGTAGTCCAGCGGATGCGTGATGAAGAGCCGCGGCAACTGGCAGGACAGCGCCAACAGGAACACCGCAAGACGGGTGGTGCACGTAAGCGCGGGAGCAGGAGGTCGTCTTCTGGCCAGCCATTTCGAATGCGGCGCGGATCGTATTGGCCACTGCGCACTTCATGTCAGCTGATTCGGGATTATGTGGAAGTTCTTGCCGCTCCCCGTGCCAGCTATGCGGGAAACCTGTTTAAATGTATAGCTGAAGCAGCAGTGGGTTAGGATGAAGGCAAAGATCATGTTTCTTGAATGAAACTAATAATATAATAGTAAGATAGGATTAGGATCAAAGTGGTCGAAAACAAATTCATTCTCAATAAGAGTAATAAAAATGTCCAGCGAGCTTTAAACCATTTGTTTTCCAAGAAGTTTGTCACAAAGTTATTAGTTTGAAAGCTAGATACTATTGCCGACACAGTTGGTAAAAAATGATAATACTTCATTGGTGAATACAGATTTTTTTTATTCGACTGGATGGCAAACGAGCAAGTGGGTCTCCTGCTGATAAGAGATCACCACCGCCCATAGAAACCTGCACCTGGGGGATTGCAGATGCGTTGCCAACCTAGAGGCCTAAGATGGGATACCTCAAGTGCCAGTAATTTCACCGAAATTAATTTAAAACTAGAAAGCGTAATATGTGTGCATTACTAACAACAGAAGATTCGAAGAAGTTATCTTCTGTACACATAGCGAGGGCTCCCTGGTCAAACCCAATATCGATCTAATAATTCATGAAAAATCGAATTTATTCTCCTACATAGAACGTTCTTTTTTTAACAGTCAACAGGGTAGTATTTCGACTTATGGTTTGACCAGGGAACCTTCGAAGATACTCTTAATATTATTAGATATAGGTACTGTAGGGACTAGGTTGTATACCGCTAGCAGGTGGTAAAACTGACCGAGTCGTCATCAACTGGGCCTCTCACGGGTCCCTTACAATATTGGCATTTTGCCATTCAAATTCTGCCTCTACTGGGTGTCACAATGGCATCCTTACAGCCCTAAAACCGACATCGCGGCACCTGTCACCGTAGATCAAAAGGATGGCGAAAAGCGATTTGAGCCCGAAGCCTGAAGGGTGCGAAAGTCAATCTAGCGTGCCAGGTGGTCATTTTACCACCTTCAGCGGTACACAGCCTAGTCCCTACAGTACTATATACTGTATCAACCGAGATCGAAAGTCGACAGTACTGACCTGTCAAAGTTTTTTATGTTATCTCCTATCCTCTTCCATATCGTCTCCAAAGTCGACGTGGTCCCTCCAAATGCGACTCCAGCTAACTTTCGGCTACAGCAAACAGTGTTCAGAAAACAGTTCTCTTCCGCAGGAACGAAGTTAATCACCCCACAGGTAGACCTGCTTCGAGGAGACTTTGGAAAATCCCGGTAACACGCGAGGATCGAATATTGGCTGGGCTTCCAGACAACACCGTTCCCCATGATAGCAGGCGTTATAGCCAACTGGCCGGCGTTTGAAAAGGAATCATTGGGCGTTATAGCAGCGAAAATCCCTCCAACCGTGGTAGTGGTTCAAGTTTTGCCTGTAGGAGCCCCGTCGGTGACCGCGGCTCATCGTGAGGTCCCGCAGGAAGTTGCTGTTGAAACGGGTGTAGTCTATCAGCTGGCAGATGTTGTGTTCTGCTTGAATAGCTGTCATGCCTTGCCCCATCATGGCGGCGGCGATGATTTTTCTCCGGTACCGCCCGCCATTAGGTCTGCGCGCGCGGTCGAAGATCTCACATCGCTGCTGGACCGGGGTCCGCTCCCAGCACGGCTGAGTCCGGGCCGCCCATTCCATGCCCATCGCGATGGTGTGCGAACAGGCTTGGTTGTAGTACGTTGCTGTGCGCTTGTGGTCGAACGGCATAACTTGACGGCAGACGCAGCCGGCTGAATAAGTAAATTAACAGGATACAGCCCGCCATTGGCGTGGATTGGGTGAATTCCAGGGCAGGCATTGCAGTTAGTAGTTAGCCGTGCAACACGCCACCAGCACTAGTGCCGCCTACCCTGCCTGCTACCACTCAATGCACGCCATAGTTGCAGCCCGCAGCTCGTGACTGTAGCGGTAGGTAAAATTTCTGAGCAAGTGATTTGATTCGACTGCCGTGCACGTCAATCAGAAGAGGCTACTACGAAATTCGAAAATTGTAGTTCGTATCGTACCGTCCCGCTCACTCTCGTATTAAATAAATATAAACGTCGGGATGGCATGATAAACTTTGACTTTCGAATTTCGTAGTAGTCCCCCTGGACGGGATATATGTAGCACCACCTCGTGCGCTCGCGCGCAGAACGCTTTCTCTGGACAGGCCCTAACTACGAAATGCAAAATTCGTACTTCATATTTTGCCATCCCGCTGCCGCTTATATTATTTTACGAGAGTGAGAGGTTGATACGATTTTCGAATTTCATAGTAGCCCTCCAGACTTACTGGTACACTCGCTGCCCACGCAGATGGGGACGACGGGTGTTGCGGCACAGCAAGCTCAGCTCCAGCTGTAGCTCCCCCCGCTCCTTGGAGCCCGCGCGGTGCTCCCTCACCGGCTCGCTCTTCGGCGGCCCCGGGTGCTCCGTGCATTGGGGCTCCACCGCGCCCGACGCCGTCGCCGCACGACGCTTCAACAGCGGCCATATTAAAGCACCGCGCATTTTTTAAACAGAACACGAAAATTTTGCGCTATTACGAGTTTGTTGTTAACAAATGACATTTTTGTCAAAACTCATCAATCATCATGACTTCCTCTTCTTAACAGGGTAATTACATTCCCTGTATATGGCAATTGGTACTCTTATTGAGAAAACCTCTTCGCTATCATGGATAGGATCAGTTCGGTGGTGGGCTATCAAGTGGATAAATCCTTTATTAATTATATTGCCCGAGTTCCACTATTTGATTCCAAGGAAAAATCCATTGTTGTTGGCTTTACAAACCGTTACATAAAAGAAGACTTTTTAGCATCTGCACGTAAGAAGAATCGTTCTCAGCTGGTGAAATCGGCTTCCAGGGTACGCCCGGACCGTCTATGTGAGCGATCATTTGACGCCGGCGATAAGTTGCTCACGTTAACCAAATCTACGTTGAAGCTAAGGTTTATTTACATATGGGTGAAGTTTGTAAGATTCATGCCCAGGGATGATAATTCCAAGTTTTTATCATAAGTATGAGCGAGATTTAAACAAGCTTCTTTAGTTTTGGTTATTTCAATTTCTGTTGATTAATTCAAATGCTCTCTTTGTTATTCTCTCAGGGTTATTTTTGTTTTGTTTAATGTTAATATTGTGTAATATTTTCGTTGGGCGCTACCGATTAGTTTGAGTATCACTGAGCGTTCCTTTTGTGCGGCGCCCGAGCTAATTGCTACCTACACTAGTTGTTATTTATCTGCTAAGCTGCTATCGGTGTGCTCACTGCTTTGCGCTTGTCTCTTTTTTCGCACTCATCGGATCCATTATCTGTTATTTACTTACTCCTTTTTGCTCGCGGCATTTTATACTCTGATGATATGCTCTGGCTGTGGCGTAGTCGTTCCATGACTCGTCA
>NC_133472.1:5554446-5575602 GCF_025370935.1 Choristoneura fumiferana | reverse complement strand
ACTTAACCATTATAGTTTTTCTTGTAAGTTTGATATACTTACTATAGTTTGTTTCAGTTAAAATGACGAAAATGCACTTAACATGGGATTTTACAGCTTCTTTTGTTGCTAAATAAATATGAAAGGAAAAGATAACAAAGAGACAATAAAACTGAGCTCAACTAAAAGTAGCTCAACCCTTCTTGATCTCTGAAATGAAAGATTTTTTTAGGCCGTCTATATTGTAATGCAAATAGGATAAAAAAATACATAGTTCATATTCTTATGGCTATCGTTAGTAGTATTTAATAAATCAACACTTATACATATTATATATTCTTATCGTTAAAATTAAATATACACACATATCACATGGCGGGAGCAACGCCGTCATTGGATTCTTATTGTTTGTTTTGTGATAAATATTTTTTATTTCCTCGCAGTGATCGTGAAAAGCAGAATGTTTAGTCTCGGCCAAAAGTGCAATAGATGAACTCGTATTTTATCGAAGGCCTCCCCTTTGGGTCGGCCTTCAAACTAACTTGTTCATCTATTGCTTACTTTCGAGCCTCTACAACAATGTACTATTATTAATAGGTACCATCAGCTAAATAAGTGGTCTACCAATTTTTAAACAAGTTCCTATCAAATGAATATGTTGCTAAAGTCGAACTTTCAAGTTCACAGAAATGTCTATTGGCATTATTGTTTTATGATTTGCTAACGATTATCAGCTTTAGGGTGGTAAACCACATATTTGGCTGATGGTATGTACCTAATAATTGAACGGAAATGACGACGACATCGGAAGACATGATTTTACAGTTGAATCATCTTATTCGTTGGGATTGTACCTAAGTATAATAGTTATTAGTAATTTATAGGTACATGTTTAATTTGTTGGTCTACGTGTCTGCCGCAGATAGACTGGACTGCTGCTGCAAAGGAAACAAACGGTGCATGAAACTTGTTTTGTAATATCTATCTTTAAACGAGCAATAATCCATCCATACTAATATTATAAATGTGAAAGTGTGTTTGTATGTTTGTGTGTTTGTCCGTCTTTCACGCCGTAACGGAACGACGGATCGACGTGATTTTTGGCATAGAGATAGTTTTTTGGGCCCTAGGGTGACATAGGTTACTTTTTATCCCGGAAAAATGTACAGTTCCCGAGGGAACAGCGCGCGATAACCGAATACCACGCGGGTGAAGGCAAAAGCTAGTTCTTCTAATATATATATATATTATTTCGGGGATCTCGAAAACGGCTCCAACGATTTCGATAAAATTTGTAGGTATTTTCGAGGATCAAAAACCGATCTAACTTGGCCTTATCCCTGAGAAAACGATTGTTACAGTTTTAGTACGAGCAAAGCTCGGTCGCCCACGTACTTATAATAACAAACACAACACGTTGCTTTATTTCTGTGCTCAACTATCTAAGGCTCAACTCAACACCATCTGTGTCTGTGTGTAAAGCTGATTCAAAGATATCTTGCGGGATGTGGTTTAAAACCTAGTTTAAACGTAGCAACTACTGCCATCTAGACATCGGAACTAAAATATCAAGTACCTACCTAGTTTTATTTCCTCTGCAGCCGTAATACTAGCGCAATCTGTCGGTGACTGGAAATACTGGTATAAACTGTAGGGCTACTACGAAAATCAAAAATCGATGTTCGTATCGTACCGTCCCGCTGACGCTAATATTATTTCATACGAGAGCGAGAGGAACGGTATGATACGAACTTCGACTTGCGCATTTCGTAGTAGCCCTACTGTACTGCCACAGATGCTGCGCATCGCAACTACACTAAAGGTGCGGCCACATGCAGTCGCTCGATGCTCGTTGCCAGGGTCAAATCTGGTCACGTGACGCAAGGCGGATCCACCTTGTGGGCACGATGGACATACCCACAACCCTATTTAATAGACTTGTGACGATGCATTTTTACGGTCTGTCGAGATGTTTAGATGACCAATGTCTTGATGCTTGGAAAAAGGGAAATAATCAAATTCAAAAGTCGTTCATGCATGACTCATGTTCGACGATTTTATAAATGTGTGTTTGTGTGTCCGTTTTTCACGTCGAAACGGAGCGACGGATCGACGTGTTTTTGGGGCATAGAGATAGTTTATGGGCTAGAGAGTGACATACATAGGCTACTTTTTATCCCGGGAAAATGCACAGTTCCCGAGGGAACAGCGCGCGTTAACCGAATTTCACGCGGGCGAAGCCGCGGGCAAAAGCTAGTAATATAATAAACGTCTTAGATATTTTTTTAAGTAAGGGTATGCGCGGACGAGCAACTCCCGCGATTATTTTGTCTCTCCATCAAGTCTACGGGTAGTTGCGTCGCTACATGTGCGCACTGTCATACTAACCCATAGACTTGATGTGAAAGACAAAATAGTCGCGGAGACAAAAGTTGCTCGTGCGCGCATACCCTAATAAACAGTGGAATTTTAAAGGATTAACATCTCATAAGACGTAAAAGGTGCAAGCAAAAGTGTCCAGCGGGGCAAAAGTGTACTACGAAACGAAATTCGAAAATCGAAGTTTGTGTCGTTCCGTCCCTCTGACACTTATACTATTTAATACGAGAGTGAGAGGGACGGTACGGTTAGAACTACGATTTTCGAATTTGCTGAGGGCTTACTCAGCTTCCTTTATCTACTATACTCGTATCCACTTGCTACTGTATGTAGCGTCGCCTATTTAAAGCCGAGTTTAGACTTGCAAGAAATATCGTGCAGTTGCATTACATTGCGAGGCTGTAAAGCCAACGAGTTCATAGTGGTCAATCGATCGCCGCAATGTAATGCAACTTGCACGATTTTTCTTGTAAGTCTAAGCTTGGCTTAACACCTTTCGACGGAAACCTTTCGTACGTACACGGAATATACCGCCCCTTAAATACCGATATCGGGGGGCAAGTAAAATATGAAATATGTACCAGCAGGGCTACTCCGAAACTCGTAACTCGAAGTTCGTGTCGTGCGGTTCCTCTCGCTCTCGTATTAAATAGTATACGTGTCAGAGGGACCGCACGACACGAACTTCGAGTTTCGTGTTTCGTAGTAGCCCTGCTGTCTTTCAGATTATCCGATCCGATATCGTATCATATTTCATACATTTACTAATTGCCCGGATATCGTATCGGATAATCTGACAACGCTCCTAACACGCTAGTAGATTATATTTAGGTATCTCTACTTGTACTATTACTTAATCTGTGGTATCTCATCTAGATGCGAATTTGCGTGCTAGAACTATTTGTTTTTACAGTGTGCAACCAAGCCCAACAACATTGTTATTTTTATTTCCACTATCAACACTGGCTGACACTGGCATAAATGTCTTCGTTCGTTCGCGGCCGCCTACATACAGAAGCTTAATTTGTATTTTGAAGTAAATCTGCTTTTTGTTAAATTCAGTTCGTAAGCTTTATTTTAATTCCAGTCTAGTGTTCACTGCGCAAAATGACGTGGGGTTTCGTCACTTGCGGTCCTAACGAAGCGTTGGTGGTGTCGGGTAAGTACCTACTTATTTATCTACGTACGCTACAGTTTTCTTTTTATTTACTTCCTTGCATTATATTAATTACATTTTATTTACTAATATTACTTCGTAGCGGTAGCGGTATTCGCGTCACCTTTGCGACAATTCTAATATGAGAGATGATAAAACCAACACTACTCAATACTTAGTTAATTTGATTTTCCATGTACCTTTGATAAAAAAACAAGTGCTGCACAGCGAATTGTTTGCGTATACAATTTAAACCATGTAGATATATAGAAACATCCCTTCCTTAAGTATAAAAGTTATGTTCTACCTCTGCGAAAGAATAATTTTTTAGAATAATTTTTTAATCATCATTTGTATTTAGATTTACTTATTTATTTATTAAAGATCAAAAATACAACAAGTTACATTACAGGTCTTGGTCCTAAAAAGTAACAGGTTGGCAAAACAAATATTTACACTTATAATTACAGACTATAAGGATAAACTATAATAATTTAAAGTAACAAAAAAGGAAACAATTTTAACAAATATAACAAAAAATAGCGCATAATCTTCCTTTCTATCACTGTCCATATGTATATTAGACACATGTACATGTAGAGCACGGCAGATGGGAGAGTAGCGATGCTGTTAAAGAGTCATTCACAATGTTTCCATGTTCCTTTTAACTTAAAATGTTTAATAGCATTTTCACAAAGTTTTAGAATTATATCTTCAAATATAAACCTACCTAACGTTTTTTCACTCCCCTTTATACCCCTTTAAGGGTAGAATTTTTAAAATGGTGAAACATGTATCCACTTATATTTTTTGACATATATTTTCCCCAAGGTTTATGATGGAGTATTCTAGAATTGAAAGGGTCAGTCAAAATATACATTAATTTAGATTTTTTTGCTGCTTAAGTAGCTTAGTAGAAAAAAGCAACCTGAGATATGTGTGCATAGGAGAAATGTGTCTTGACTCCTGTCCAACGGTGGTTTAGGGGTTATAGTGCGCAGTACGGATTGCTGAGGACCTGAGTTTGATTCCCAGCGCTGGTCTCTTTTTCTGGTTTATCTGTGCATCCATGTCTCAGTTTGTATTTTCGATATAATTTAGAAGAGGATTTTTAAATTTACATAAGACAGGGAAATGAGAGTAGACACAGGGAAGTGATTACAAATGATTTTTTGGTCCAAAAATGAACTCCACAGTAAATATGATATTACTAAATAAAATAAAATATATGAAATCTACATAATATTGTGCTATAATACCATTTTATCGTCCAATTAGAAACCAATATAAACCTTCATTAAATAGTGTCACTTAACACAAATAATTAATATCTATGAATAAATAATAATATGAATTGTTTGAGTTAATTTAAAATTTCGGTTCTTTTATCTTTTCATTGTACTCATAGTGTCTACTCTTGTACTGATATTCTGTCAATCGTTCAAAGGTTAACTGGAAGAGATCCCTTTAAGAAATAAGTTTGCCTTTGTACATCTTATTATCCTGTGCTCTGTTATTGTCATGTGTTTTTATGTACAATAAAGAGTTGCAATACAATACAATTACAATACAAATTAATAGGTATGCATAATTCTATGACCAATTTGCAGAGCCAGCCATAATTATCAGTAGGAAAGGTTGGTTCAGTCAAATTAATTAATTTGGTAGGTACAACACTAAATTTCCAGAGACTAGACAGACCTTGGTGAGGAAAAAATGATCATGTCAATTTGACAATGTAACGAATTTTCGTTTTTCAGTTAATTCTATAAAATAAACATATTTACACAATTATTGAATAATACAATGATTGTTTAAAAAGTGGTGGGTTCATTGAGATGTGAATATGATCGGGATTGGCGTTCAAATGTAAGTAACTACAGAGTAATCGTGAAAAAATTGCTTTGTTTACACGATTGTTTTATTCCATTGAATTCTATTTTAGTATAAGAGTGAAGTTCCTTAATGCGTCTTTGTATCAAGTGCTTCGTATTGTTTGACGTTTTGAACTGTTACTTTGTTATTCAATTTTGTTATTACTGTTTTTGTTGATTTTTTTACCATTATTAGTTTGATATAGTGCCAAAGAAGACCGCGTGGTTTGTGAGATCCCGATAGGCAAGCTAAAATACTTGCTACGCAGATGAAGCCGCAGGCAAGAACTAGTTTAAAATATAAACTATCACTAACAAAATCGATTACACACCCTTAGCATATTTAATCGAGAATCGCAATAAATCGATTCGAATTTACATTGTCACAACCCTTTAATTGCTTAATGACATGTGTCACCGTACCCATCCTATCCGAAAAGTATAACCAGTATGTTGTTGCTATTTTATATTGTTATATTTCTTTCATGAACTGCAAGGAAAATATTAGTAGGAAAATAATTTTATATGGACTGATAAAAAATAGTCAATTTTACAGGAATCTAAGCAAGCTTGCTTTTTTTCATTCATCAAGAAACATCATTTATTTTGGGTTCTGTATTACCTCAAATTGCAAAACAACCCTTATAGGATCAATTTGTTGTTCATCTGTCTGTCTGTTAAGACCTGTCAAAAATGCAAGGTCAAGCTGAAATATATTAAATACTCAGGTCAGAGGACCTGGGTTCGATTCCCAGTGATGGTCTTATTTTTCTGTGCATCTATAATATTTCAGTTTGTATTTTCAATTTCGCTTTTACGGGATGACCGTAAAAGTAAAAATTTGGAATTGAAATAAAATACAAAAAGATTCCAAAAACCAATCTTCATTTTTTCAAAATAAAACAAATACAAATAAAATACTTAAAAACTACAGTAAGTATACAATAAAAGAAAAAATTGCAAAATAATAATAATACACGGATCTATGGGGTCCCTTAGTTACAAAACTATCCGTGGAAATATCGGGATAAAAAGTAGCGTATGTGTTATTCCAGACGTCCGGCTACCTACATACCAAATTTCATGGCTCTAAGCCAAGTGGTTGTTATTTCGAGATTTTATCCCTAGTTATCCCGTGGGAATATCGGGTCAAAAAGTCACTTAAGTGTTATTCCAGATGTCCAGTTACCTACGTACCAAATTTCATGACTCTAAGCCCAGCGGTTATTATTTCGAGATTTTATCCCTATCCCGAGGGAATATCGGGATAAAAAGTATCCTATGTTTTAGTCCAGGTTATAAACTAACTTTCCGCCAAATTTCATCCAAATCCGTCCAGCCGTTTAAGCGTGAAGAAGTAACAAACATACTCACTCACTCACTCACAAACTTTCACATTTATAATAAAATATTAGTAGGATTAGTAGGATTAGAAAGATTGCTAACCATAGATGTTATTGTTATTAACTGAATTCCTCCTGTTTTTTTTAATAAGTATTGTTGTATTTGGTACAAGAATATTTGTTTTATTAGACCAGTGTTTGCTATATGGATGGCTCTGAAGAGTTTCAATTTCAACGACTGCTTCGTATGTTTTACGAAAATGAACTAATAATATGCCAGTCAGTCAACTAAAAACCCCAATCATCATCAGAATGCATAGTGTATAATTATTTGTTTTGATTATTTTATCTGTAAGATAAGATCTAGATAACTCATAGAATTACGAATGTGTAGTTAATCCTTAGATATGTTTTTAATTAGGCTCTGCAAGATTATTCATTTGTCTGTAACACTGAAGTAGAAGAAGTATACAGTCAAGGGCAAAAATATCTATACGTATACAGCCATATCGTCAGATATATGTATACATCGATCTTATCCCAGTGAGTTTACCACCCAGACTGGCGTAAAAGTGTGTAGATATTTTTGACACCTTACTGTACACTTTACTGTACACTCCACCCCCCAAAAAGTGCTTAATTTTTACTGGTTACCTACTAGACTACTTTCCTTTGATATTATAATGATACGATTGATAGATAGTGTCTGAATTTTAATGTGTTGATTGGAACATGATAATATGTCTACACAAAAATCATTTGTTTTTACTTTTAAAACCATAAACATAAATAATCAAATAGCAGATGCCATTTGATTTAAAACACTTGAATCGCTTGAAGCATGATTCACCAGAATTTCATAATGATTTCTTAGGCAGACGTTGGAATGTGCGTACATTTATTTATAGCTATAATACAGATACTGATTCCGTGAATGTTTCAACCAGTGTCAGATCCTAGCTTAATATTGTATGAATTGAAATACTGGCTGTTTTATAATTATAATGTAAATAGCTTCTATCGCTAGTCCAGCGGCTGCCTTGCCTTGTAACGCGCGGGCGCTCGCGATCGCATTCACGATATTTACTACCCTCATTGTATACCATGTATAGAAGAAGTGCTGCAACTGTGATTCAGTGTGTTAGACAATAAGGTTTTACTTGACACTAAAATGAATTAATTTGAATTATACATTAGTTGATATTAATTGGCTATTGACTAATAGGGGTTGAGACGCCTGTATAATCTTAATCGTCCATATACATTTTTTTCTCTATATCTAATTCCACAGGACCGGCCTCAAAATATATCCAAAAAAAATTCATGGTTTTTGATTTTATTCATCAAGTAAGATTATTAGGTCGACGAGACGAGCCAAAGTTAAAAACCGGCCAAGAGCGTGTTGGACACGTCCATGATAGGGTTCCGTAGCTGTTACGAAAAAATCCAGTAATATTTTTCTAAGGATTTCGTATCGTGTACGGAATCTTCTAAGTTAAGATATATTTTATACCTCAAGCAATCTTAGCCGCTATATTTTTTACTTGTAAATTTGATATATTTACTACCATTCTGAATTTTTTCAAATTTTTCCACCCAACAGTTTACATTTTCATGAAAATTTGCACTTTCAAGTTAAAATATTTCGCAAACAGATCACTGAATCGAAAAATCATCTTAGCAATCCCTCAGTGATTTTAAAAGACCTATCCAATGATACCCCACACTATAGGATTAGTCGAGAAAAAAAATAACCCCCACTTTACGTCTCTGGAAGGTACTTACCCTAAAAAAAAATGTTATATTTTTTTTTTATTCTATCACTTTGACGGCATGACTGATATGCAGACATCGGATTTTTTGCGGCATTTTTGATCTGTCATAGTGACTTCTCACTTATCGACTTCCAATATTCAATATCGATATATCGGTACACAACATGTTCAAAAAGATTAAAAGTAGAGGTCAACAGTAGAGTTTTATCTTTAAAGAACGATCCCTTCCCAATTAACTTTTGAGCAGTCGAAAATGTGAAATAGACAAATATGGATTATGCAATGAAAACAATGAATAGTTAACGTTGTTCGAGGAGACGTTACCTATTCAAACTGATCATGATTATAATATGCCAAACGAATTACTGCCAATAGTTTTCAGCGAATTTACTTAAATGCCAACATAAGCAGATGCGTAAAACGTGACGTTAGCTCAACGGAGCTGAGAAACGTTACGTTACTCTGCGTATCAACTCATCTACGGCTTAATGAATCTACACGAATCATCACTCGGAGAAACGTGTTCTGCGAAACGAAAACTTGCTTAGCGTTAGTCGCCGAAACATTAGATATTCTTTCTAAGTACTTAAATTCAAAAATTTTCTTTTCATTCATATTTTTGTTACATTAAACGAATAATAATTTAAAGTAAATTGTAATATCCTAATATCATAATCATAATCATTTATTTGCCATATTATGTACATAAGTATACATGCAAAATATATAATATAAATTGAAGTCGGTTAAAATTAGAATTTACAATACGATATACATATAGTTGAAGTTATTGTTTACAGCCAGCACTTGATCATTCAAAGTTTAAAGAAAATAATGACAAAAATACTGAATGTTATTGTAGACGTGAATCAATGAAAGGCCGGATAAGTAAGAGTCACAAGCTTTATTTGCTGGCATTCACTCTACACACTTTCACAATATATCAAACACGTTTTTAACATGAGACGGAATAATTAAATGCCCAAACACAAGACATAAAAGAAATGAATAACGCAATGCGCGCGGAGCGAGCTCGGTCCCGTGGCGAGGCGACGCGCTAACTGACATTTTGGCGGGCGGCTAATTTGAAAATCGGCCGGGCGCGCGACGGCGGCGAGTGGATCGGCGGGAAGACGAAAGGTTTACGATATGCTCCCCCTCTAGACTGGGAGGGCGCCCTCGCTCCTGGTCTAGTACCTCAATAACCTTAGCTGGACGTCCACGGTTCCTTTTTGGAACGAGAGGTTTGGGATGAGGGCCGTCATTACCTTGGTAGCGGGTAAGATCCTGAGAATGATATCGCCCTAAAACTTTGTCAGGTTCGTCAGTGCTGACGATGGTGTATGACGTGGGACTAATCTTCTCCGCAATCCGGTATGGGCCATCACGACGTGGGAAAAATTTGGCAGTTTGGTCTTTAGAGGCATTACTTAGCAGGTGGGACTTTACCAGTACTAAATCCCCTTCCTGGAACTCCTCGGCGGGACGGCGAGAAGCATCAGCATACTGCTTGGCTCTATCTTGCTGGATCTCCACCCGTTCACGAACACCGGACAGTGACTCCAGGAATTGTCTTAGATATGGAGTTATCTGTGGGATAAAGTTATCCTTATCCAAGATGGCGCGATGGTCATGGACGACTTCTGCAGGTGACCGCATTTCCCTACCAAAAGTCAGATACGCTGGTGACTTGCCTGTTGTGCGACATTGTAAACTGTTCAAGGCAAAACGGATCAGAGGTAACTTCTTTGGCCATGAAGTGTGGTCTCCTTCTACCAACTGTGCTAGCATAGCCTTCATATCACGGTTCTTGCGTTCCGCAGGATTTGCTTCTGGGTGATATAATGGGACAAAATTTTGCTTTACACCCAGGAGAGACATGCACTGGCGCATCACTGCAGACACAAATTGGACTCCATTGTCTGATACAATCCTACGAGGCAGCCCATAACGCATAAAGTATTCTTCGATGAGTACCACTGCGCATGTTTCAGCTGTGGCTTCTTTCAAAGCAAAAACTTCTATCCAACGAGTAGCCGTGTCTTCAATAAGGAAGATCCATCTTTCTCCTTGGTCTCCTGCTGGCAAAGGACCGAACAAATCCATAGCCAACACTTCAGTACGTTGGTTCATAAGTGGTGTTTGCAGAAGACCTGGTGGCTTGGCATTCGTAGCTTTGTAGCGCTGGCATTGTATGCAGGCTTTGACATAATCCATGATTATTCTCCGCATACCTGTAAAATAGTATAGCTGAGCTACCTTTTGGTAGGTACGATCGATGCCAGGGTGTCCTGCCATTGGTGAGTCGTGACATTCTTGCAGAATTTCTGCCCTGAGACTAATGGGAATGACGAGCTGGGGAGTCTCACTATCTGAATCCGGATTATATCGGAAGAGTACTCCCTGGTCCATCAGGTAACCACGCTCTGTCCATCGTCGAGTTGCTACTTCATCAGTACCTTCAATTTCTTTGATAATCTTTTCCACCTCTGGGTCAGCAAGCTGTTCTTGTCGTAGTTCTGAAGGATCTTTCTTAGGCAGGTCCACAATCACTGAACATATCCCGCAGTTTTCACGAAATTCCTCGGAACAGATTGGCCTGCTCAGGGTGTCAGCTACTACGTTAGCTTTTCCGGGGGTATATTGAAATTTTATGTCAAATGATTGGAGTCTTAATGCCCACCTAACCAGTCGACCTGTAGGTGACTTTAGCGTCAACAGCCAACGGAGCGGTTGGTGGTCGCTGCCGACGATTACTGGGTGTCCATCCAAGTAGCATCTGAATCGCTCGACAGCCCATACTACGGCGAGTGCCTCTCGCTCCGTAGTTGAGTAATTTCTCTCAGCTGAATTCAATAAACGGCTAGCGTATTCAATAGGCCGCTCTTCCGTACCCTCCTCCTGCAGAAGAACTGCCCCAAGAGCGTAGTTGCTCGCGTCGGTTCGTAGAACGAAGGGTCGGGAAAAGTCCGCTTGGACCAAGATTGGCGTGGTGGTCAATAACTTCTTCAGCTCCTTAAACGCAGATGTCTGAGCTGGACCCCAAGTCCAAGTCTGGTTTTTTCTGGTTAGACGGGTGAGGGGCTCTGACACCTGTGAGAACCCAGGAATAAACTTCCTAAACCAAGAACAGGTTTGCAGAAAAGTGCGAAGATGCTTCAAGTTATTGGGTTCTTTCATCTGTAACACTGCCTGTACTTTCTCTGGGTCCGGTGAGACGCCTTGTTGGGTAACGATGTGTCCCAGGTACTTTACACTCTCTCTGGCGAAGACACACTTATCTCGGTTAACGCAAAGGTTGTACTCTCGAAGGCGGCTGAATACAGCTTGCAGGTCCAACAGGTGTTGCTCGAATTCTTCGGATATGATAAGAAGATCATCAAGATATGCGAGAAGAGTTACGTTGGCCAGGGATGAGCAAGAACGTAAGCGGTCTATCAAGCGCTGAAAAGTCGCTGGGGCGTTCTTCAAGCCAAAGGGCATACGCTTGAAACGGTATGTTCCGAAGGGACTAATAAATGCTGTTTTGTCTCGATCTTGCTCACGAACACTCACTTGCCAATAACCTGATCTGAGATCCAAGGTGCTCATATAGCAGTTACGCTTCGTGGATTGCAGCAACTCATCAATAAGAGGCATTGGATAGTGGTCCGACTTGGTTATGGCGTTAAGACGTCTGTAGTCTACACAAAACCTCACGTCTCCATTCGGTTTCGGTATCAGAAGTGCCGGCGAGCACCAAGCGGACTCACACTCCTCGATGACATCTTCTTTGAGCATCTTATCAATTTCTTGACGCATAAGCTCTTTCCTAGCGGGAGTCATGCGGTATGGCGGGACGGACACTGGTTGATTGTCGCCTGTATCGATACAATGCTCTGCGAATGGTGTAGGTGCTCCCCCTGGACGAAAAACATCTGTATTTTCTACTAAGACTTTCGCGAGAATTTCCCGATCGTGTGGATTTAGTAGCGAGCCTTCATCGCCCCTAAGGACATCAGCGGCGGCACAAGAAAGTCCACGCCCCTTCTGCTCACATCGCAAAAGGCGTTCTTGATCACCAGTACCATCGACGAAATGCCACGACCTACGTGAAAAGTCAATGGCGACTTGAGCGGCTACTAAGAAATCGATCCCGAGTAACGTCTCGTTTTCTCGTGCGTCCGGAAATACTAAAAATTGAGTGCTTATCACTTTACCTTCCAAACAAACGTCAAGAGTGGTAATGAGCACGTCTATCTCGCGCGGGTGGCCGTCAGCGAGCTTTATTAGCCGTCGCGCAGGTTCAAGAGGGTGACCCTTACGGAGGAGGAGCATATGCAAAGTGTGACCCGCGATACATTGTTTGGCACCGGTATCAATTAGCGCTGTGCCCCGCGAACCCAAAATTTCAATGTCAAATATTGGTCGTAATATATGATTTTGAAAATGACTCGAGCTCGGACCGGTAGCATGCGCGGTACAAACATTTTCGACACGACAACATGAATCATTTTTTTGACGTAAACAATTTAACCGTGTGGATTCTATACTATCCGAATTTTTACAATAAAAATTATTTTGCTGTGTGGATTCTATACTATCCGAACTTATACAATAAACATTGTTATTTTGACATGTGGATTCTAGACTATCCGAATTTTTACAATAAAAATTATTTTGCTGTGTGGATTCTGTACTATCCGAACTTATACAAACATTGTTATTTTGACATGTGGATTCTAGACTATCCGAATTTTTACAATAAAAATTATTATTTTGTCTCTTGGTCACTATATTATCATCGGGACTAGTATACGAATAATTACAATGAAAATACTCATTTTGTCTCGTGGATAGTGAACTATCTACGGTGGCAGTTGACGAAGTATGACAATAATGATTGTTATTTGGTCCCATGGACGACATAGACCTGCCATTGGGCGTGGGCAATTTATTATAGTCATAGCTAAGATTATTAGCATTGTTACTTAAATCGTTTGGCATGTCTAAACTATAAAAACACTGGTTTTCGTTACACTTCGAACAGTTTTCGCGACTTACGTTTATAGAACCGCATTGATAACACGATAAAGGCACTGAGTTGATATTATTAATGTTTGTGGACTCACCCCGTTCCGCTAACTTACTGCACTGGTCGCGCAGATGTCCATACCGTTTGCAGTACACGCAATAGGGGCGCTGCCGGCTGGGCGCGCCTTCGTAGTACTCGTAGGTCGGTGTTGGTGGTGGTGGTGGGAACGCGGGCGCGTGGCGCGCGAGCGGCGGCGCGGCGGCCGGCGGCGGAGGCGCGCGTGCGGTTGGCGCGGCGCGCTCGGGCTGCGGCGGCGGCGCCCCGTGCGCGTGCAGTGCGCGCGCAGTAGATGTATTTGCAAATAGGCGCGCGCGCGAACTCGCAGGGCTGCGCGTTGATACAAGTTGCGCGGAGTCGTGCGTTGCACGCGGTATGACGCCGTTAGTCCTGGACGCGCTCGCGCTCCATTCGCCATGTGGCACGGCGCGCGCAGGCTTCTGGGATAACACTGCGCTGCCCGGGGCGGCGCGCGAGGTGGTTTCGTCGCTGGCCCGATTAGAGCTTTCCGTCCTCACATCCTCGATCTCTCTACTTTTTTTCAGTAAGGTGTCAAAGGAGTCTAATTCTTGTCGCCGAAGCTTTTCGCGAATTCTAATGTCGAGAAGGCCATAAATCATATCCAATTGTACCTTTTCTGCGAGATCGCCTCTGGGTAAGCGGGCTAGAAGAGCTCGAGAACGAGCTACAAACAGTTCAGTATTTTCATTGGCTTGAGGCGACGAGAATAACTCCTTATAAATTCGATGCGGAGGTCGGTGGTCGCCGAAGGCACTGCGCAGGTGTTGGAGCGCGGCATCCCATGTAGTCACGTCCTCCTTGACGCCTTGCCACCACGTAGCCGCGTCGTGCGTCAGGAGCATGGAGAGGCCGCGAAGAGCGTTATCCTCGCTAACATTCGCGCAGTCCTTGAATGCTTCGACACCGTCGATGAAGCCGTCTAGGGACTCCTCAGTAGCGCCGCTGTAACGAGCCTTGCACATTGTGAAGTTACCAGGTGCGAGCGGAGCGGGCGTCGGCGATCGAGGCACGGGCGAGGGAGGCGACAACCGTTGGCTTTCGAGCACCCTGGTGAGGAGGCGTTCGTATGCCTCAGCTTGAGAGGCCATCAGCGCGGCGATGTCGCCGGCGGTAATGGATGGCGGCGGCATAAAAGCCGCATAAGCCGAAGCTGCGGGAGCCGGCGGCGGAGCCGCGGGCGTCGGGCCGCGTAAGCAGGCGCTGCGAGGGCCGGCGGCGGAGCCGTGGGCGTCGGGGCCGCGTAAGTAGGCACTGCGGGCGCCAGCGGCTGAACCGCGGGCGTCGGGGCCGCGTGGGCTGGCATTGCGGGCGCCGGCGGCAGGGCCGCGGGCGTCTGGGCCACGTAAGCAGGCACTGCGGGAGCCGGCGGGGGAGCCGCGGGCGTCGGAATCTCGTGCATGGGGGCTGCGGGCGCCGGCGGCAAGGCCGTGGGCATCGGGTCCTCGGGCGCTTGCGCCAGATCGTCTAGCGTAGCGGGCGCGGGGGACGCAGCGTCACAAGACTCCGTTTCCGTTTCCACTTCTGTTTCGTCAGCCGAAACCTGACGACGATTTCTCGTGATGGGCATTGTAACGTGAGTATCTTGTCTTGTCCTTGTAGTCCGTACAACACTAGCACTTCACTATAATTTTTAGTGTTCACGCAAGTGTTTCACACAAGGCACCGCTGTTGGGCAGCCATTTATTGTAGACGTGAATCAATGAAAGGCCGGATAAGTAAGAGTCACAAGCTTTATTTGCTGGCATTCACTCTACACACTTTCACAATATATCAAACACGTTTTTAACATGAGACGGAATAATTCAACGCCCAAACACAAGACATAAAAGAAATGAATAACGCAATGCGCGCGGAGCGAGCTCGGTCCCGTGGCGAGGCGACGCGCTAACTGACATTTTGGCGGGCGGCTAATTTGAAAATCGGCCGGGCGCGCGACGGCGGCGAGTGGATCGGCGGGAAGACGAAAGGTTTACGATAATATATATATATATATATATATATAGTTTCGTTGGGTAGTCGGGCATTTTCGCGAGAAGAGATTCACTCAAAATTTGCCTGTCCCACACATTCAAAAAATAAATTTCGAAAAAGAGGGCAAAATTTTGGAGTTATGTGTGTGCAGTTTTGTTCCATTTTTCATATAATTTTATAAAAGAATAGATTAAAAGTAGAGCTTCTTAGGATTTTTTGTATAAATTTATATTTTTTGGTGCGGCTACCCCTAGTTTTCGACATGTCCTACCCTGATCGACGATATTTCGAACACCGTTTTAAGGTTGTTTCAACAACTTTATCCTCTTTATATTGTAATACAGAGGTGTGTTTCTTAATGAAGTATAAATTAAAATTGTATTGCATTAAATAATACTTTTCATATATATTAAAATAATACATTTTATCGCGTCCCATGATTTAAGGTGAAGTGGAAAATCCATTTTGTAACCATTATTTTTCAAAAAGTAAAACAAAAATCTCCCAAACTAGTTTAAAGCATTACATTCTGGCAACACTAGCATTAGACGCCATTAAAACTTCACAGGTCAGCCATTTTAAAATTTCTCTCAATCGAGGTTCAAACGTGAAGAGAGTAACCACGCAAAAACAAGTGTCTACTTTGTAACTGGTGTTTTAAGAAGGCAAGTTTGTTTAGCTGTTAGATTTAATTTGTTTTTCAATATTTAATAGGTTGTTTATCGATTGCATCGTTCAGCGCAGAGAAAATTTTCACTGACAAAAATATTAAAAGTTTTAGATCATGAACCATGGATGCGTTACTTCCACTTTGTTCGGTTACATATATATGGAACGCTATAGTTACGAAGTGGAAGTATAAAGGCGGCTGCACCAGGTGATTTTGAGGCCGAATAAAAGTAATTTAATTTAGCGTGATTTTAATAATATTGGTGTGATGTTGTGCCGACATGTAAATTACAGCTATATAAATTAACAATTTAATGTTGTTCAAACAATTAATGATTATTAAAGATTAAAAGTTGACTTGGATTTTTTTTTTCGTATTTGTGAATTTGCCTTTATGCTTTCCATTTTGTAATTGCAGCGTTCAGTTTTGTAACTGTCCTATTTTGATTTGTTGCGAAATGTATTTTTTCTTAATTTTATATGTAGAATAATGATGCATAATAAAACTGATTTATATTTAATGACCTTTAACTTAAATAAATTAATTAAAATAACCATACAAATAACTACCCTAGATGAAAGACGCTAAATTTTCTAACGAAAAGGACTAAAAATTAACAAAGTGGAGATTTTTCCTTTGGAATAAATATAAAGGACATTATATTGGGATATTCTTCAGTTGTATGTATACCATAAAACTGTTCTTAAACGGAATACATAAACACAAATAACATACAAACACTGTATAATAACTAATTTTACTTTTAAAAAGTTACAAAGTGGAGTCCTTATCTGCAGAGTGGTCACCAATAAATATTTTTTTCTCATTTATATGTTGTTTTGTAGTATTTATTTTATGATATTATGCAAATATAGAGTCTAAGTAATTAATAAAAATAATATTTAAATAACTGATGAAAATAAAATCCTTTCGACTCCACTTGGTAACTGTGACTCTTCTCGCGAAAATGCCCAGTCGCGCGAGCATAGAGCATAGAGCAGAGCGCAGAGCGCAGAGCGGGTGGCGGCGCGCAGTGCGCGTGCGCGTGTTGCAGCAGCCGCCCGCCGAGTCGCGTTGCTTGCTCCTAGAGGAAGGGCTACGGATTAGCCCGAAACATGTCGAGCTAAACTCGATTTAAGACGTGAGTTATCCGGTATAATATCATTTTATAACTAACCTATCTGAAACGTATGAGTGGACTGTAATAAATAACTAAAAAGCAAACGAAGATATAATATGACAAAATTGAGATATACTTGAAAACACAACCACACAACACAAAGCAATAATGACAAGTAACACATAAAAGAAAAATATACAAAAAAAGAACTTTACAAAAAATACACCAAAAAGTACAAAACTCCAAGGAGTTTGCTACACTATCCCTCTACAGTGTTCCCGGAGTTTGAATCGACCTAAAAATATAAATTAAATTAATTGCTTTCCTTTATTTTTTAATTTCTGCCCTATTTTATGTAATTTTATACAAAAATTCAAAAGGCTATTATAATTAAAGGAAGAGGAAACATAGACAATGTTTTATTCCTTCCGTTTGGCAGTCGGTTAAAAGCGGG
Organism: Choristoneura fumiferana; assembly: GCF_025370935.1. Lineage (NCBI taxonomy): Eukaryota > Metazoa > Arthropoda > Insecta > Lepidoptera > Tortricidae > Choristoneura > Choristoneura fumiferana. Next base: position 5,557,789 of record NC_133472.1, on the reverse strand, counting down.
GAGCAAAATACAATTTCCCTTAAGTCGTCCCCTCGCGCGACCGTGGGGTGGAATGTAACGGAGATGATTTTTATATTAAAATCCAGTTTATAAGACAAGTGAGACAAGTGTAGAGTCTATCCCAGTCTATATACGACCCACTCCTGGGCACAGGCATCCTCTCCGCCCAGTGCGGATTGGGAACTTCACACACCTTGTTGAATTGCTTCGCAGGTTTTGCGCAGGTTTCCTCACGATGTTTTCTTTCACCGTTTCATAGTGTGATGTAATTTCGTACATACATTTCGAAAAACTCAGAGATGCGAGTCCGGGTTTGACCCACGATGTTTTGCTTGAGAAGCCATAGGTTACTATGGGGTCTAACACTATTATAGGCCATCATGGTGCCTATATACCTGTAGAGTACAGTCACCTGCATTAATACCTGCCACAGCGGAGCGTGCGAAAATATCCGACACGTCCTACGGGCCCTAGAAATAGAGTCTTATCAGATATTTATGCGCGCTTTGTTGTCAGATATTGGTGCTGGTGACTGTACACGAAACTGAGAATACTACTATTACTACTAATATTATAAATGTGAAAGTTTGTGAGTGAGTGAGTGAGTGAGTAAGTTTGTTACTTTTTCACGCTTAAACGGCTAGACAGATTTGGATGAAATTTGGCGGAAAGTTAGTTTATAACCTGGATTAAAACATAGGCTTCTTTTTATTCCGATATTCCCACGGGATAGGGATAAATCTTGAAATAACAACAGCTGGGTTTAGAGTCATGAAATTTGGTATGTAGGTAGTTGGATGTCTGAAATAACACAGAGGCAACTTTTGACTCGATATTCCCACGGGATACCTAGGGATAAAATCTTGAAATAACAACCGCTGGGCTTAGAGCCATTAAATTTAGTGTGTAGGTAGCTAAACCTCTGAAATAACACATAAATTACTATTTATTCCGATATTCCCACGGGATAGGGATAAAATCTCGAAATAATAACCGCTGGGCTTAGAGTCATGAAATTTGGTATGTAGGTAACTGGACATCTGGAATAATACTTAAGTGACTTTTTGACCCAATATTCCCACGGGATAACTAAGGATAAAATCTCGAAATAACACATACTGGGCTTAGAGCCATGAAATTTGGTACGTAGGTAGCTGGACCTCTGGAATAACACATAGGCTACTTTTTATCCCGATATTCCCACGGGATAGGGATAAAATCTCGAAATAACAACTGCTGGGCTTAGAGGCATGAAATTTGGTATGTAGGTAGCCAGACGTCTGGTATAACACATACGCTACTTTTTATCCCGATATTTCCACGGGATAGTTTTGTTACTAAGGGACCCCATACATCCGTGTATTTTTGTTATTATTATTTTGTAATTTTTCTTTAATTGTATACTTACTGTAGTTTTTAAGTATTTTATTTGTACTTATTTTATTTTGAATAAATGACTTTCTGCCAAGCTTCTTGCGGCGCATTCTTCTTGGCAATGATGGTATTTACGAAAGTGCTGGTATTTAAAAAATTACGTGTAAAAGTGCCCATTGCGGCCTATTTACTGAATAAATGATATGAATTTGAATTTGGATAGGGAAACATTTAGAAATTTTAGCACTGGGTTTAGAGTCTTGAATTTTGTACAGTTATTCACAACACAACCTCAATGAAGACCACGATATAAATTTTGGAAATTTCCAGGGGAATTTTGTAAAATCCCGAAAATTTCAATTGCAACTACCAGACCGAATAGTTTACGCGTGCGAAACCGCGGGTAAAAGCTAGTACTTAATATAAATAAAAATAAAACCGGCCAAGAGCGCGTCGTACACGCCCGTAATAGGGTTCCCTAGCCGTAGGCGAAAAAATTATATATAGTAATATTTTTCTAAGGATTTCGTATTTTATACGGAATCTTCCAAAGTTTAGGTATATTTTATACCTTAGGCTACTATTTACTCTTAAACTACTAATAATTCTCAAGCAAACTTAACCGTTATAGTTTTCCTTGAAAGTTTGATATACTTACTACCACCCCGATTTTTTTCACATTTTTCCACCCTTTGGTTTAGATTTTAGAGGGGGGGGGGGACGCTCGAACATTTTGTCTGCATAGTTTATATAAATATCCGTGCAAAATTACAGCTTTCTAGCGTTGATTGTCCCTAAGCAAAGCCGCGGACGGACGGACAGACAGACAGACAGACATGGTGAAACTATAAGGGTTCCGTTTTTGCCATTTTGGCTCCGGAACCCTAAAAATGTTACCTACCGTCTGTATTTCCATAGAAAGTTTCAATTTATGTGCTCTCCTGTTATTATTAATTAGACTTGAACACAGAATAGATAATAGTACATTAGTAACTTGAATCACAATTGTAACCCATTTTCAACCCGTAATGCAAAAAAGGCGGGCGTTATAATTTCGACGCTAAAATCTCTGTCTGTCTGTGGCATCGTAGCTGGGCCGATTTTGATGCGGTTTATTTTAATCGAAAGCTAGTTTCATGATAGACCTATGATTAAACAAAATGAATTAAACTTTAACCGAGCTGAGGGCCAATAGCGTAACGCTTCTGACACTCGCAATCACAATCAAATGACAGTTTTTTTATGCGGAAAGTGTCATTTGATTGTAATCGTGATTGTCAGAAACGTTACGCAATAGACCCTCTGCTAAAAGACGGCCTTGTATATTCCGCATCTTCAATCCTCCATGGCCAGATGACAAGCGAGGGGTGCCTCTAACAGCGCAGGATTGCCCCGAAGGGGTCTCGCGTCGCGATTTGTGATCATTACTGGCTTAACAGTCGCACTCGAAGACATCACTTAGTATTTAATCGGTCATTATTGAAAGAAGAAAGGAAAAAACATTTATTCATGACAGTTACATAAACGACATTCATAGGTTGATAACAGCATTGAGGTCCATTACGACTTTTTGTCATAACGTTAATTGACATGGACTCACTTTGGAAGAACGAAAAAAAAACACATATTTTATTTAACGTCATAAAAACATCATCCAAAAATGGAAAAGGCAAGACATACATGACGCTAAATAGGTCCCCACTTATACTTGGTTTGGGCAAAGTCTAATTTTCTTACACTGTGGTTTGGGTAGGCATTTAACTAAATTTAAACAAAACAATGTCAATTGTTGTCAAACATTGAAATTCCCCATTCCCCCATTAAACTATCTAAACATTTACATTTCTGTATTTAAATACACTAGTTTGTATTAAAATGATAGATAAGTAAAATGTTCCTTGAATGTACCAAATCTGGCAGCTGAGGTTTGTGTACATTTCGTTAAATACCTATCCAAACCAAGTATAGT
>NC_133472.1:5508875-5554346 GCF_025370935.1 Choristoneura fumiferana | reverse complement strand
TATGTCGAGCGTAACCACCTACTACGTAGCCTACTACCTACAAAAAGAAAAAAGTTTACGTAAAACCGCCAAGTGCAAGTCAGCCTTGTACCTATAGGTGCCGAAGGTTCCGTACAAAATTGAGAAATTTAATATGTAAGTATTTTACAAGCTTGCTTGATCAATGGATCAGATTGCTGTTAAATTCGGCAACAGAATCTGGTAACAATAGAACAATTATATATTATGTAATTTTTACTCTATAAGATTTAACATTATATAAGGTCTTGTAAGGTTTTTGTTTTAATTTGAAACGTATTCTTCCTGTTGTGCTGAATTTTCGCAATTAAATTTATATACTTTTTTTCTTTCTTTCTTTTATTTTGGATTTGTGTAAAAGGCAAGTACATATATCTGCATGATTTTGGTGTCCAAGCTACAACGCAGGAGAACCAAGATTCGCGTCTACAAAACTGTCATTAGACTGATCCTGAAGTACGGTTGGCAGGCTTGGACACTAACGCTCAAAGAAGAGAATAAGCTGCTCGTGGCAGAACGGAGGATTCTGCGGAAGATTCTGGGCTGACTCAGAGAGATGGCGGTAGCTGGAGGATAACAAACAACAGGGAAATTGAGAACTTGGTATCGGAGCCAATGTTTAGGAGAGACCAAGGCGTCCAGACTCCGGTGGCTCGGGCACGTAGAAAGGTTGGGAGAGGATCGAGCCGTGAAGAGGCGTACTTGGGTGGACCGAGTGGACGTAGGCCGGTTGGTCGTCCAGGTACCGCTGGAGGGACGAGGTCCTGAAAGACCTTTTGGATATTGGGGTCGAAGGCTGGCAAGAGTTGGCTCAAGATCGCAAAGCGTGGCGTAATCAGTGCCTTAGTGTAAGTTTCCGTTACAAAATACGTCTCGATCGCGTTCGCGTTAAAACCTCAATTTGTATGGAAACACGAAAATCGCAAACGTTCCGCTAGAGGCGCTGTTCGTGTTTGCATACAAATTGACAAGATTTCATTTTTTAACACCTGTAAATTACTACAGGAATCGAAAGAGTTTTGCCTCCTGAACATGGGAAAATATTTATTATAATTGATTTCTCCATATTTAAAAAAATACAAAAAAAATAAAAAATATGGCTGAATTTGCCAACACTACGACAGTATAGATATGTTTCCTTTGCCTTTATCACCAGAAAAAGGAGCTGTCATAATTTTGACAACGTCTCTATGCAACGTCTACGTCAGATTTACGTGATCTTTTTTTTAACAGACTAGACAAAAGTAATGGATCTATTGTGTCGTAGTTTTGGAGTTATGCCCTTTTAGAATAAGCACATCTTAAAAAAATTGTAATAAATTAACTATTATTTGTAGCGAAATTTTAAAAATATCAGCGTTTTTCTCTTTCCAAACAGAATACAGAGAACGAATCAAATTATAGTCTTAGAAATATGAAATCTTGTCAATTGAGATTTTAACGCGAACGCGATCGAGACGTATTTTGTAACCGGAAACTTACACTAGGGGTACAGCAGCTGGCAAAGCACTTGTGGCGCAGGACGTAATTTATTTTTGTATGAGATTGTCCTGTGACGATCAAGAAATTTCTAACAAGGTCTGTGTTCGTGAAAGTGTTAGAGGGGAACACGAATATGCGGGTCATCTGGTGGGAAGCAATCACCGCCGCCCATGGACACCTGCCAACACGAGGGGTATCACAGGTGCGTTGCCGGCCCTTGGAGAGAGTGATAGGCTCGTTCAAAGTCAAAGTCAAAATATCTTTATTCAATTTAGGCTACAACAAGCACTTATGAATGTCAAAAAAAATCTACCACCGGTTCGGAAAACCTCTGCTGAGAAGAATCCGGCAAGAAACTCAACGAGGTATATATATTTTTTAAAACAGATTTACAATATTATTAAATGACATGTATACATCACAAGTATTTAACACAACTTTATTTTTAACACAGTAGGTTCGCTATTTGAAGGGATCGCTAATGCGGATCGGAATTATTTCCAAATATCCCTGTCCATGATATAATCATTAACTTTATAATACGCCTTTGATATTAATGTCTTCTTGACAATAGATCTGAATTTGTATCCGTTTCATTTATAATATTTTTGGAATTTTATTATAAAAACGTATGCAATTTCCCAGAAAAGACTTTTTGGTTTTAGCCAGTCTGTAAGATGGAACTTTAAGCTTCCCTGTGTTTCTAGTAGCCTTTGGCTTATCGACGTTAGTGGGAAAATCACATATGTTCTTCCTAACATACATGATTATTTCAAAAACATAAAGCGACGGCAGGGTTAGGATATCTGTTTCCTTAAAAAAAGATCTAAAGATACACGCGTCTTCAAATATAAATTGCTCTAATTGCTCTCTTTTGTAAGATAAAAATTGACTCAATGTCTGCAGCAGATCCCATAAAATAAGGCCGTACGAAATAATGCTGTTAAAGTAAGCAAAATACACCAACCGTGCCGTCGCCACATCGGTAGCTGCCGTATTTTCCAAACTGCAAAAGCAGCAGAGCTCAATCTACCCGCGATTGCTGTGACGTGAGGTCCCCACTGTAGTTTAGAATCGAGCGTTATTCCTAAAAATACTGTTGATTTTACAAATTCAATAGTTTGACCATTAACTTTATATTAGAAACTGAATTCGAGCTAGATGAATTTATCAACGAGAATTTAATACATTTAGTTTCTTAGGATTTAGTAACAACGTTTTCTAAAGATCCCTAAGCACCGCTCTGGAAACATTGCCCCAGGAAGCTTAGGTTTTTTATTCTGGAAGGGCCATAAGAGGCACACGGGAAAAAATAATGCACAGTAAATTTATTCAATAATTTTCATTCATTATATTTTGACAATTGTGATCGTTTGATTTGCCTATAAGTATGTACTGTGATAGAAACTCCGTATCCTCCCCTCTAAATCCGCCCGTGTAATCTAGAGGTACAAAGTAAGAACAGTTGTGCACTGTATAGGATAGGTTAGCACGGACAATCAGACATGTAGTCGTAGGTGACGTTGCAGTTTGGCTGCAAGACTTCTCTCAACGATCGCTCGGAGCAATATGAGAGCAGGTAGGATATGGAGCCGGCCTGAAACATTTATTTATTAATATACCTACACCGTGTTATTTTCGATTTCCGTTAACGGAGATAATCAGCAGGCCAAATTAAGTTAATTTCTCTAAGACACTAGTGGACCAACTCTTACTGTTTAAAAGATACTGAAGAGTTAAGATAATTAATTATTAGCAGTAAGTAAAACAGCGAAAAGGTCTGGGGCGGCCTGCTGACCGCCACCGCCTAAGTCTGCGCGCCTGCGCAATGCGGCGCACAGTCGTGTAGCAACAAGAATCAATAGAGCTGTCTGATCTACTAGCGAGAGAAAAACCTCATACCAATTTACGTTAAATATTTTATTTGTTGTACATATTTAATTGTAAATAGTTCTTATTCATCTTTTCTACCACCATGACAACCTTTGCCCACAGGTCCTTAATTGTATGACGTTTTTCAAAGTCTATAACTAATCAGTTATTAATTAACACATATTTAGCAAAAGAAAGTTATACTAAACATGTGGATCTTTATGATCTCTCGTATGTCACGTCAATATCACTTGTCAAGTTTATTTATTTTACAATTTAACTAATCGTACTAACAATGACTGTGAAACAATTATAATGCATAATGCATGCAAGTATTAACTCTCGAAAAAAAAAATATGTTTCTCAATTAGAAGAAAAAGTTAATTAATAGGTATTACAGCAATGAACCGAAGTTATCGGAAACAAAAAGGAACACGGTGTTTAACACTTAATTAACTGACGTTTTACTTTGTTACTATGCATCACATGTGTTTTGATTTTTGACGCAGATTAATTTTATTTGGAAGTTTGGGCGGTTTTAGCGAACATTCTAGCGAGCATTGAAGCGAAATGACGGTGAATTTTTATGACTTTTTAAGACATATCGGACCCGGTAGAGCCGCGTGAAGCCGCAGCTGGCCCTGTACGGTCAACGACTTTAATTCATGCATGATCCACTATGGAACCGTCTCAAAGTAAAAGTCATTACGATTTTCCTTGTTAATTAATGCGATGACGTTTACTGTGAAATGGTTCCATGGTGGCTCATGAAATAGTCCCTGACCGTACCTACTACGAAGTGCAAAATTCGAACTTCGTATCTTGCCGTCTCGCTGACGCTTAAATTATTTATACGAGAGGGAGACGGACGGTACGATACGAACTTCGATTTTCGAATTTCGTAGTAGCCCCCCTGTACTATCGAACCAACTGAATTTAACTATGACCCACTGTTTCGTAGAAAAAGTCACAGTGACATCGCATTGCTTGACAAGGGAATTTATTGTGACACTGACTGTGAGAGCGTTCAACGGTGGGTCAGGAATCAAATGGTTCGACAACACTACGAAGTGCAACATTCGAACTTCGTATCTTGCCGTCTCGCTGACGCTTAAATTATTTATACGAGAGTGAGACGGAGGGTACGATACGAACATCGATTTTCTGATTTCGCAGTAGCCCCCCTGTTTATAAAGCCCAACACACACAGAGGACGGGTGCGGCTCGTGCGCAGGCCCACGACGGGCGTTTTACATGGCGGTATAAGGAAGCACGACCCGCACCCGTCCTTCGGTGTGTGTTGGGCTTAAAGTTGTCACCTTGGAGCCCGGGCCGGACTTGCGCGTGCCGCCCAGCGACTGGTGCGCCGGCAGCTCCTCGGAGCAGCGGTCGTTCACCACCACCAGAGTGGCCAGGTCTCGCACGGCCTCCACGGCGCACCGGGCCCACGCCAGATCCTGTTGACCACCAGCCCGTGACTCTCTGGCCATTGCTCGTAGCTCTGGCCCCAGAAAGGCAACGTTTCCGCCAGAGATGTGCGAGGGATGTGTTTTCATGATCCAATAGAAACGCCTTCATTTACCCATCCTCGCACAGCACATCTCCGGTGGAAACAGTTGAACGGAGTGGACCTTTGGCTTCCTAAAATATGTCAGCGTTCTCAATAGTTGAAAAGCAAAGCAGGTGTAGTGTAAAGCTAAATAAACAGGTAAGTCAAAGCTTGTCCAATCTAAGCAATTAGCAATATCACATAGCACAAATCAAAGTTCCTACAAACTGCACCAAGGATATGTACGATCAGCGAAATAAGTGGTCTATCAATTTACGAACAACAACAACTTCATATCAAATGAACAAGTTTCGCTAAAGTCAAACTCTCAAGTTGGCAAACACGTCTTATCCTTATCGCCAATATTGCTTTATGTATGATTATAACATGCAAACGATATTCAACCTTGTGGTAGACATTTTAGCTGAAAGCAAGTGTACAGGTAACCGTTGGGAGAGAAAAGTCCTCGAGTGACGACCACGAAACGGAAGACGAAGCGTTGGCAGGCCTCTCACCAGGTGGACTGACGACATCGAGTTGCGGCAAACCGGTGGCAAGTGGCGAGTTGTCGTTCATAGTGGCGTTCTAAGGGGGAGTCTTTTGGTCAGTAATGGACGTCTTTCGGCTCATGATGATGATAACGATGAAGTGTACTTCTAAGTGCCACAGTAAAGATTCCTCGAAACTAGCGTGGAGTTCAACCTCAAACCCACCGTAGCGAACACTGAGCCGCACACAGCATACGGTGCCATCCCGACCGCTTCGACGAGATCCACCAGGTCGCCAAACGGGTAGACCGTCAGCACTGGCCCCCGGAGCTCCTGAAGTAGCAGAGGGTGATCGGGGCAGCTGGCCTGGATGACTGTGGGCTCGATGTAGTAACCCACGGAGCAGTCCGCCCGTCCCCCCACCATCAACTCGCACTGGCCGTCGTGTACGTACGTGTTGAGGTAACCCACCACCTGTAATTTATTCCTGTCAGCGTTACTTATGCCCTAAAAGCAGGGCAGAACGTATCCATGACGTTGGTAAGCCGTAGAAGAACATCAGGGCAATTTGTGGAGCTCGGGCGCGGCCCGAGTCAGTTGCCGGCCGACTGCTTTTTAAATCAAAGAACATGCTACCTGAATGTGAATTCTAAGTGTACCAGCCAATAACATTCAAAGAAATGTCATTAGATATGTACCTACTTATAATAATAATAGAAGGCCTTGACATCTTTTAAAGATGATGAAAGTAGCATCACGACTAGGTACACTTACGCTCGTGACTGAAAAGACCGATTCGGGACATGATGCGCCGGCCACACACGCGGCTCTGTTATGGCAAGCAGCAGCCATCAGATGACGAGATGGGTGGGGCACTACACCGGACTCTACAAGTACTCATGCCCTGTGGATATTAAGCCAGACCCAGTGGATCTTGTCCCGAACTTGCCAACTTGGCACGAGTTAGATGTCGCACCCACAGATATGTACTAAATACGAGTATGTAAACAAGATTCTCTCACTCACTGACTCACTGACTGGTTGACGGAGTATAGCTTTATAGCTTTATTGAATATTTTGACATGCCCATGTTCATTTACCTTGACATGGTCATGTAGGTAAACTTGTTTCATTCAAAGGTGTGACTAAATTTTAAAACAAAAGTTCCGATCAAAAATCTACATGGAGTGTTTAGTCGAACTAACAGAACCATCTAAAACACTCGAAAACATTTTTAAGACATTGCACCTCGTTTTTCGGGTTCTCAAATGTAAACTGTTATTTTTACGTGTTTTATGTAAGTACAATAAAAAGGTGTACAGTCAAGGGCAGAGATATCGACACGGCCAAAGTTACTAAAATATGTATACACGACTTTTATGCACTTAACATTAAGGCCGTGTATAAGTAGGTAGGTACATATTTTTGCAACTTTGGCCGTGTCGATATCTTTGCCCTTGGCAGTAAATTAGAATACACCTTGTAAGTTTACTGTGTCAAATAAAAGTGACAACTGTGAAGAATTGTACGAGTACCTATATACTATTTTTTTTCAGTTGTCCACACGTAGGTATTGCTATGAGTGCGTACGAACTCCTGGAAATTGGATTTCCCAACTGTTAACACGGCGGACAACTAAGAAAAAGTACCTGTAGTTAGCGTGCAAAGTGACGTGGACAACCGGGAGTAGCCCGAACTGTCCCGCACAAAATCATTTGCAGCAAACATGGCCGTCTCACAGACAGAATTGACCACGCACGCACGCACCCTGTCATAAGCCTCCGCGGATATCACGGACGACGTAAAGCATCTGTAGTCCAGCGGATGCGTGATGAAGAGCCGCGGCAACTGGCAGGACAGCGCCAACAGGAACACCCGCAAGACGGAGTGGTGCACGTAAGCGCGGGAGCAGGAGGTCGTCTTCTGGCCAGCCATTTCGAATGCGGCGCGGATCGTATTGGCCACTGCGCACTTCATGTCAGCTGATTCGTGGATTATGTGGAAGTTCTTGCCGCTCCCCGTGCCAGCTATGCGGGGAAACCTGTTTAAATGTATAGCTGAAGCAGCAGTGGGTAGGATTGAAGGCAAAAGATCATGGTTTCTTGAATGAAACTAATAATATAATAGTAAGATAGGATTAGGATCAAAGTGGTCGAAAACAAATTAATTCTCAATAAGAGTAATAAAAATGTCCAGCGAGCTTTAAACCATTTGTTTTTCCAAGAAGTTTGTCACAAAGTTATTAGTTTGAAAGCTAGATACTATTGCCGACACAGTGGTTAAAAAATGGTAATAATACTTCATTGGTGAATACAGATTTTTTTTTATTCGACTGGATGGCAAACGAGCAAGTGGGTCTCCTGATGGTAAGAGATCACCACCGCCCATAGAAACCTGCAACACCAGGGGGATTGCAGATGCGTTGCCAACATAGAGGCCTAAGATGGGATACCTCAAGTGCCAGTAATTTCACCGAAATTAATTTAAAACTAGAAAAGCGTAATATGTGTGCATTACTAACAACAGAAGATTCGAAGAAGTTATCGATTCTGTAAAGAACATAGCGAGGGCTCCCTGGTCAAACCCAATAACTCGATCTAATAATTCATAAAAAAATCGAATTTATGCTCCTACATAGAACGTTCTTTTTTTAACAGTCAACAAGGGTAGTATTTCGACTTATCGGGTTTGACCAGGGAACCTTCGATAGATACTCTTAATATTATTAGATATAGGTACTGTAGGGACTAGGTTGTATACCGCTGGCAGGTGGTAAAACTGACCGGAGTCGTCATCAACTGGGCCTCTCACGGGTCCCTTACAAATTGGCATTTTGCCATTCAAATTCTGCCTCTACTGGGTGTCACAATGGGCATCCTTACAGCCCTAAAACCGACGTCACGGCACCTGTCACCGTAGATCAAAAGGATGGCGAAAAAGGCGATTTGAGCCCGAAGCCTGAAAGGGTGCGAAAGTCAATCTAGCGTGCCAGGTGGTCAGTTTTACCACCTTCCAGCGGTATACAGCATAGTCCCTACAGTACTATATACTGTATCAACCGAGATCGAAAGTCGACAGTACTGACCTGTCAAAGTTTTTTATGTTATCTCCTATCCTCTTCCATATCGTCTCCAAAGCCGACGTGGTCCCTCCAAATGCGACTCCAGCTAACTTTCGGCTACAGCAAGCAGTGTTCAGAAAACAGTTCTCTTCCGCAGGAACGAAGTTAATCACCCCCACAGGTAGACCTGCTTCGAGGAGACTTTGGAAAATCCGGTAACACGCGAGGATCGAATATTGGCTGGGCTTCCAGACAACACCGTTCCCCATGATAGCAGGCGTTATAGCCAACTGGCCGGCGTTTGAAAAGGAATCATTGGGCGTTATAGCAGCGAAAAATCCCTCCAAACCGTGGTAGTGGTTCAAGTTTTTGCCTGTAGGAGCCCCGTCGGTGACGCAGCGGCTCATCGTGAGGTCCCGCAGGAAGTTGCTGTTGAAACGGGTGTAGTCTATCAGCTGGCAGATGTTGTGTTCTGCTTGAATAGCTGTCATGCCTTGCCCCATCATGGCGGCGGCGATGATTTTCTGTCGGTACCGTCCCGCCATTAGGTCTGCGGCGCGGTCGAAGATCTCACATCGCTGCTGGACCGGGGTCCGCTCCCAGCACGGCTGAGTCCGGGCCGCCCATTCCATGCCCATCGCGATGGTGTGCGAACAGGCTTGGTTGTAGTACGTTGCTGTGCGCTTGTGGTCGAACGGCATAACTTGACGGCAGACGCAGCCGGCTGAATAAGTAAATTAACAGGATACAGCCCGCCATTGGCGTGGATTGGGTGAATTCCAGGGCAGGGAGTTACTAGTTAGCTGTGCAACACGCTACCAGCACTAGTGCTGCCTACCCTGCCTGCTACCACTCAATGCACGCCATAGCTGCAGCCCGCGGCTCGTAAATGTAGCGGTAGGTAAAATTTCTGAGCAAGTGATTTGATTCGACTGCCGTGCACGTCAATCAGAGGGGGCTACTACGAAATTCGAAAATCGTAGTTCGTATCGTACCGTCCCGCTCACTCTCGTATTAAATAAATATAAACGTCAGCGGGATGGCACGATACAAACTTTGACTTTCGAATTTCGTAGTAGTCCCCCTGGACGGGATATAATGTAGCACCACCTCGTGCGCTCGCGCACAGAACGCTTTCTCTGGACAGGCCCTAACTACGAAATGCAAAATTCGTACTTCGTATCTTGCCATCCCGCTGCCGCTTATATTATTTAATACGAGAGTGAGAGGTATGATACGATTTTCGAATTTCATAGTAACCCTCCAGACTTACTGGTACACTCGCTGCCCACGCAAATGGGGACGACGGGTGGGTTGCGGCACAGCAAGCTCAGCTCCAGCTGTAGCTCCCCCCGCTCCTTGGAGCCCGCGCGGTGCTCCCTCACCGGCTCGCTCTTCGGCGGCCCCGGGTGCTCCGTGCATTGGGGCTCCACCGCGCCCGACGCCGTCGCCGCACGACGCTTCAACAGCGGCCATATTAAAGCACCGCGCATTTTTTAAACAGAACACGAAAATTTTGCGCTATTACGAGTTTGTTGTTAACAAATGTCATTTTTGTCAAAACTCATCAATCATCATGACTTCCTCTTCTTAACAGGGTAATTACATTCCCTGTATATGGCAATTGGTACTCTTATTGAGAAACCATTTTTGCCAGCGTCGTGTTATTCGTAGATACAGTAGCGGCCTTAGGGGGTGGCGACCAGGGCAATCGCCCGGGGGGGGACTCGCTCTTGCAGGGGCCTCGCGCAACAACCCAAGCAATTTTTTTTAAATATACGTTTTTTTTACTATATTTTCGCATCACATAAGTACTTTTCACGAAGGACAAAGGGCCTCGCAAAGACCTGCCGCCCGGAGCCTCGCAATGGGTAAGGCCGCCGCTGCGTAGATGTTCTTCTCTCGACAGTAATGTAATGCAACATACCCCCTGTTTCACCATTAATTGATTAATTTTGTGACGGATATCTGTGATGCCGTCTCTGTTTGCTCTGTCGGAATAAACAGAGACGGTATGCCATTTATTTGTCAAATAAAATTTATTAATGAGTGGTGAAACAGACCCTTACATGATTTTTCAGGCAAGTCTAAACTGAGCTTTACAGGGAACAAGAGAAAACATTTTTGCCAGCCCCGTGTTGTTCGTAAATATTAGTGTAAAGAAGGGATATTCGTATGTGTAGGAGACATAGAAGTACTTATAACAATATACTTCTATGGTAGGTGACGATTAAAACTCGTATGATTAGGGATTACTGTGGACAAGAATGTCAACAAGTAAATAAATATTAGAAAACTTGCTAGCCGTTCCTCAGAAAAATTCTCAATAAAATATACGAATAGACCGTAAACAGCAGGAAATATTTACTCAAGTATTACCACGCGGTAGACTGGCTGGCCCTATACAACGAAAAGACTACGAAGTGCAAAATTCGAACTAGGTACATATGTTGCCGTCCCGCTAACGCTTAAATTAATTAATATGAGAGTGAGAGGGACGGATCGATACGAACTTAGATTATTCGATTTTTGTAGTAGCCCTCATGGGTGGCCAGTACGTTACGTGCGTTCTGGAATGAACCTGAAATTATTTGAAACGATAGAAACTAGAACATTGAACGTTACATTTAGTACTGAAATATTTTTTTTTTTTCTTTCAGTTCTTCCAAGAATTAATAGGTAAACAAACCTTTTTCTCATCAGTCTCTTTAGATTTCGATTCTGAATTTCTATAAGATAGCAAAGAAGAAGCAAGCAAGGATAAGTAGCATTACAATATATTAAAAGCGTTATTTTTTAATTATTTCAAAACTGCCGCTCAAAGAAAATGTTGCAAAAGGACATTGCCATACACAAAAAAAAAGGAAATCGATGTATTCAGCAGTGTATCTGTCATCGAACGAGCGATGCGAGTTGACGCAATTTTTAAGAATATTTCTGATATGCTACATTTGTAAATGCACTTTAAAGCATGGTAATAAAGTTGTCAATAGTCCAAAACTAAAAACAAGGAAGAGGAAAAATATGCTAATAACATTAGCAATGCCCCGCCCTAATGAGAAAATTATTTTTGTGTGACTGTGACGTCGTGCCCGCGTTCGAACGGATAGATAGAATAGTAATTTCGTTTCGTGCTCCTCTACAAAATGTGAATCAGTGAAGGTCGTCGATTCCGTTGCCAATTACTTCGTTAGCTGCGTGCCACATATTGTTTACGGCTGCGAGCGCGGCTGGGTTTACGTAACACGATCGATAGGAGGCTTGCCTCTCAGCTGAGATGTTGAACCTGTGTTCGTTGACAGCAAAAGCCGCGCGGCCGCTGGAGCGCGGCTTAGCGAGCATCGTCGAGCTGCCGAAGCTGAAAGACTTCGGTGTGCAGAATGAGCCAGTGCTGGGCTACCGCGCGGGCAGCCGCGAGCGCGGCGAGCTCGCCGACGAGTTGAAACGAACGTCCGCCGTCACAGAGGACGTGCCCATCGTCATCGGCGACCAAAACATCAAGGATGGCGAGCCGAAATTCCAGGTGATGCCTCACAACCACGGCCGCAAAATCGCCAAATTTTATTACGCCAGCGAGAAGACTATTCAGAAAGCCATCTCTGTGAGTGTGGAGGCGCAGGCGCGCTGGGACCGCACGCCGTATGAGGAACGCGTCCGCATCTGGGAGCGCGCCGCTGACCTGATGGCGGGCGAGCACCGCCAGCGCCTCAACGCCGCCACCATGCTCGGCCAGTCCAAGACCGTGGTGCAGGGTGAAATTG
Source organism: Choristoneura fumiferana (assembly GCF_025370935.1). Classification (NCBI taxonomy): domain Eukaryota; kingdom Metazoa; phylum Arthropoda; class Insecta; order Lepidoptera; family Tortricidae; genus Choristoneura; species Choristoneura fumiferana. The sequence continues at coordinate 5,542,115 of NC_133472.1, read as the reverse complement.
ACGCCGCCGCCGAGCTCATCGACTTCTTCAGGTTCAATGTCTTCTTTTTAAAAGAAAACGCCAAATACCAGCCCATCTCAGAGAACCCGCAGGTGACTAGGAACTCAATGCGGTTCCGAGGCATTGATGGATTCATAGCAGCCATCAGCCCATTCAACTTCACGGCGATTGGTGGTAACTTAGCGTACACTCCTGCACTGATGGGCAATGGTGTAGTGTGGAAGCCTTCTGATACGGCTGTTCTTTCCAATTGGAGGATCTTTAACATCATGCGTGAAGCTGGCCTGCCACCTGGTGTGGTTAACTTTGTGCCTGCCGATGGACCTACATTTGGTAAGACCATCACTTCTTCTCCACATTTGGCCGGTATCAACTTTACGGGCTCTGTGCCTACTTTCAACTGGATTTGGGGGGCTGTGGCTAAAAATCTAGACCGCTACCGTAACTACCCTAGACTCATCGGTGAATGCGGAGGCAAGAATTATCACTTTATTCACCCAACTGCTGATGTAGAGTCAGTTGTGACATCTACAATCCGCTCTGCATTTGAATACTGTGGGCAAAAGTGTTCAGCTTGCTCCAGAATGTATGTACCTCGGTCCCTTTATGAACCAATCAAGGAGGGTCTGGTGAAAGAGCGTTCCAAACTCAAGGTGGGAGACGTCACAGACTTCAGTGTCTTCATGGGAGCTGTTATCGATGACAAGGCCTTTGCTCGTATCACCAGCTACATCAAGAATGCAAAGAATAACCCACAAAATAAAATCCTTGGAGGAGGAGAATTTGATGACAGCAAGGGTTACTTTGTGCAGCCCACAATAATCGAAACAACTGATCCTCATGATAGACTCATGGTGGAGGAGATCTTTGGGCCTGTGCTCACCATGTATGTATATGAAGACAAGGATCTGATGCAGGCATTGTCCCTTGTGGGATCATCAACGAAGTTTGCACTGACAGGAGCGGTGTTTGCCAGCGATAAAGCATTCCTCGAGCTAGCTCTAGAAGAGCTGAAGCCGACAGCTGGTAACTTCTATATCAACGACAAGTCAACTGGCTCGGTGGTTGGCCAACAGCCCTTCGGCGGCGGCCGCATGTCCGGCACCAACGACAAGGCCGGAGGACCCACTTATGTTATGAGATGGACCAGCCCGCAGTCCATCAAGGAAACCTTTGTCCCTCTCAAAGACATAGACTATCCCTACATGAGGGACTGAAACATTAAACATAACAATATGTTCAAATAGTAATTCTTGAACAATAATTAGATATAAATTAGCTTACATTGATCTGACTTGATTTCATATCATAAGTCGAAATTGTTAGTAGATACAATTAAATTAAATGAAATAGATTATTAAATGGGTTGCACTTAAAATATCTTGACTTTTGCGTAATGTCTCTCCCTGATGAAGGCTGGCTTGAACTAGCGAAGTGCGTAGGTTTCATCTATTTCAATAAAGTATTATAATAATAATAATAATAATATTGAAATGATTAAGCAGTGTTAAACCTTAGGGAACAGAAGACATAACTGTCTTAAAGTTATATAAGTACCTATTATGATAAAGTACTCAAATATTTATTTACCTGTTAAACATTGCAACTTGCAAGTATTGGTGACTGCTGTGATTTATATTACTTTAATTTATCGAGTTGTCGAAGCGACAGCCGCGGCCCAACTGGGCCTTATCGCTATATAAATACTTATCAGTTCGTCTGTTTGTTTATCTGTCTGCATTTACGCTTGATAACCCACATGAGCTGTAGCGAGTGACTTCTCAATTTGTTATTCTCTTTTAAGTTTATCTCGATGCTTACGTTCCTGTTTTACTTTTTAATTATAGTCATTACGTAATATTGATATTCCAATAAATTATGCAAAATTTACTGTTGTTTTTTTAATCATTTGTGGCGGTTGAGAGCGATAGAGAATGCCAGCGTGTGGCCAGCGTAATTGAATGGAATATTACGTCATATTTTTATACTTTGATTTGATAAGGTACAGTCAGTCAAAGAAACTGAATCCTGTACCAGTGGAACCTTGATGCTACTGATGTCATTTTGACTTTCCATATATTTGCTAAAGAAATCATAGCGAAATTTATTATGAAAAGGTCTCACGCTGGTACGCGATGCGATTCAGTTGCCTTGACGATATTTTTAACGAGGTCGTTTGACAGTTTTTTTTTATAAGTATTAAAAACTGACCAGCGATAGAACTCTATCTCACCTTATACAGATGAGGCTGGGTGACACTCTTTACACGCTCATAGAAAGTCATGTCAGTTTCTATGGGTGTGTACACGAAAAATAGGGTCGGTATTATCCGGGCCGCTAAATAGTGTCACCCATGAGGCGTAATGTGAAGTCAAGGTCGAAGATGTATTGCATACCTAATAGTTTTCCAGCTGGTTATATAATTTCAACAAAATTGTTATTTCTAGTAGCAAAATGTCCATTCCCTTTTTTCCCAATATGCTTTTTCAGTGCTGTTAATTAGGGTTTCGTAGCCAGTATGGCAAAGTTCCGCCTTGTCCGTCTGTCTGTCCGTTCGTCCGCGGCTTTGCTCAGAGAATATCAGTAATGTAGCAACTATGCTGATAAAATGGTTAAAAAAAAAAAGTTTTTTTTTGTGTAGGTAGTACAGTCACCAGCACCAATATCTGACACAACAAGCGTGCATACATGTGTGTTACGACTCTATTTCCATTCCAGGGCCGGAAGAACGTGTCAGATATGTTTGCACGCTCCGCTGTGCCAGATATTAATGCTGGTGACTACTTATACCTCCCATAGATGTAAAGTACCTAGGGTTGTTTTTTTTCTCTAGTCTAACTATCTAACCCACCCAATAGTGTAGTGTAGTTGTGAAGACGGTTTTTCGATTTAGTGATCTGTTCGTCCCCCCCCCTTCAAAAGCTAAACTGTTGGTTTGAAAATTAAAAAAATCAAGATGGTATTAAGTATATCAAACTGACAAGGAAAACTATAGGTTACCTTGAGAAATATTGTAATACCTAGGTTGTGTTGTAAGGGTAAATAGCAGCCTAAGGTATATACATACTTACATAGGTAGCTAAAATTGGAAGATTCCGTACAAAATTCTTAAATATTACTTGATTTTTTCTTAACGCCAACGGAACCCTATCTTGGGCTTGTTCGACACGCTCTTGGCCGGTTTTTCATTTTATTATGTATGTCTATGTGGCCATCATCGCCGGCAGCCTGCCGCAACTCCAAAGAGTATAAGTACCTATATAAAGCAACTTCCGCGACAACTTGAAACTGAACAAATCCGTCAATGTCTGTTTGAGCGAAATTTGCATGCGAGTCGAAACAAACATTATGCAACACGTTACGTTTACCCAAGGTTTACCCTTAGTAAGATTAGCTCATCTTCGGCAGCTGAGAATTTACCTAATGATGTTTTAAAATAGGCCGCGGATACCTTTAAAAAAAACATTCATTTCAGACCATTCGATCCATACTTAGTGCCCATGCGGCCAGGAGGCTGTCGCGACTGTCTCGCGTTTGCCGCCGCGCTGCCGCACTGCCATCCAAATCATTAATAATGATAACAAGCTTCCATTTTATACTTCCCACTGCAGGATTACAGACCTCCTCTCAGAAGACGGCTGGGGCCATAGTACCTGTGGGGTCCTGCACGCGGGCCCAATATCGGGATAAAAACCCATGTTTTACCAGAAATCCAGTTGTCTGGAGATGTGGGTCTGGCTCAGGCTGCTTGGAAGGTTTGCTATCTAACTGAAAAGCGCTATCGCCGGCCGCCGGCCGACCTATTTTTTACGGACCTAAGTATTTAATACTTACCTACGTATTCTTAATAAACTCATGTAAAAACGGACCGTGATGGTAACTTTGTTTACTCAAAATAATTGGTGATCTCTGCGCCCTATACCTTCATACAAGCTTCATACCCAAGGCGTAGCTACCGGAGGGCTATAGACAGGGGCAGTGTCCCGGGGCCCCCAAGCTGACTTAAAACTATAAATTGAACTAGGTAGTGAAAATTTCTCCCACATTCGGAATACGGTACAAACGATTTTAAATAGTTTAGTTGGGGTCCTAGTTTATTTTTTGCCCCAGGGCCTTTGGTTACCAAGCTACGCCACTGACCTAGCTCTTAGCTAGGCTTTACTTAACCAACGTGGACGTATCGACGGCCGTTTCCCAACGGGGGGCATGCGCGCGTGGCTGCTAGTGAAGCGTCCACGATTACATAATACATACTCATATAACGATTAGGGAATCCTGTCTAGGTAACCTGTATAGGTCATTCATGATGACGCGTACCCCACGGTACGCTTATTGCAATCTATCTATGTAATCTAATACCTTTAAACGAGCGATTCTCATAAAGGTATTAGATAAGTATATACAGGTTGTTCGTGTTCGGCACATGGACAGTCAAATTTTTTTGGGATATCGTTGGGGTTATTCACTATGTTTTCGCCCTTGGACCTTGGGTCCTAAGGGTCACGGTTTTGGAGATATGATTTATTAAATGTTTTTCTCAAATTTCCCGAAATCCCGCCTTTAAACGTTCGTAATTTTTTGTCAATTTATGTAAAATTATTATTTGTTAAGTTGAGAAAGTAAGCGGTTGATATTATCGTATCTACATAGTGAGTGATACGTTGTAGATTGTTCATTTTCAATTTATCTGTCAGATAAAACACCGGGAGCACTGCAGAGCTTGGGGAAACTGGCCCGGATTCGACGGAGTTATGCGAGGATGTGTTGCGAGGAAATTGTTTTTCATAAAACAATAGAAACGCTTCATTTACCTCGCACAGCACAACTAGTAGCATAACAGCTGAGCGGAGCGAGGATAGGCAAATGAAGCGTTTCTATTGGTTCATGAAAAACAAACAGCCTTATTGTCTAACTAACATATTTGGGATCACAATCACAATCGTTTCCCCACTTCTTTCTGTCACACGGTATAAAACGAGGGTAGAAAGAGATGGTGGTGGTGTATAATAAAGAGTATTTGTATTGTATGTATTGTGAATGCGATCTCGAACGTCAGCGCGTTACGCAATCCGCGCGCCGAGTCTTCGTTGTCAACTCTGTCTTGCTTTGCCTTGAGTGCCCTTGACATCTCGCTATAATGAACGCAGCAGCGCTCGCTTTCAACAATAGCCACAGATAGAGGGCGAGGATAAATTTATACTCGTACAGCTGTTGCCTGCGACTCCGTCCGCGTAGAAGTATAAAAAATGTCGTAAATCCTATTCTCAGACCTACCGAATATACACAAAAAATTTCATAAAAATCGGTCAAGCCGTCTCGAAGGAGTTTGGTCACAAACATTTTATATACCCGAAAATATAACTAGTTGTTTATATTTATTTCAGATTAGTGTTAATATGTACTAGTTGTTGTAACAATCATTTTTTAGTGAAATAAATCCGGGGCCGGGCACTGCAATGTGTGTGTTTGCAGCAGCCGACGTGGCGTGTGCTCCCAGAGGAAGGGCGTCGAATTAGCGAGAAACATGTTTTTTTTATTAACCCCCGACGCAAAAAGAGGGGTGTTGTAAGTTTGACCGCTATGTGTGTCTGTCTGTGGCACCGTAGCTCTTAAACGGGTGGACCGATTTGAATGCGGTTTTTTAATTTGAAAGCAGGTTTTCCAGCGATGGTTTTTAGACATGTTTTATCAAAATCGGTTCAGCCGTTTCAAGATCATCAGCTCTTTTGTTCGCGGCGGTAGGAATCTTAGACGCATAATGGGTTTACTTTCAAACATATTTGGGAGCTAAAATTTGAAACCCATGTAAGTATGCTAAATAAACTATGCAAGATTATGGAATTGTCGGCCTGATGCTGTAGCCAGGATATCCAGAACACCAGTATACTCTTGATTTTTGGGATAGAGATGGTGACATAGGCTACTTTTTATCCCGAAAAAATGCACAGTTCGTGTGGGAACAGCGCGCGATAACCGAATTCCACGCGGGCGAAGCCGCGGGAAATAGCTAGTTTAAGTATTATACTCGCGACGACATTTGGCTCTGATTGGAATCGGCTTTGTTTTTTTTTTGCTGTAAGTAAACAAGATAGTGAACGGACAACGGCGCAGTCTGCCACTTGAAGGTCGAGGCGCACTAAACTGCGGTCTAGTACTTATAAAGGTTATCCTGCTTAAATTATAAATGCATGGGTGACGTGTTTCTTTTTTTTAAGATTTTGTATTTGATAAGCTTTAATAAAACTCAAACGAACTATCCATGGATTTAATACTATAAAAAAAAAATGACTGATGACTTATAGATCAACGCACAAAACTGGTCTAGAAACTTGAAAATTGGAATATATGTTCTTAATAGTGTAGACACGCATTAAGCAAGGATTTTTGAAATTTCCACGGATAGGGAATAAATGCTTTTTTTGCTGACTGTACTTTTTGTTGACTGTACTTGTACTTATATTGTCACCCAAACTAAATTTGCATACTTACCATATCAAATTTCACGTCGATGCCCATTAACCGTTGAAGAGTTCCGTCCTGTGGAGACGATCGAGGTTATTTTGTCACGCAATTTACATACTTAAGTATACCAAATTTCAAGTCAATCCAACTACTGGAAGTTTGTCGAATTTAACTTGCAAGATTTGATTACAGACAGACAGACAACGGGACAGGTGAATCTAAATAAAAGCTTGTAATGAAGAAAGCCGAATTTTAACAGCGATGAAACGTATGAAAATGATGAACGTGGGAATAACAGCTGTTCTCCTTCTCGCTTCCTCCTGGTGTCAAGTTTATACTAAATTTTATTTAAATCCTTTCCAATAAGTTGTCAATTCCGAATACTCCATCCCATTAAAATAATCTGGTACTTATGGTATACTTATAATATGGTACGGATAATATGAATTTGGATGAAAATGCAAGAAGGTCCACAACAGGACAGTCAACCGAATGTGCAGTCAGCGGAAAAATGCTTGTTTATTATTATTTTAAAAGCCTATTATCTCTGGCCAAGGAGTTGTTAGCACCAGACCCCACGAAAACAAACACAAACCACTTATTGACGCGTTTTGAACTCAACCAGAGCTCATCAGAGCAACACAATTCAGTCAAGTCAAATAACTAGTGGTTATAAATAAACTAACGTAAAGATGTCGCTCGGTGTTTGTGTTAGTAGGTACGACCGTCTGGCACGTGTTTGCATTGTGTCTCTATTGGAAAATTTCGTCTCGCGTAATTCAATTATCGCATCAATTTTCACGCTCAAAGTGAAACGGATGGAATTGATTGTGCCCTAGCTGAACAGATCAATTCCTACGCCTCCTACATAAATAAATAGGGGCCATCTGTAAAGTGTGTCACGCCAATTTTGACCATTTTATGCCGTGCCCCTACTCAGTCATATAGTCATTAAATTACATAGCCCTAGGTAGTATATTGTCAACAGTGGCCTACTAGCTATGTAACCAAAGGCCCTGGGGCAAAAAATAAACTAGGGCCCCAACTAAACTATTTAAAATTGTTTGTTCTATATTTTTCGTGTTCCGAATTTGACGTACACCAGCAGGGCTACTACGAAACTGGAAGTTCGTGTCGTGCGGTCCCTCAGACACTTATACTATTTAATACGAGAGCGAGAGGGACGGTACGATACGAACTTCGAGTTTCGAGTTTCGTAATAGCCCAGTACCACTACCATGAGTTTACAGTGACCGTACTCGATAGCGACGGCGTAAATTATTTGTATGGCGAATTGTACAGCGCCTCTACAAATAATTTACGACGTCGCTATCGAGTAGGGTCGCTGTAAACTCATGGTAGTGGTACTGCTGATTTGTCATTTATAGTTAGTTTGTAAGTCAGAGTCCGAGGGGCCCCCTGAGCTTGTGCCCCGTCTAGCCCCCCGGTAGATACGGCACTGATTGTCAGTTAGCTTGCCTCTTGTGTTCCATGTGTGTAACTTGTCTTTCATTAAGAACCAGGTTGACACATAAACACACGGCCTCTCTGTGTGGAATGTTTCGTAGACAAATAACGCCAAATGCATCCCTGCGGCCTGACATCTGCAATATACGCATTTCCTTCAGATATATCAATCTTACAAAGAAAACTATAGCGGCTGAGTTTACTAGATAATTATTATTACTTATTTGTAGTTAAAGAGTAAATAGCAGCCAAGTTATAAAACATACCTAAACTTTGAAAATTCTGTTACACAATACAAAATCCTTAGAAAAATATTACTTGTTAATACGGACAGCATGATTTCTTCATGTCTTAATAATAATTAAATGAAAAAGTTTAATTCGACACACACAATACAAAGAAATATAAATATAAAACACAGTGTTAAGTATACAAAATCATACCGGGTGTGGCCTGTAATACGAACAAAATAATCCTACTAATATTATAAATGTGAAAGTTTGTGAGTGAGTATGTTTGTTACTTCTTCACGCTGAAACGGCTGGACGGATTTAGATGAAATTTGGCAAAAAGTTAGTTTATAACCTGTATTAAAACATAGGATGTCAACGAAAACCACGATTTAATATTCGGGAATTCCCACGGGAATAAAAACATATATCGTACTCGTTAAACTGAACAACATTTGATCGACGACTTTAAAAAATAATGGAGTCTTTTGATTTTCTTTTTTTCATACGAATTAAATACTACTATGAATACGCCATCATAGAATACAACTGACGTCGCTTGTCACGCTACAAACATCAAGCATTTTGCTTTACATTGCATCTTCGAAATAAACTTGTGTAATAAAAATGAAAAAACTAATTATTTTTAAAAGTCGCTGAACTAATGTTATTCATTTTGACAAGTATGATGTATGTTTTAATTATTTGCTCATATTACAGGCCACACCCGGTACTTATATAATAGTATTTTATGCTACAGTTGTAACTGTTGGGTGGAAAAATTTGAAAAAATTTATAATGGTATTAAATGTATCAAATTTACAAGGAAAATTATAAAGGCTATAAGATTGCTTGAGAATTCTTAGTAGCGTTAGGTACCTACTTTGAAACCATTCATTTCCAACAACACGCAACGTAGGTACTGATAGCACCTCAAAATGTTTGAAATCTACCATTTCATATACGGTTTTCTTATTGCCGTAGTGATATTGTGTATTATATTTTTAATTCGTCTTACCGTTAATAAACAATTACGTTTATTAACTAAACAAAGAGTTACTACAATACTCAATAATTGGGCTCACTACATTAAGCCAAAGTATATAAAACAATGTAAGGCATATATTTACAACAACTATATGTGCAAAAATCTAGCAGAGGGTATCGGTTACTGTGATGAACATGAAAGGTTGAGGAGTGAAAGCCACAAACGTTATCACTTTACTGATAAATTTAAACGAAACTGGCTAAAATATGCAAACCTAGACTACGGTGACATTGAAGAGGCGGCAATACTATGTGAGCTGAAAATGCGTCAACAGTATAAAATAAAGTACAGAATAAGTTCAGACTACGGACATGCGCGTTGGGAGAACCAACTGAAAAACAGGTTAAGTATGATAAGAGGGGAAAAGGAAATGTGCTCTCAATGGATACCTTGTCGGTGCCAGATCATTCACCGATTTTCAAAAAATATGGCTTATATTTGCCAACATGTCGCCCCCCCATGGTGGATTATTGGGAAGAGGATGAGATGGAACCTCTGGCCTGCCCAAACAAAATATTAGTCAATACCTTGTATTTTGAGCAAGCAATAGTAAGGTTTCCACATAATCGGAATGATCAGATGCTCAAGAAGTATGATTTGCGTCTCCCAGGTAAAATAATTGATTGAATCAGGCCTGACTTTGCGGATGGATGATCAAGAATTGCTCACCCGCAACGTAATGGTAACTACGTTTATGAAAGAAATGTGTGTTCTAGGAGTTTATCACTTATCTAGTCCGTAACATATCCTCGCTCGTCCTGCCCACGCGCATGTTTAAACGACCTTCCGGATTCTGCCCAGTGTGTTCACAGGATATTTTCATTTTTGTACTTAGTTTCTGCCCAAGACAACTTTCTTGGAGGTGTTAAAGGAAAGTAGGACTTTTAATATTGTTTTTAGGGTGTCGGTACTTACAATAGAATGATGTAGTTTTGGAGTTGTTTTTTTTTATGAACATTGGGCAGAATTGAAAAAGATGTGTACCTATCATTATTTTTGTCATTATTAAGAACATCGGCCATAAACTTTACTAATATAATTTATTCTGCGAAGTCACTGACCACCAAATAATACGAGTAGCAAGTTCATTAAAATCGCCTGACTCATTTATATTAGCAAAGTTTCATAAGTATTTGCAACAGGCGCTAAGCATTAGAAGCAAGCACATTCTTCACATTGGCCAGCCTCTTAAATATCTCTTTTTATTTTTATGCAAAATTATAAATGTCCAAATAGTATTTTTCTGATAACCTTTTACTAAATAGGTACTAAAATAAATTGGTGAGTATTTTTGGGGCTGGATTGAGGGGCGTCGTAAAAAAATAAATTCCCAATCCCACACAGTACAAATAAGTTTGGGAAGCGCTGCTTGAAACTATGATAAAAATCACAATATAAGTTATTTTGAAAAGTTGTAAGTAGAACTAAATTAGCTCAAGATGAAGAGCGGAAGCTGTGGTTTAATTTATTGCTCCTGTTACAGGGCCGATCCGGTTAATAATTTAAAAAAAAGCTTTGCTTTAGGCTGCTGCGGGCATACCTTATGATAGCTACGTTAACGCAAGAAATGTGTGTTCATGCAGTTCCTCCACCTCCACACTGTAAGAGACAATCGGCTTAGTACCTTAATTCTGCTCCCACCCTCAACCTTCTCTGTGCAGTGTTGTTCGACCGACTTCAAAAAAGAGGAGATTCTATGTTCGACTTTATGTATTTTTTCATGTATATTCTATGATAACTCCGTCAATTGTAGACCTAGTTATTTTCAATTTATTTTGTTCTAAAGAGCATACTTCCGATGTGACCTTACGCACAGTTTGCAACGCGACTGACTCGCCTCGGGCTCCGGTACGCCGATTTCGGCGTACTATTGTTGCCGCATTTGACAAGTACGAACGCCGGCGGTATCTAGTCGAGCGAGCGCGCGAGACTAATCATTCATCTAACGCAGGGTTCCTCAAACTTATGGCTCCACGTACCCCTGTTCAAGTTTCTAGACGACAGCGAACCCCCAAAGAAAGTAATAAAATTGACTATTGGAGAAACTAAGTTTATTTTTATTTCAATGATCATTATAATATTATGTATATTATTTATTTCAATCAAAGGTAACAAATATAGGTAAGACTCGTCTTGCCAACGAAAATACAAACTGAAACAAACAACAACAAATAAGTAACAAATTTGGAGTTGAAATAAAAAATACAAAAAGACTCCAAAAACCAATCTTAATCATCTTGCCAGTCTTGCAGCCACCATCACGTAAACCTTGTCGCGAACCCCCTACCGTCGAATAGCGAACCCCTAGGGGTTCGCGTACCCCACTTTGAGAAACCCTGATCTAACGTTAGTACCTTTGACCAGTTGAAGGTACAACGGACTTTAGTATGACTTTGACATTCATGAGCGACGGACGGACTAATTTTTCATTGAGACTCGGAATGTAAGCCTGAACCTGCACGTAAGTAACAATTCACTACTCATCATCATCATCCCAGCCTATATACGTCCCACTGCTGGGCACAGGCCTCCTCTCAGAACAAGAGGGCTTGGGCCATAGTTCCCACGCGGGCCCAGTGCGGATTGGGAACTTCACACGCACCATTGAATGGCTTTGTTCACTACTCAAGTAAGTAAAATTACATGTTGTTCAAGTGATTAAGCAGCTAATAATATTGTAATACCTAAAGAAAAACATTTTTTTAAATAAAACTTCACGCCATCGTACAATCATAGACTAAAACATGCAGACGTTCCCATTCAAAATTAGTTGTAGGTAAAAAATTGTGACTGAACTTGAATGACAATTTGTTTAATTGCTTTATACCCAGTTTGATACTTTCGAATATTTATTTTATGATCTTTCTTTTTAGTCTAAATAATATCATTTTTTGAAGCGAAAAATATTGTCGCGTAAAGACACAGCAGGGCTCAAATCAAATAAAAAAGTATAAGCAACCTACATGCTGAAATTCAGTTTTCTACAGTCAGTAAAATGAAATATCCCGTTTTTTCCGTTCCCATCAGAATTCCGAGTAATTCTTTTGTAGTGCTCCCTAACACTCCCAAAGAACCAAAACGCCAAATTTCAGTTTTCTATAACTAGTAAAATGAAAGATCCCGTTTTTTCCGTTCCTGTGGGAATTTTGAACTCTCCACTCTCAATGCTCCTCTACACTCCCTTAAGCTACCTACATGCCGAATTTCAGCTTTCTAGAATCAGTAAAATGAAAGATCCCGTTTTTTCCCGTTCCCGTGGGAATTTTGAACTTTCCACTCAATGCTCCTCTACAGTCCCCAAGCAACCTACATGCCAAATTTCAGCTTTCTGAGACCAGTAAAACGAAAAATCCCTTTTTTTCCCGTTCTCGTCAGAATTTCGGAAAATCCTTATGTAGCGCACCGCTACACCCCCCAAGGAACCAAAATATTAAATTTCTGTTTACTACGACCAGCAAAACAAAAAATCGATACCGTTTAACTGAATATAAATCCCGTTTTTTCTTTATCCCGTGGGAATTTTCGAAAATTCTTAAAAAAATTTTTTACTATTATAATCACCTACTTCTATGCCAAATTTAAAGAGTCTAGTTATTATAGTCAATGAGATAAGGTCACTCGGAATCGAATATATAAATCCCTTTTTTTCCCGTTCCCGTCAGAATTTCGGAAAATCCTTTAGTAGCGCACCGCTACACACCCCAAGGAACCTAAATGCCAAATTTTAGCTTTCTATGACCAGTAAAACGAACAATCGATCCCGTTGAACTCAGCAAAAGCATAATTATACAAATAAGACGCTAAGATAACAGCTTAATCAAATATGGCTACCCGCTAATACAGGGGCTACTATACAAAATTCAAAAATTGAAGTTCGTATCGTACCGTCCCTTTCACTTAGTATTTAAATATTAGAGTCAGGAAAACGATATGAACTTCGATTTTCGAATTTCATGATAGGCCCCCCGATTGACACTTTTTTCGAACCGTCAACCATAGATATTACTAAGAACCGTGTGTAGTTTAGAATTCTGTGGCGTTGAGACATCGATATCATATATGGTCAAAGCAGTGGAACAGAATGAGTGTTCGAATCGCGATATCTAGTACGTTAGTACATATATATCGATGTTCTTAGGGATAGTAATGTTGTTTAGTGACAAATCTAAATTTAAGTGACAGAAAATATAGTTCCCTTTTTTTATTTGCCTCGTTTTTTCATTGTCAATTTATGGTAGCGTAGCTATACTACCTATAAGTATTTTTAAATAGTTTTTTGAATAAACCTCTGAGGATAAACCAAGAATGGACAAAACACTCAAGCACTGGTTGGTTATAAATCTTTCTCTCTAGCAGCTTTTGACGTACAGAACAACGTACGTAACTGACGCACCCAAAGAGCATAAGTACCTATGCCGCACCTAAGTTTTCATCATATAAGACGTTATCGTTTGTTCTGTTTTAATTTACTTCATTTTGATATAAGCAAGCAGCAATTCTCTAATACTTATAGTGATAATTTAACGTTTCTTATAAACAACCAGATCAAGCACAATGTGTCAAACAATTAAGACGTGCCTGCAGTCGATTGTATGCATTTTGCAAATGCTGGTCCGGATCTTCATGACCATAGTGCTCATGGTGGAGAATCTGCTGAGGCTAGTTATGCAGACAATATACAATTTACTTTCTTTCATCACACAAGCGATTTCGATCATCCCGATATGCTGTGTGATGATAATGACATCAAAATTAAGAACCGTAATATGCGGAGCCGGGGCCGGCAAAGGGGGGGCGGGGGGTGTATCGAAGAACAAAACGTGTGACTGTGTCATATCAACTTTGATAATACTCGTCATTTTCTTCATATTCAGAGAGACAGGAGTTCTTGAAAAAATCCTGTTTAAATTGGGCTATATGCCGTCACAAGGTCTAAAGGACCAATTAACAAAAAGTAGTATACCTTGGATCAGAACGAAACATCGTTATGTATATGTAACCACAGCTGCCACACGGTCGTTGCTGCCGGGGGATACGTCACTTGAGTTGTCGTCAGTGACTAATAACTCACTCTATGATCAATTTATGAATTTTAATGGAACAGATTACGGCAATATTATGAATGGAACAGGGTACGGCAATGTCACATGGACCGGCAATGTTACATATACAGGGACCGTTGATAAGAAAGATATCTCGAAGCACTTTGGTTAAATATCCAGGTAATATATCCAACGTCATAAATAAGTGATCACTTTTGTACCTTGTCGCTTTCAGTCGTTACATGATTTCGTATGGCTTTTCAAATATTATGTTAAAGTGACAAGGTAATAAAGTGATCACTTATTTTTGACGTTGACAAAGAGCTGTTTATCCTTTCGATTTCAACAAAATTTGAGAGGTAGACTCAGTCCATGATTCCGAGCTGTAAAAAAAACGCCAGCAAATATAAAATAAACGCCCGAAAAAAAAACGCCGCCAAAAAGACAACTAAAAAGTATAAAATAATTATGCACTACCTAGCTGTTGCCCGCGACTTCATCTGCGAAGAATTCGTTTATCCCTATCCCGCGGGGACTATGCTGATTTCCCGCAAAATTAGCCTAAGTTAATTTAGTATAAGACAATTCTATTCGCTGATGACATTACTATCTTAATACCAGATAACAATCGAGATAGAAATATATATGTTAAGAATATTAATATGACCATTGGTTCTGTATGTAATTGGCTAGATGAAAATAACCTATCTATTGATATAGGTTAGCAAAACAAAATACGTACAATTTGGTAGCACGAAATCGAATATATATTATCTAAGTTAGACATTAGTTATAAAGGTCACCCATTGGAAGAAGATAATGAAATGCGGTTTCTGGGATTGATTATAGATCGTCATTGTAATTGGAAATCGCACATAGACAACGTGTGTAACCGACTGGAAATTAATGCATATTAATTAAGACGGCTTTATTTTTATAGTAACATCTTAGATATATTTAGTTAAGGTTTCTTAGGTAAGTTTTCTTTGTATTCTTCTTATTAGTATTATTTTATTTAATTCAATCTGTACTTCTTTTGCTTTTTTATAAATCAATAAAATAATGCTAAAATGCTTGTCTGATGAGAATACTGCCATTATATCCTATTAGGGCTATGTTGCCTCACTGCTAAGGTTTGGTCTTATCATTTGGGTTAACTCAACTGACATAAAGAGAGTGTTTATTAGTCAGAAAAAATGCGTCAGAGCTATTTGCAATAAAGGACCCTTGGACTCCTGTAGACATTTATTTAAGAAACTGTTATTACTAACCTTGACTAGTATATATATTTTGGAAATGGGGATGTTTGTAAAAACAAACCCAAATCTATTTACAAAGCTTGTAGTAAACCGAAAACTGCGTATTAGAGACCATAACAAGTTAATAAGACCGAAATGTAAAAGCGCACTCTTCAAAAATAACTGTAACATAATGTCAATTAAATTTTTTAATCATTTACCAATTTATATTAAATAAATCTGTGACATTAAAAAATTAAGGCGGACATTAACAACACCCCTCTTTTTGCGTCGGGGGTTACAAATAGGGTCTCCAGATGTATCCCCAATAAATTGTAGGTTTGGATGTGTCCATTTTAGTACGATTTTTTTAAATAAGTAATTTTTATAAAACGGACACATTTTTGGGGACACATCTCGAGACCCTGTTTTAAACCCCCGACACAAAAAGAGGGGTGTTATAAATTTGACCGCTATGTGTGTCTGTGTGTCTGTCTGTGGCACCGTAGCTCTTAAACGGGTGGACCGATTTGAATGCGGTTTTTTTATTTGAAAGCTGGTTTTCTAGCGATGGATCTAAGACATGTTTTATCAAAATCGGTTTAGCCGTTTCAAGATCATCAGCTCTTTTGTTCGCGGCGGTAGGAATCTTAGACGCATAATGGGTATTTACTTTACCTTCAAACTAATTTGGGACCTAAAATTTTAAACATCCATGTATGCTATATAACTATGCAAGATTATGGAATTCTCGGCCTAATGCTGCAGCCAGGATATCCAGAACACCAGTATACTCTTGATAAAACCATAGCAGATATATCATGTTTGGATTCGTTGTGATCAGTAACTGATTCTACATACAATACAGTGGTGGCAACACGACGAGCTGATGCTGCATCCAGGATATCCAGCACACCAGTATACTCTTGAAAAAGTAATAGCAGATAGGTCGTGTTTGGTTCCTTTTGATCAGTGTTTGATTCTACATACAATGCAATGGTAGTAACACGATGACCTGATGTTGCAGCCAGGACATCCAGCACACTAGTAGGTACACTCTGTAAAAAATAATAGCACATATGTCGTGTTTGGATTCGTTTTGATCAGTAATTGATTCTACATACAATGCAGTGGTGGCAACACGACGAGCTGATGCTGCAGCCGGGATATCCAGCACACCAGTATACTCTTGAAAAAATAATAGCAGATATGTCGTGTTTGATTTCTTTTGATCAGTATTTGATTCTACATACAATGCAATGGTGGCAACACGATGAGCTAATATTGCAGCCAGGATATCCAGCACACTAGTACAATCTATAAAAAATAATAGCACATATTGTCGTATTTGGATTCGTTTTGATCAGTAATTGATTCTACATACAATGCAGTGGTGGCAACACGACGAGCTGATGCTGCAGCTAGGATATCCAGCACACCAGTATACTCTTGAAAAAATAATAGCAGATAATATATCGTGTTGGATTCCTTTTGATCAGTATTTGATTCTACATTCAATGCAGTGGTGGCAACACGACGAGCTGATGCTGCAGCCAGGATATCCAGCACACCAGTATACTCTTGAAAAAATAATAGCAGATAGGTATGTCGTGTTTGATTCCTTTTGATCAGTATTTGATTCTACATACAATGCAATGGTGGCAACACGATGAGCTGATGCTGCAGCAAGGATATCCAAAACAATAGTACACTTTTGAATAAATAATATACCAGTTTAAAAAACATGAAATAAAAAACTTAAATTAATTTTTTTTAAAAACCCCAACACAAAACAACGCCAGTAAAAATAAAAAACGCCGCCAAAAAAGACAACTGCAAAGTAAATAATAATTATGCACTACCTAGCTGTTGCCCGCGACTTCATCTGCGAAGAATTCGTTTATCTCAATCCTGCGGGGACTATGCTGATTTCCCGCAAAATTAGCCTAAGTTAATTTAGTATAAGTACCTACCTAGTAATATTTTTTTATATACGACGCTTAGAAGAATAGAATAGATTTTGGACAACTAGAGGTAGGTATATAATTACTATATTACGTAAACTTACGAGAATATTATGTAATAAAATAATGATGTTTTTTTTTTCGGACTGATATTCTCGTATTAAGACGAGGCATTCGAAAATTGTGCAGTTTATTTTACGATGTTGTATGTAAGCAAAGTGGATAACACGATTAGAGTAAATTTACTTGTGATAGATTTTTAGTCCAAAAAAAGGTTTAATAGTTTCTTTTTTGCAAATCATTCGGAAACTATATAAGGCCACTTGTAGACATCCGTTCCATTTTTAACCGTTGCACGGTCAGTTGTGTGGTCTGGCCTGCCGGACTATGGAAAATTAGTTTTATCGATTATCCGGTGGCGATACCGTTTGGTCGATTGTACAGCTGTGCACTGTACCTTGGTCCGGTCGTATCGCCACCGAACAATCGAAAAATACATTTTTTTTCCATAGTCCGGCAGGCCAGCAACCGCCTTGTCTTGATAATGCAATCAAGAAAGTGTTTCCAGGAACTATATTATTATATTGAATTGACAGGGGTAGTCGTGGGACACCCGCTTTATTCATGAACAAAATGTTTGATGTTCTTATTGTAGTTTTCTAAGGATAGAAAGTTTTGTTGTAACTAATGCATATTATGAATAAATAAACTTACGTTATATTCATGAACAAAGTGTTTGATGTTCTTATTTTAGTTTCCTAAGAATGGATAGGTTTTGTTTTAACTAATGAATATCTATACTAATATACTAATAGAATAGGTACTTATCTATACTAATATTATAAAGAGGAAAGATTTGGATTTTTGGATGTTTGTTACGAATTAACTCATGGACCGATTTTAAAAATTCCTTCATTATTTGAATATTAAATTATTCAAAATTGCCATAGGGTATATTTATTACTAGAAAAAATTAGGGTTCCGTACTAAAACTACAATAATGTAACTCAAAGTGTAGTCAGCCAACGGAATCCTATGAACTATAATTAGGTATAATTACTAGACTTTTAAAATTTAGCACAGAAGACTGAGTATTTATATAGAATGGATCAGCCTTGAAGCGCATTTCCCCTCTGTCAAAGGTATGAACCCGCTGGGTATACTCGTTTAATATAACTGTTTCGCTCGCCTCTCATGACATTTCGGAACGGTACTTGTCAGTGAACAGAGCTCCGACAAAAATGACTGGATGCAGTGTTGTTGGGCTTAACAAAAGTTCTGGTTCTGACACGTCGAGTTTACACAAATAAAACGCAACTTTTCATCGGAAAGTATTTCCTTCGAAATTATTAATGTATTAAGTAACTGTAAAAATACGATAACTTTATAATAATATTATTGATGGCCAGTGTGGCCAACTTTTTATAAACGTGGCCAATTTGGCGATTATAAAATTTTATGTACCTAGTATAGATTAATTGAATTTTTGATTGCTATTATGAATTATACATTTATCACATTCTTTGACATCATCAATGTAGACTTTAAGGCCAGACGCCGACTGCAACTTTTTTCGCCTCGTTCGAGTGCTGCTGAGTTACAGAGACATAAGACAATTTTAAGTTAACTTTCGTAAAGTAGACATCCTAAAGAGACGGAGTGTGCATACTTGTTCTCTTTTACTATATGGTATTACACTATATTTAAAAAGAAAAAAGGAAAAGAAAATTAACGGAGAAAGAAAGAATTTTTGATTTTTAATTTTAACTTGACATGTTCTCTTACAATTATAATAATAACTTACATATTTTAAGCCTCAATAGTAACAATTTTATGGATGATTTTTATAACATAAATTATTATCATTACCTATTTATTATTTAAGAGCACACACATACGCGTAATCTTCCTCATTTTCCGACTAAATATATTATACACTTTCATTCCAGTGGATGAATTGATTAGGCATTAAAAAGTAAAATGAAAAACCATTGTTTGAATTATCATTTAATTATAACAACAATTGGTTACTTAACAACAAATTATATATTTTAACACCTAAGTAGATATATCATAACATAAAATCATTCATTAACTACTTAAGTGGAATATTTGAAACAAAGTTAGGACTGACATTCCAATCGAGGGGGAGCGGCAGAATCACCCCAAAATACTGGGACCCTAGCGAAAAAGGGGTTAAGTCTGCAGAAATTACACAGCTATTTTCCATTTTATGTGTAAAGTGGTTTAAGTCGAAATCAGCTGTTCAACTTCTGCAGAATTGATCCCTTTTTCACTAGGACCCCAGAAAAAAGGTAAAACTGTTATTTTACCATACAATTAACGATTTAAATATTCAGGCTTTGACGGATGGTACGGCAACGCATAGGTCACTGACCCTTCCATCTGAACTCTTATTTACAATAACAAAAGTTTCCTAAGTGAGGAGCAACCACCCAAACGCAGTCAGGTTCGTGGCCATACCTGTAAAATATATTGTCCATTGCCTCGGTACACTTTTAGGGGCTACGCTAGCTGGCTGGCGCGGGTGCACTGCGCGGGCGCATGCCCGCGGGCGCGGGTGCAGGCAAAATCCATCGCACGCGACGCGCGCAGTTAGCGCTGCTCATGCTATTGTTCCACTACCCTTAGTGTAACTTTTCGGTTACAAAATACGTCTCGATCACGTTCGCGTTAAAATCTCAATTTGTATGGAAACACGAACATCGCAAACGTTCCGCTAGAGGCGCTGTTCGTGTTTCCATTCACGCGAACGTATTTTGTAACCGAAAACTTACACTAAGGGTACTGGCGTCCACCCGCTTCGTGCAAACCGCGTTAGCTAGCGTTAGACCCTTAAACTGTGTTTAAAATGGACGCCGCTATAGCGTGATAATTTGTAATAAAGACTTAGATCGAGAAACGAAAACCAAAACCGCCCAAGAGCGAGTCGGACACGCCCAAAATAGGGTTCCGTAGCCATTAGGAAAAAATGAGTAATATATTTCTAAGGATTTCGTATTTTATACGGAATCTTCCACGTTTAGGTATATTCTATACCTTAGGCTGCTATTTACTCATAAACTACTAATAATTCTCAAGCAAACTTAGCCGCTACAGTTTTCCTTGAAAGTTTGATATATTTACTACCATCCTGTTTTTTTTTAATTTTTCCACCCACCGGTTTAGATTTAAGAGGGGGGGCGCTCGATTTTAATGAAAATTTGCACTTTAAAGTTGAATATTTCTCAAACAAATCACTGAATTAAAAAATCGTTTTAGCAAACCCCTAATGGTTTTAAAAGACCTATCCAACGATATCCCACACTATAGGGGTGGATGAAAAAAAAAACACCCCCACTACGACTATGGGAGGTACGCTAAAAAAAAAATTTTACAATTTTTTATTGTACCATTTTGTCGGCATACTTTACATAATATATATCCGTGCATCCTACTAATATTATAAATGTGAAAGTTTGTGAGTGAGTGAGTATGTGAGTGAGTGAGTGAGTATGTTTGTTACTTCTTCACGCTGAAACGGTTGGACGGATTTGAATGAAGTTAGTTTATAACCTGGATTGAAACATAGGATACTTTTTATCCCGGTATTCCCACGGGATAGGGATAACATCTCGAAATAAAAACCTCTGGGCTTAGAGTCATGAAATTTGGTATGTAGGTAGTTGGACGTTTGGAATAACAGATAGGTGACTTTTTGACCCGATATTCCCACGGGATACCTAGGGATAAAATCTTGAAATAACAACCGCAGGGCTTAGAGCCATGAAATTTAGTATGTAGGTAGCTGGACTTCTGGAATAACACATAGGCTACTTTTTATCCCGATATTCCCCCGGGATAGGGATAAAATCTTGAAATAATAACCGCTGGGCTTAGAGTCATGAAATTTGGTATGTAGGTAGCTGGACCTCTGGAATAACACATAATCTATTTTTTACCCCGATATTTCCACGGATAGGGATAAAATCTTGAAATATTAACCGCTGAGCTTAGAGTCATGAAATTTGGTATGTAGGAAGCTGGATGTCTAGAAAACACATAGACGACTTTTTGACCCGATATTACCACGGGATACCTAGGAATAAATGTCGAAATAACAACCGCTAGGCTTAGACGCATGAAATTTGCTATGTAGGTAGCTGGACCTCTGGAATAACACATAATCTATTTTTACGTCTGGAATAACACGTAAGGAACTTTTTGACTCGATATTCCCACGGGATACCTAGGGATAAAATCTTGAAATATTAACCGCTGAGCTTAGAGTCATGAAATTTGGTATGTAGGAAGCTGGATGTCTAGAAAAACACATAGACGACTTTTTGACCCGATATTACCACGGGATACCTAGGAATAAAATGTCGAAATAACAACCGCTAGGCTTAGAGGCATGAAATTTGGATGTAAAGTACAATTCAATAGAATCTGTCAATTTTCTACATATTTAAGACACCCTATCGTGGGCACACTTGATTATATATGTCCCTGTTGTTGCAATTACCATCTAAAAGGAATCAAAAAAGAATAATAGTCACATCACAAAGCCTTAGGCAGCCCGGTGTTTATATTAGTAGGCTGGAAGTGTCTACAGGATTGTCAGATTCTATTGAATTGGAGTTTAGGTAGCCGTATGTCTAGAATAACATAAGTACGCTACTTTTTATCCCGATATTCCCACGATATAGTTTTGTAACTAAGGGATCCCATACATCCCTGTATTATTATTATTATTTTGTTTTTTTTTCTTTAATTGTATACTGTAGTTTTTAAGTATTTTATTTGTAATTATTTTATTTTGAAAAAATGACTTTCTGCCAAGTTTCTTGCGGCGCATTCTTCTTGGCAATGATGGTCTTTCCGAAAGCGCTGGTAGTATAAAAAATGACGTGTAAAAGTGCCCATTGCGGCCTATTTACTGAATAAATGATTTGAATTCGAATTTTGCATTTGAATCATAGGGAAAAAATTTGAAACTTCAGCACTGGGTTTAGAGTCTTGAATTTTGTACAGTTATTCACAACACAACCTCAATGAAGACCACGATATAAATTTTGGATATTTAAAGGGGAATTTTGTAAAATCCCGAAAATTTCAATTGCAGCTACCACACCGAATAGTTTACGCGTGCAAAGCCGCGGGTAAAAGCTAGTAACTACATAAAACAAAAAAACACATTAAATTTACAGCAGGACGGACGGACGGACGGAGGACAGCCAGACAGACAGAGCGTAAGCAGCGTTTCCACCATCACAGATGTGCGAGGTAGATGAGCTGATGAGAATGTGAAGCGAGGATGTGCAACGGTGTGACTGTTTCCACCAGAGATGGGCGAGGAAGCTGAGCGGTGCGAGGATGCGTAGCGAGGGTGTGTTCAAATAAGCGAGCGGGGTGGGGGAGGCGGGAGCACAGTACATCCCTCGCAACACATCCTCGTAACACATTGCTCGCACACATCCTTCTTTTGTTTTGTACCGTTGAGCTGTTTCCACCAGAGATGTGCTATGCGAGGATGGGTAAATGAAGCGTTTCTATTGGTTAATGAAAAACATATTCCTCGCAACACATCCTCGCACATCTCTGGTGGAAACGCTGCTTTAATGTTGGAGCATAATGACGATATGACCTACGACGGTAGTCCGCCGTACAGTGATTTCTCATGCATCATTTTTATGACGCATAATTTCCACGCTGGTTAATGATATTACATATAAACAGGGAGTAGATATGTTACTACCGCCCCCTAGTTGAAGATTCATAAACGACCCAATGAGGGCTATCGTTTTTTGTCTCACTAGATGGCGCACTGTTGCGTGAGGTTTTTAAGTATGGCTTTCAAAGTCTGTTATTACGGGCATGAAACCATAGTTTAGGTTAAAATCATATTTAATATACCTTAAAACCGTACCATAAAAATATCGAGCATGCCACAGTGTTGCATAGTCCCCGTTTTGTTCGGAAAAAAGGGAGGACAAAGGTTTCCGAAAGACAAAACTGTCTCAAAACACAGACATTCATTGCCCCGGAACGCATATTTGCCATAATTAATTTCAGATATTGCAAAATATTCACAAAATTATTTTAATTTTAAATAAACCAGCGTAGCTCACCCAAAAACTATGAGATTTGACATTTCGGAGACCTCACGCTACACTAGCGCCTCTAGTGGCGAATTCATACGCGATAGCCCCCATTGTCTTGTGTCGCTAAAGTCGCAATCAGTTTACCTCAAACAAGCCACGGTGCGAGTAGTCCGTGACAGTCAATGTGACAGTTGAACAAATCAATGTAAAATGCCGTCGTGTGTGTTTCGAAAGTGCACAATAGTACATTGCGTCTTAAGGGCGGTAAATAAGGAATTACGGACGAGAGTCTATTAGAAGCCCGAAGTCGAAGACTGAGGGCTTTAATGAGTCGATGTTCGTAATTCTACTACCGCCCGTGCGACATACAATGTTTTTCATCACATTTGCAAGTAAAATTGTATATTTGTAAAAGAAAAACTAATATTTTTTCAAAAATTGCTGATACCGCTGACTGCGCTCTTGGCAGTGCTAGCTCCCCGCCGCCCTCCTCCTCCACAGCATGTGCATGTGCAGCGTGTGCTGCTGCAGGAGCGCGCGCACGGAGCAGCAGCACGCCATGCAGTATCACACTCATTTACCGACCTTGGGCTTCATGACAACAAAATTAGTACGGGCAGTGACTCATTTACCGACCACGGGTTTCATGACACGCACATTAAGGTCGAGGGTTTTATTTGGGGGGTTGCAACCAAGGTAGCCTGCATGTTACGACACTGTTTACGAGCAAGTGTGATGAAAATTATGGTGCTAAAGTGAATTAAGCTTAAGGGATCACATATCGCATGTAATGTTTGTTTTTTATTCGTAGG
Source organism: Choristoneura fumiferana (assembly GCF_025370935.1). Lineage (NCBI taxonomy): Eukaryota > Metazoa > Arthropoda > Insecta > Lepidoptera > Tortricidae > Choristoneura > Choristoneura fumiferana. The sequence continues at coordinate 5,517,748 of NC_133472.1, read as the reverse complement.
TTTGTCAGTATATTTTGAGCAGCAGTGGGTTAATGTCATAAGTGGACGTCCATCGCTGGAAGTGGGAGAGTTCAACATTGGACTACATGCATGGCAAATTTATTCTTACTCAGTTATTCTAGAAATATCGTTCACAGATATTAAATAGCGGTCTTCTTCCTTCAAATATCTCATGGCTCCCTCGTATACTGCGTACCCTGGACTCGTTACAATCTAAAAGCAATAATAATAATAGTAGTGCATAGTAATAGTAGTAGAAGTAGTTATACTAGTAGTAGTGGTTGAGGTAGTAGTAGAAGTAATCGTTTAAGTTAATAAAATTGCAACCCGGGACTACATCCGCAGAGTTCGGTTATTTCCTATGTCCTCATCCAGTATTGGTTCAATGATTTAAACGTGAGAATATAACAGACAGACTAACATATAGTTACAATCACATTCATATAATATTAGACAAAAAAAATCGTAAGAACGTATAGTAAGGTATACTATACTTTCTTACAAGAGTAAAGATTACCTATCTATTAAACACTAGCTAGCAGACTAGAGTAGCAGTACTACGAGGGCGACACTGAAAGTTTTTAGAACTGGCCACTTGTAAACAATATAATAAAAAAGTAAGTTTAAATTTTGAAAATGGAACTCTGCCAATATTATTGAGTATGCATTTCATTCATTTGTCATTTGTTTTACAATTTGGCGGCAAATTGAAAATTGTCTGTGTCAGTGCCACGTCAACATGAATTTAACGCGAGAAAACTTTCGTGCAATGATTTTTTTCGATGTAATTTAACTCAACAAGAAAGCTATGATAGACTTTGATTGGCCTTTCATGATGAAGCCCCATCTCGTGCGACCCTTTACAACTGGTTTAATCAGTTTAAACGTGGTCGCACTAATCTCGCCGATGATCTGCGTGAGGGACGGCTTTCTACGGCGACGACTGAAAATAACATCAGTGTTGTGCGGCGTAAGATAGAGACTGACAAAAGAGTGACGTATCAGCAGATTCGGACAAGCTAAGGCATCGGTATAAGTCAAGTGCATAAAATTATCCATGAAAATTTAGCGGTCAGGAAGCTTTGTGCGAGGTGGATACCTCATAATTTGACCAAGGCCCAAAAACTCTTTCGGGTTGATTGGTGCCATGAAATGATTCAAAGATTTAACGGAGGTGACTCAAATGATGTTTTCGACATACTTACGGGTGACGAAAGCTGGGTTTACTGTTATCCAGAAACCAAGAGACAGTCTGCTCAATGGGTGTTTCCTTTCGAGGAGTTGCCAACTAAAGTGAAGAGAGGTCGAAGCGTGGGAAAAAAGATGGTGGCCTCGTTCTTCGGAAGGACAGGTCACTATGCGACAATCGTTTTAGAGGATCAAAAAACAGTTACTGCAGAGTGGTACACTAACAATTGCTTGCCACTTGTATTGGAAAAAGTTCGAGAGAAACGACCTCGAAGTAGGATCCTTCTTCACCACGACAGCGCCTCGTCGCACACCGCCAGGCGAACGATCAACTATTTAGTGACGTCAGACGTGGAATTACTGGATCACCCGCCGTATAGCCCGACCTCGCACCTTGCGATTTATATTTATTCCCGAAAATAAAAGAAAAACTTCAAGGAAAACTTTTTATGAACACCGAGGAAGCAGTGGGTGCGTTTCCAAAGGCCGTCGAAGAGACCCCTAAGGACGAGTGGGCTAAGTGATTTTCTCAGTAGTTCCATCGGATGGAGCGGTGTATTGATGTGAATGGACACTATTTTGAAAAGATATTATGATAAAACTAATAACTTGCTAGCTTGCTCAGTTTTTGATTTTCTAAGAACTTTCAGTTTGACCCTCGTAGGCAGCAAAGGACGGCCACGAACGATATGGACGGACGACTTGATTAAAGCAGGCCGCCTCCAACCGAAGCAACTGGAGGTCTATGGGGGAGGCCTATGTCCAACAGTAGACGTCCTACGGCTGATATGATGATGATGATGAAGGCTAAGAGCTAAGAGTAGTAATTACTAATTAGGTACTAATAGGACTAGAACGAGTCCGAGGACTGGACCAAGAGAAAGAATAAATTGGGGCATAACGCTGGTTTGCTGGTTTCCATTGGGATCCAAGCTATACCTAGTGCTTAAAAGGAATTCACTCTTACCTTAGCCTGGTAGTAGTCGCTGGATTGACGCTCTGAGCTGGATATTTTTTGCATCACCCACTCGATATAAGTCAGTTTGCGCACGCGGCACAGCGATCTGCAAAGCGTGCCAATTAAAACACTGGGGTCGGCAAATTCAACATTTTATTCAAAGTAAAACACTATAGTAGGAAAATAGCATTTGGCAAAAAATGCGAATGTAGATTTTACTAATAATATACAATACAATAACTCTTTATTGCACACCAACACATAGTAAGAAGCAGTACAGAAAACACAAGTATACCTATACACAGAGATTTTCCGAGGTAAGCAATAGGCGGCCTTATCGCTTCAGAGCAATCTCTTCCAGGCAACCTTCGTTGTTTTAGCATTAGTAAACGGGTAAACAATCTCGATAAGTCTTTTTATTGAAAAACGTTATTTTTTTAAGATTTTTTTAACAAAAGTAAAACTGCTGCAGTTTTGTATACAGCGTGTATTTTTGATACTACCTCAAACTTTAAGGGTAGTTAGTGAAGGCCGTAATAATCACGTTTTATTATGATATAGTAAAAAAAATGGGCATTTTATTTTCCTTACAAAATTAACTAGCACGCAATGTATCACTACGTGATACTACTTTGTTTTTGTTCAAAACGTCGCACTTGTTGACGTGACAGCTGTCACAGAACGCTTCTCTCTCGTATCAAATTATTGTACGCATTACATTGCTGGTCGAAAATATTTCAAAAATTAATTTCGCTCTGGTAGTTAATTCTAAATAAACAATTTGTTTTGATATCGATTCAGCACTTAAATCTTCGTCTGGTTACAGTTTGAGGTAGTATCAAAACACACGCTGTAGGTATAAGCTCCTTGGTCACGACGTGCATCTAGATGGCCATGCCGAAACGTGAAAAAAAAGTGTCATTGACTCAATTATATTCGACTCCAAGGCTAATCGAAAAATAACAAAAATATTACTTTCCACCCTAAAGATGAAAACGCAATTTTCCACCCGGCTATCTTCTCATGAAAATTAAACTTTCCGAACAGGAGAGATGAAAAATGCATTTACTTACTCTACGTTGACGCGCCCCGGCTTCTAGCGTGTCGGGTGTAGTTTTTTAGAAATTGAGCTGTATAATGTGTGTGAACGTGAAGTGCCCTTGATTAGAGACCTTTTTAGAGTTCTGTGCCCAAGGGGTAATAAAAACGGGACCCTATTACTAAGAGTCCACTGTCCGTCTGTCTGTATGACACTAAGCAGTATCTCATGAATCATGATAGCTAGATAGTTAAAACTTTCACAGATAATGTATTTCTATTGCCGCTATAAGAACAAATACCAAAAACAAAACAAAATAAATGGGGCTCCAATACAAAAAACGTGATTTTTCTTGCTCGATAATAATAACGGCAACAGTTACCTATTTATTTGTATAAATGTACTCTAAAAATAAATAATCAAATTAAAATAAAATAAATATTTAAGGTGGGCTCCCATACAGCAAACGTGTTTTTTGCCGTTTTATGCTAATGTCTAATGTTGTATAGGTACGGAACCCTTCGTGCGAGAGTCCGACTCGCACTTGGCCTTTTTTTTTTTACTTTGCCCGTGCAAAGCCGGGGCGGGTCGCTAGTATTTATACATTCGTTGTCTTTGTAGTAATAATTGTATGTGTATGGTGTACTTTTTAATTTTTTTTTCATCATTTTTCATAACGTTTCTGGTAAATTGATCTAACAAGCGGTTACCTCTTGGTGCTAGTGACGTTGTTTATGTACTGAAGCAGCGCGTGCGCCGCGCGCGTGTACTGCGGCGCGTGAGCCGGCACGACGCGCCACGAGGCGCAGGCGCACCAATACGGCACCACGCCCGCCTCGCCGCACGAACGCTGCGGGGGTATCTGTACAAACATGGAACTAGCCTTTACGTTTATACACTTTATTACTCATAAAGAACAATGTTCACTTACAATTACTAGTTTAAAATTAGACAAATAATATCTTTAATAAGATTTTCCAGCTAATCGTAACATCAATTTACCTTAACACTAATACAATCTCTAAGTTTAACTTTTAACATGCCTAATGTATTATTACACTTTTTAATTTAACAGGCAGTTCATTGTTATTAATAGTCGTGCTCCCTCGGGTAGAATGTACCTCTTACCATATCCAGTCCTATGCTTTATTAGTTTACGAGAAATTATTAATTGCGCATCAAATAAATAATTGCCTATCAATTTATTCAATCATTTATATACTTTTGTACATGAATTAAATTATTTTAAATACAAATAAACTAAATATTTAGCAAAAGTAGTACTGCGGATAATGCGAAAATATACATCAATCTACAATATACAAAAATACTACAATCACATCAAAAATACTGACTGCACAGCAAATTAATTAGAGCGTGCGTAGATGATACTCATTCTGATAGCAAAAAGTTTTTATTGACAATTTGGCACCGGTAAATTAGGTACGTACGACGACGAGCGGAGCGAGGAGGAGCGTTAGGTACAATTGCGACCACAACGCGCGAGCCGAGCGAGCGAAGCGAGTGTGCCGCGGTAGCGGCCGGCGAAGCACCAGAACCTAATTTATTTAGGAAATAATTTGGCCCCTACTAGTGCTGGTTATTATTATTTTTAATTTATTAAGACAACAAACAGTCACATAGTTTGTAATTTACTTGATGTAAAAAGCATATAAATACTGAAAATAAATTGATACCTATACTTAAGTTGTTCTTAATAAATAATAAGATGATAAGTAAGCCAAATAAAATGCTGTTTCATTTATGTAAACTACTGTGCGGTATATGAAAATAAAAGCTAGATAAAATATAAGCCACGAATATAAGTTGCAGTTTTTTATCTATAACTCTCAAGTGTTGTTTGTAGGTTCTTTTTGTATGAAAGCAATTTGTGTATGTATTTTTTTTAGTAAGTATTTGTTTTTATGTTGTAAAGTTTAGTCTTTTCGTATAGTGTTTTAGTATATTTTAGTATTCATGAGATGATTGTATTTAAACAAGGCCTTGATTAGTTTATTTTGAGATCTTTCAAGTCATAGCAAGTTTGTTTTGGCAGCACATCCCCACACTTCAACCAGATACTCCAGGTGAGGTTTTACCAATGAATTATAATGGACATTCGAATATTCTGCGGAAATAACCAACAGTCCTATGTAACGCTCCTGTCAAGGAAGTTAATTTCGATTTGATTTGATGTTTGTGTTTGTGTATTATGAGCTATCCAACTAAGTTTATCATCGAGAATTCCCAAGCTACTGATCAACCTCCCAGCCAGGTTCGAATCCCAGCGGTGGCCCTTATGTGCACAGGGCCGCGGGCAGCCCCGTCACACGGTATTCAAAGGCCGATCTTTTTTTGTTTTTTTGAATATGAAAGCGAGGCAAACGAGATGCGAGTCATCTGATGGGAAATGATCATCACCGTCCATCAGTGCTTACAACTCAAGGACAGGCACTGGTCTGTTGCCGGCCTTTAAAGAAAGTATAAACCCTGTTCTAGAAAGCCCCGATGTCATAGTTGTCTGGAAACACTACTGATGGAAGTTGATTCCACAATGTCAATGTACATTGCAGGAAGTGCCGAAGGAAACCTACAGTGGTAGACCGTCATTGAGTAAATTGAAAATACAAACTGAAATATAGATGCACAGAAAAACCAGAAAAATAAGACCATCACTGGGAATCGAACCCAGGTCCTCGGTATTCCGTACCGCGTTCTATACCGCTACACCACTGATGGTCAACGGTACCGACACGAATTTCCCCTATGCACCTCATATCTCAGCTTGTTTGTTTCTTATTTAGCCACTTAAGCAGTGACGTTAGCGACATCTATGCCGTAGCCCTCATCGAGAAACTTTTTCGGCACTCCATTGGAACTAACCGCTCACCCGGACAAGAGATATCGTTACTAAGCAATCAAATTAAGATTTTTTTGTAGTAAAAATTTGGAATTGAAATAAAAAATACAAAAAGATTCCAAAAAACCATCGTCATTGAGTAAGCTCATGAGATTCATTTGTATGTCAATCTGTATTTAAGTATGTAAGAGTGCCACAAAAACTCACGGGCTTCAGCAAACTCATGCCTCTGGGAAGATCAGATCCTTTTACAGTAAACCTGTTCCTCGACTCATCAGCTCCGAGCACATCCAACAACGTCGTGTGTATGTCAAAAGGAGTCGTCAGGACATTCGCATTGTCTTCCAAAGCTTTGAGGGCATCTGGTCTACTGTTCACCAATTTTAGGGGCAATCGTATAGCCATGAATGGGAGCTGCTCCTCCAATTTACCCTGGTATGTATCGCGTGTTGACTTGTACCTGGAATATGGTTAGAAAAAGCTGAAAAGGATAGATAATGCTCGAGGGAAAACCGAGAGTATCGGTGTGTTTTTGCCATATCGAGATGGTTGAAAGCTGAGGCTGTGTTTCCACTAGAGATGTGCGAGGATTATGGTTTTCATGAACCAACAGAAACTGTTCATTTCCCTATCCTCGCACAGCACCGCTCTGGTGGAAACGGCTGAGCGGAGCGAGGCTAGGTAATGGAAGCGTTTCTATTGGTTCTTAAAAACACATTCCTCGCCTAAGTACGAATTTAAACTTTTTGAAGTTCTCTATTCTAATGATGTTCCATTTTCGAGTCTACGAGTACGCTATAATACGCTAGCTGGCTCGGGTGCACTTTGCGGGCGCACGCCTGCTGCGGGGCGCGGGCGCAGGTGCAGTGCCTCTAGTGTGGCGTTTTCACAAAATATTCGTTTACTATTCGAAGACGTAAATCGAGCGTTCGATCGTCGATACGTAGCCGCCACATGTCCACGGTCTCGATCGCGTTCTCATCAAAATTTCAATTTGTATGGAAACACGAACATCGCAAACGTTCCGCTAGAGGCGCTGTTCGTGTTTGCATACAAATTTAGATTTTAACGCGAACGCGATCGAGACGTATTTCGTAACCGAAAACTTTCACTAAGGGGTACGGGTAAGGTAAAGGTACACTATTCCGGGATAGTACATTATGCCGTGATATTTTGGTTTTTGTCGTAAAATAAGGAAACAATCACTAAAATCATAACTTAATGCAATACTTCATTACTATAGCTTAAACACCCCGAACACGAATTTTTGAATTTATGTAATATCTTTTAAAGCCGTGAGGCACTTTCAAACGCGTCCGTCGCAACCCCGCAGTAGTTCGGTACGGGCGTGTTGTCAGTGAGCGTAACGTGGCAGCGGAACTTCGTAAGGATTTGCTGTGATACTGGTAAGTTTATTTATACAAAATTTGTATCACTGTTGTTTTATAGTTATTAATAGACGTATTTATCACCTTTTCAAGTTAACTGAAAGCATATTTAAAGTAAAATACTCGCTCCGTATTATGTACCCAATCTGACGCGATGTACCTAATTGCGTGAGTATCACGGAATAAGGGAAGTCAGTCCGAAATGTTTTTTAAATCTTTTGTTTCTATCTAGGATTAAATTTATTATATGTTTGATGTGAATAAGTTAAGTAAGGACAGCAGATTATTGTGACGTAATTACGGTACATGGTTTTTTTTAAATTTGAGTGTTATAATTGAGAACGAAATGTATACTCGTTAAGTCATACGTACGAATAATGGAGTATGGCATCGATAATTAATTTGTTTTTTATAAAATCAGAGCACAAAGGTTATTTATTTCGATTTTATGAGTATAATTGTTATATTATCTTCCAATCTATTAAAAAAAATCTTGTTTTTTTATTTATTATAACCATTTTTTTTGGACCCCCGTAATTATGTACACGACTTTTTGTACCAATGTCCCTTATTCCGGTATTATGAAAAAATAAAATAAACTATGGGGAGGGGTCCATTCTGTTTTAGGCTTCCTTAGGCAGCTAGAACCCTTATCCACCATGTCCGTTTGTCCGTCCGTCCACGTTTAGCTCAGTGATCATTAGTACTTGAAAGCTGAAATTTTGCATGGGTATAATACATATATAATATAATATAATAATATAATAAATAATGTTTACCTTTTTCAGGTAAAAAATGGCTTCATCCAATATATACGCCGAAATACTTCAAAAGTCGTTAAGATGTAAATGATGGGACAGTGACTATCATACTTAATATGATTTATCAAACAAAATTCTAATTTTGTTTTTGTTCTAAAAGTTATTTTATTATTTGATATATTCAAATTATTAAGTTGAATCAATAAATTTAACTAAGCAATGTTTTTCATTTTGTCATTTAATTAAGATTACCTAAGTAGAGTATAATAAATTTCCCCCTCCAATTCCAATTCCTCCATTCACGCAATACAATTTTTTTTATTACGTGATTATAATCATCATTTAAAAAAAGTATTTTAAGTCAACTATCTTGAATAGATGCTTGAACAATGTGAACTTTAAAGATAGCACGGAATTACGTACAACGACTCCCGGAATTAAGTCCAGAGCCAAATTTTATCACGGAATAAGGGAACAAACGAAGGGTTTAGCGAATTAACGTTTATTTCTATAAATTAAAAGCTACGAAGTAAAATAATATCCACATCCATCTTAAAAGACATCATCCCTAAATAAAATAGTTACTACAATCTAGAATCTTCGTATTTTTTTTAAAAATCCGCAGTCAAAGTAGGAAACGCCTTAATACCGTAATAAGGTACATTTACCTTATAATCCT
>NC_133472.1:5370201-5506707 GCF_025370935.1 Choristoneura fumiferana | reverse complement strand
TTTTTGATGGGATTACTTTTTCTGTTAAGGCGATTTACATGGAAATACCTTTTTAATGACTGTAGCCTTTGATTGCCTTGACTTAGAAGTTTGATTTTTCACAGCTCTCGGGACTATTGACCTGAGTTTAGGGTTTTAATTTCAACTCGATATCCGGAACCCTAAAAATGAAAGCCCGTACGCAATCGAAACAACGCAACGCGCAGTACCGCGAGACCCCCTTCGGGGCCGTGTAGAGCGCGCGTCTGTGTGTGTGTTCGTTTCGATCAATTTGTTCGTAGCTTCCATACTGCTTTAGCTTATATATATACTGTGGTATCGCATTCGAAACTCTCTTCGTCGCAATATCGTCCGGCTTATATTACCCCCAGTGAATCGGTTGACAAGGTTCGAGAACAGCCCAGCTAGGACGTCATACCTACATCTCGAATGTTCCGGAAACGAGTAGAGTGTCTGTCTCTTTCATGTGCTCTCTCACACACAGTTACTAGAACATTCCGAAAATAGGTTTATCTGTTTGTGTCTCTCACATTAGGCTATCCGTGTCACACACCTTCTAGAATGTTCTCAGTATGGCTGTCTCTTTCTAATCGTGCTATCTCTTTCACTGCTATTAAAAATTTCGCCATATATACTGAAATGCACTTCAGGGGTCGATAAGGGGTCCTTAAAACGCCTGAAAACGGGTTTTCAGGTTATGGCTTCATCCGATAGAGGGTGGCCTGAAACGGACTGAAAACATGTTTCAGGCGCCTGAAAACGACGGCAACTTGGGTGAAATTTTGACAAACTAATATGTGATAGAGCATCCTCTGAAACGGCCTGAAACAGTATTTCAGCCTGCTGAAAACGCCTCCAAGGTACGGAAAAACACGATCATAGTTAATCACCTAACCTACCGTCGTAACACTGTAATGATGATGACGATGATGATGTGATCCTGTTATCCCTCACTAGGGACATAGGGCTAACACTATAATACAAATTACAAACTAAGACATAAACTACAAAATTAGAGGTGAGACGTACTAGGCAAAATGCGGACTGAGTCTTGCGAGTGCGCGTCCACAAAAAGACTAGATCCAAAGACTAGGTCCACGAGTATCTACGAGTACTTAACTCAATTGACTCATTGCGTAAACAAAATGATTCCCGAATGCTTATTTCGCAACCCCTGTCCCGCAGCCTACGGTCCAGCTCCCACGCCAAAGATTTGGCATCAGCCCCCCAAGGACCAGCCGTCTCGACCGCAAAAGGCACGAATAGGCTCCAAACACTGATGTAAAAGCTAAAAAAAGCTAAAAATAACTTACCCTAGTGTAGAAGCTACGTGGAAAACCAGCAGCTTTTCATCCAGGCGTGTGGTGGATAGAGCTTTCCTATAGTCCTCGTGTTCAAAGGAGGTTTTCCCGCTGAGCAGGGGAAAGAGGGCAGCAGCGGTGCCGTCACCGACGACGTTGTACCTTCAGGAGAATCATTAAATATTACAACTACCACCACAATCAGGGACAAGACAAGAGAAAATTCAGCCACTAAAATTTAAATGAATAACAGAGTTCTAGACCACTAGACTTATTTTCTTCCTATTAGATAGTCAATTTACTTAACGTCTTTTAAATCCCTGATTACTTTTTGTATTTATTAAGTATCAGGATGACAGGTATCAGGATTGGCTTCTTAGCGGCGAACTACTATAGATTAGGTTACTCACTTATTCAGTACAACAGCTTTTAATTCTTTGGTGATCACTTCGTGTGACTTCGGCATTCGCCGGATAAAGCCGTTATGTGATGCTGAGTCGATTGCTATAATCAGCACGTTGATGGGGTCGCTCTGGGGTCGAGGTTTGGGGGTCACCAGGGTTCTGGTGGGTTTAGGGATGGAACGGAAGCCAACCTTGTAGCCGAACCAGTGGGAGGGGGTGGTGCTGGAGGGAAAATAATAATTATTAAAGTAGGTACAAGTAAGTAGGTAGTTTACACAATTGACAATGGTAAATACTGACCCGTCATAGCCAGTACAGTTGACTTCAACTTGATCACTGGTCACTAGCTCGTACACTCCACTTCCAAAAACCTTGCTTGGCAACCCAAACTTCATCATGTAATCGTCCACATACAATATGTCTTTGTATATGCAAAAAACATCTTTCTTCGTGAGCAATATTTCTCTTATCAATCTGCATTCGTTCAGCTGCAATTTGGATTGAGAACCTTCTAAAACATTAATAGTAAGGGCAGCTAGCTGACGCGGGTGCACTTCGCGCGGCGCGCGCAGTTCGCGCCACTCATACCTACTATTTTTCAATAAGCGTCGAGTGTAGTTAATGTACGACTTTTTAATGCACGCTCAGATAATGCACGGCCTGATAATCCGTGCTTATTCCCGTACCGAACTGGCAGGGAACCAATAATGGCAATAGTACACAAAAACACACAAACATCACGCCTATATTCTCAAATGGGGTATATAGGCAGAGCACACGAAACGTTACCGTTCGGAGCCACTTTTAGCAACCAACCAATAATGTACGACGTAATAATTCGAAGCATTATTGCTTCCGATTATCATGCCGCAAGAGGCATCCACAAATGTCTAAATTAGAATGTAAGTAAGTAAATACAAGCGTTTTATATGATCTAGCTAGATTGTTACAGCTTTTGTAATTGTTAGACAAAGGTAAGGTTACCGTAAACTGCTTCAACTTTGCCCTCTAGCTCCAACATTGCCTGATTCAATTTAGAGTCGAAAACTTAGCACTCCTATAAGTTTTAAACTTTTATCTACACGGGAATTATTATTACGGGGGGGATAAAAGTTTTAAAACGTAGAAGGGTGCTAGTCATCGACTCTAAATCGAATCAGACAATGTTGGGGCCAGATGGCAAAGTTGAAGCAGTTTACGGTAGGTTAGAAAACATTGAATTGCTTGCTATATATTTTGCGGGCTGAGGTATTTCCGTGATTGAAATAAAAAATACCTAACGAAGGGCGGCCGCCTCGCTCGCCGGCCTCGCTCTTCAACCTAACCCGACCGGTACCAAGCGACGGCGTAAATTATTTGTATGGAGAATTGTACTGTGTGCTTAGTGTATTTTCCCGTTCACAAAATACGTCTCGATCGCGTTCGCGTTAAAATCTCAATTTCTATGCAAACACGAACAGCGCCTCTCGCGGAACGTTTGCGATGTTCGTGTTTCCATACAAATTAAGATTTTAACGCGAACGCGATCGAGACGTATTTTGTACCGAAAACTTACACTAAGGGCACAGCGCCTCTACAAATAATTTACGCCGTCGCTATCGAGTACGGTCACTGTAAACTCATGGTAGTGGTACTGGTGGAAACGCGGCCTGGTGCGCCCATGGATGTTTAGGATACTAACATAGCATTGTACCCAGTCCCTGCCCTCGCAAACCACCCCAGGCACATCCCTACTGAACCTCAGGCCTTCAGGCGAGAAGGGGTCAAGTCGCGGCGGTTCACAGCCACTGCTTTTCTCCTGTTGAACACTGATCTCCAGTTCTTGCAGCCAAATGGTGTTTCAAGTAGCTACGAAAAATAAGTTCTTGTTAAAAATAAATTTTGCTAGCCATATGAGTCTAAAACGGGTCCCAATGAAAACCCTCGTTGCAGTTTCCAAATAGATCCAATTTAACAATTAAGTATTATATAAATTGTTAGTTTTATGTATTCTTGATAATTGCTCTAATCTACTGTAAATTGCACCACCTGCTAAAATTTAGGTAAGTATCCCTTACTTCTGTCTATTGTAAAGGTTGCCTGGAAGAGATCGCTCTGAAGCGATAAAGCCGCCAATTGCTTACCTTAGAAAATCTCTGTGTTTCCTGTACTGCTTTCTAGTGTTGGTGTGTAATAAAGAGTTATTTTGGATTGTATTGTATACTATATCTATACACTACCAATTTATACTACATTAAGGCGGCCACACCGCTGCTTAAAAAAACGGTGATAGACCGGGAGATGGTGACACAAAATATTAGGTCATTTGTACCAGTATGGCGGTTCTTCAGGGGTCTAATTACGGAATGACAGTAAAGAAAATGATTTTCATAGCGCTGGTACCGGCGGCCCAACCGCGTGGGCGTTAATCGAACGTGTCGGATAAATAACAAGTGTCGAACGATTTGTTCCACAAAAATGCATGCTTGTATTTTCCGATAGTCGATAAAAAAAGAAGTATTAATTTATTAAAAACAATTCAACCATTTGTTTCAGGCTAATTTGCACAGCTACTTAATCATCGTCGAGTAGCCATTCACGAAATACACCATGCCATACTTTTCTGGCGGTTCCAAATGGCCGCCATACCGCCGCCGCAAAAGAGTATTTTTTTTCGCAAAACGATTTGCACCTACCAGTATTGCATTTAGTTTTGGAAAGTATTTGATAAAATGTGACCGTTATTATATTTCTATTTCCCATACTTCTAGTAGGGGGAAAAGTGCTGCCATACTTGAAAAACTTATTATTCGACACGTTTTGAAAATACGACTGCAAAATACGTAAACTGCGTAAAAACATTTTTTACATCATCGAATCATTGTATTGTTAGTTTGGATGTAATTCTACCTAAAAAAATATATTCCAGATTGTAACCATGGGGCAGACGGACGAATGTCGGACTTAAGCCAAGCCGCAAACGGTGCGGGATCGCAGTGACGTGTCCGTAAACGTCACGTCACGACTTTTGTTTGGTAACGTCTTGACGTTTACGGCATGTCACTGTGATTCCGTATTTTTAAGCAGCGGTGTGTGTGGCCGCTCCTTTATACTAAGGTGCTTTGGGGTAATTCCACGTGGATTTTTGATGAGTTGGACAATGACGTTTGTAATTTCGTTAATTACTCCGAGTTGGTACATTATATTTAACAGTCTTAAGGATATTTCTGTCGTTTCCACTAATCGATTCTTATATACTGTATTAAAAAGTTTTCTAAAATATGATCATTTTATGGAAAATATTGGTTATCAAAAAACTAGTTACTTATTTTTTTTTGCACAGGGGCTATTTCGGAATATAGCGGGGTTATTCTGCGTGTTATGGACTGAAAGGTGTGGACTTTATTATAAATTTGGCTCAAGGTTTATATTTCTTTTTAGGCTGAAATTACCCCATTTCATTTTTATTTTTTATTTCGTACAATAGTAATAATCCATAGTTACAGATTTTTTCAAATCTCTGTATTCCGAAATAACCCCACAACGCAATGTGGTTCTCAAAATTTGCCGCCAAAGGAATATTAAATCTACATACATTATAGAACAAACTGGACAGATTATTATATGATTTTTATTGTGGATTGAGAGTTGTCTCCGCCCGAATAGCAGATAGGGGGAGAGGAGCGAAGCCGCGAGTATTATACTAGTAAGTATATAAAACAATTAGAAAATGCGCATGTCACTTTTTATATTTTGAACTAGCTTTTACCCGCGGCTACGCTCGCGTGACCATAAAATTTCATTGAAGCAAGCAAATCAAGCAAGCATGCTAGCAAGCATTTAAGCAATCATTTAAGCTAGCTTGCAAGCAAGTATGCAAGCAAGCAAGCATGCAAGCAAACATTTAAGGCAAGCTTGCAATTGAGCATGCTTCGCTCGCGAACCATAATCATTTCAAAGAAGAAAGTATGCAACAACTAAATAAAACTTCATCGCTACATCGTTTTGATAGCCGAAGTATTCAAGTACGCTACCCAGTTCGACCACACTGGAGATCTCTTTTAATGTTATTAGAGAGGGATCTATTAACAAGGAACTCTACGCCACCCCTGTGATGTTTGATCATCCTCGCGGAAGTACAGAAGGTGGCCCGAGTCTAAGATGATGGTGCCCTTCCCTCTCTATGTATCTTCACTTAACTCCTGAAATATGCCACCTTATGTTCTCAGCTCCACTTCCAAACTGCGCTAGTAAAGAGTCCTAAAGTCCCGTCCGTTCTACGTAAGCCAGGGGTCAGTTACTTACGGTAGCCTTGGATCGCCCGGGATTCTTAGCATCCCTCTGAAGCCCCACCGGACCAATGAATGCTACAAATATGCAAGGAATAGCGGGACGACCGGGAACTGGGGGACCATCTCTTTGCCGTGCGCTTCATTCTGGTAGGGGTTTGCCCATAATCCCCACACTGGGCATGCGGTGGTGATCGAGGCACAGTTATTGCACCGCGATGCTGCAGCCCATCAGGGCCGGGGAACTTAACTGTGCCGATTTGGAATGCATCCCTATGCCGCAATCAGCCAGCTGCCAGAGCCCAGTCTGTTAACGGCAGGGTGCACCACGGGCAGGTAAGGTTGGCTTGGGGTCCATAGATGGAGGTTGGCCCCTTACACCACAAATAAAAAAATTGAAAATCTTAAAAGTTGAAAAAGTTGAATACCTCAGACAATTACCATACTAAAGTAAGCTGGGGTTATTTCAGAACCACTTTCACTGCGAATAACCCCTAAAGGGGTAATTTGGGAAAAAAATTTTAAACTATAGCTAGCCATTTAGACTGACACAGTCATTCGCAAAAAAACGATTTATTTGTCATAACAATTAATAGTTCAATCTTGGTAACTTATAGGTTTAGAGTTAGCGGTGTTGGGTATTTCATTATTTAAATTTTTGGTACGAAAATGCACTCGACCCAAAAAAAATATTATATTGCACGTCCAAAACCGATGTCAGCGCCTCGCAAATCATCTTGGAGAGAGACGCGAGGAGCGGTAAAGGGGCGTCCATTTAAGTGCTGCCAGGTTAAACATCAACACGTTTAGGAGAAATTTTAAATAAATGGAATAACCCCGTTTACAGAATTACCCCAAAGCACCTTAGTTTTTTTTTTTTTTCAGAATATGTGCAAATAATTTTTTTGTCCCACCCGCACCCACACATTTCGGGTGATTGCGCAACCGGAATATCGTCACTACTTTGAAAAAATCTCGTATCTAAAATCAATATGTCAGGGTGAACCCTGACATAATGATCATACCAAGAGTTCACTCAAAAAAATAATCGATTTTAAAAATACGAGTTTTTTTTAAAAGTAAATAGTGAAGATATCGCACTTACCTAACCTACCTATTGTTCAAATTCGCTCTTACCTTTTCTTCAAATCCGCACTTACCTATTGGTCAAATTCGCAGGTGCAAATCGTGAGTTCTCGTCGTTTATTAACAGTACCAGCGAAGTCCCACATATTGACAAAACACTTAAAATTATTAACAAAGTGCGGAGTTTCTTCCGAAGTTTCCATTTTACTAACACCAATAGCTGTAACGAATAAAGAGTACCTACATTGGATATTGAGCGCGTGTATTCAAAGGGTACCTACACGTTAACCCCAACAGGGAAATATGATGAAATATCATTGGTTAACCCATCTAGGGCCAAAATCTGTGATATTCGAGGAGCATGGTTGAAAACGTGGAAAATTATTAGCCAATTTTATACGACATTAAAAATTCAACTAGCTTTTACTGTACATTAATACTCAGATATTCACCATGTTCGAGTGTAGGACCTCAAAAATTCCATGCAAAATTTATGACTTATTTGTGGGGTGCAGTGCACGCCGGCCCGCGTCAGAACTGCGACGTTCAATGCGCTGCGTTAACACAATGCTTTTTAGCTTCTTTTTGTTTAAATTGAAACTTTGCTTTGTATTAAATACGAAGAATTTACGTATTCAGTGTCGACAATGTGCGTTTTGTAGGCATATGATTTTACACGAACATGTGCGTTTAAGAAATTTTAGGACAGAGTCGGCAGTAAACGCGTCAACATAAAAGATAAATAATACCTGTGTTAAGTAGCGTACAGTCATTTTCGATCGTGTTTCTAACTGTGAACTTATATCAAATGTCGTCTTATTTTAATTTTGCTTGTCTTCCATCGCTCGAAGTGACAGGAAGTACCTACTAATATGTTATATGTTCTTTGGTACCCTACCACAGGTAACTACGCATACAAAAAAAATAGTGTCACTATTGTTTAATTAAAGAGGTTTCTGATATAAAGGTCATATAATTTATGAATTTCTTTTAAGCAACAGTAGCGCCACGGCAAAGTACCTGACGAAGCTTATTTTTCCCTCTATTTTGAATAAACTTTTAAGAACGTCTTGTAGGCTTTTTTATGGCTTTTTTAAACATCGATTTAAGGCTTAAACTGACAGTTGTTGTATGGATCTGACAGGACTTAAGACCACTTAATCTAGATTAAAAAGCCTGCAAGTGGACGTTAAAGAATATTAAGTACTTAAGTAGTTTAGTTTATTTAATCATTCAATATGATATTTTCAACAACGCGTATTTTGTATGGCGTGGTCGCCATGTGCCTATAGGATCCCCGACGATGAGCGACGTGCTTTTTCTCACAAGTCGCGAATTTGACAGGCAGTGAATGCGTCAAAGCAACTCATTTATGGAAATAGAAATAAAACAAACAGTTAAACTACACAAAAATGTATTTGAATCAAATCTGATGGTCACAATAACATTGAACTTATCATCGTATACATGGTGTCTCCACCGCCGCGCGCGCAGCCGACGCGTGTCATGCACCGGGGCATCGCGGCGGCGCTCAATCAATGTTTTCAGAAATTTTAAACATTTTTTTAATTTGTCTCGTATACTGTCTCAGATATATTGTTTTAGAACACATCAACTTAACTCTAGGATTCAAGTCCGATCTATCTCTAATTGAAGTGAGTCTAACATAATAATGCAGAGACGATCCTAGCACTGTTCGACCAATTACTAACCGCATTAAAATTCACACGATTCAATAAAAAAAAGTTTTTTTGTTACAAGAAACTTAGCTTTTGTCATATCCAATTTTTGGAAATGCAACTCCTTCGATACTTCGGTAGCTACAAGAATTACAATTTAGCTAGGGATTTTTAAAAAAACAAGGCACTAATTTCTTGTTATTGAGTAACGAATTTCTATGCCTCTCTTTATATAATTTAATCGATTAACAGAGACGGGTGCGCAGATATGTTTAAAACGATTTACTGTTATTTGGTGCAGATGGAAAATCGTCCACTTGAATTGACCATTTGGATTTTCTTTGGCCAAAAATTAATAATGAATACCATCCAAAGTGATATTTGTTAAAATGTGAAAAAAAATTGCAACCAAATTAATTAAACCCGAATGGAACATTGTACCAATACCAAATTGTATTTTTGTTTATTTCTTTTGTATAATAAAGAGTTTAAATACATACATATTTACCAATTGTCCATTATAAATTAGGATAGTATGTATATCGTCTAAAACAAAGCCAAAACCTAATAATTAGGTCCAAAAAGAATGACTTCGGGTGGAACATACAATTGCTCATTGGTGTAGGTACTTCTACGTGTACGTAATACAAGTGGTCGTTATTTTTTACCGTATATCAAATATGACAATCAATGTAATTCAGGATGGGCAGTTTTCCTGGTTGATTTCAGTGTCATTTTTCTGCATCAACGTATAATTTAGAGTTGTCCATTTTCCAGTTGCATCAAGAGACAGTAAATCTTAAACACGCCGATAATCTGGATAAACGATTCTATAACTTATTCAAATGAATTTTTCACGCATGCAACCCGATGTGGCGACGTAAAGTACAGAGTAACGCGCTGAACAGTGCTACCATCACCCAAATACACTATACAAATATTACCTAATCCGCGTGCTAACGGATGAACAGAGTCTGAATACAAACATATTGCTAACATAAAAATTGTGCTAGAAAACATTTTAGCACCGAATACGTACCAGTGTTGTTGCGATAGCGGTAGTTTCGCTATCGATAGCTGATTTTGAGAAATCAGTCCAAAAAATTAGGCGATACTATCTATTGATGATGATTGATGTTGATTAATACTATTGCTAAAGATCAATAGTGCCAATCGATAGTATCGATCAATACTATTATTTTTTAGCAATAGTATCTACCTTTTTTGACGCGATACTGTCGATTGTATTGACTAAGTTCGATTATTTTCAAGGCCACAATAGTATCACGATACTATCGATAGACTATAACTACCACAACAACACTAATATGCACCGCGGGGAACTAGCACCGTGAAAGTGCACTGCCATTAAAAAAATGCTTAGGATTGTCAAAACAAACAAAATGTGCAAATCTACAGAAAATTCACATTCCTCAAAAAACTACATTCCCAAAACATTCCTTGCTTAATAACAGTTTCTCCGACACTATTCCAGGATGTGAACTCAGTCCGCAACAAACGCCGCAACTTTGTCCAGGTAGTTTTATCCTTAGCCACAACACTGAATTTTGAAGACGAACAAACTAAAATACACAGGTAGGTACATGGTACAGCCAACTACAAAGATATCGATATGCCAAAGTTACAAAAATATGTATACACGACCTTAAAGTTAAGACAATAAAAAAAGAAAATATACACATTTTTGTAACTTTGGCCGTGTCGATCTTTTTGTAGTTGACAGTACGTGCCTGTATAACTTTCATAAGTGCACATTTAGAAAAAACACGTTGTGAGAGCAGGCACAATTTGAAAAGTGTTCCTTTTTGGATATTGCACTTCATGAGATAACGCTTGTTTCATAAAAGCGATCCTTTTGAGAATATGCACATTCTGAGAAAGTGCGCTTTACAATCCCAGGCCACAAAAACGATAATAACACGCGCTCGCATAGTTCTCATTGCATAAGTAAATTCTGCCTATTCCTGGCACTAGTTACCTTTTCTTCTACGAAAGTTTCCAAAAGTATTAGCAAACGAATGAAGACGAAAAGCAATACAATCGCCTCGATCAAGCTACTGTGACAGAGTCGGCGTCATAAAAACTCTGAAGCCAATACTTTTACAAACGAACGCGTTGCCATTGGCGGCGTCGGCTTGCGACCGATGAGGCGCCGTCGAGCGCTCGCAGAGCCGACGTCGCAACCTCCAAGTCGCCGTGCAGTTCCATTCATCTTCTGATATTCACAACTCCTCAACGTTGGCTGACATAGTGAAATCTTCAGGGACACAACCATTAATAATAATGAAATATTAAAATTGCACACAAATCGTGCGTGAATCCGGGATACGGGTGTACGCAACCAAGTTTCACATTTTTGAAACATGTGTTTTTCCAATGTTTGTAAAACCATACATTTGGAGAACAGCAAAAATAACAATACGGTATTTGACTCCAGGATTTGACATATCCTATAGATAATAATGAAAATATCGAAATACAGCAAACGTTTAGCAAAATAAAAACAATAATTTGATAATGGAATTTAGTCATTTTTGGAAAAGCTCTCTGTCTCATTCTAAAATGCTTTTCTCTGCAGGTATAACGCTAATTGCGTATGACGTCACATGCTAGTAGCTAGTCAGTAAGACGCATTAACAAGCTTTTGTTTATAAAATAATAAATAGTCAAATACCGTATTGAACAGAGCGATCGAAATTTATAGCTTTAATGTCATTGTGAATAAAACGCTCCACTTTGTCCCGTACACCCGAAAGTACCTATAATCGTTTTGAGTTTAGGGTTTTAATTTCAACTCGATAAATACTCCGACACGTTTACGGGATAAACTCTTGACAGAAGTACTTGAAGCGAAGTTGAACCAACGCAGCCCGACGCTTTGAAGTACGGAACCCTAAAAATGTTTTTCTGGCTCTTTTCAAATTTCGTAATTGCATACCTTTGAAAATATGGGAATGAAAGTTCGTACGTCAATCCGAAATATGGAATAGAAGAATCTAATTTTTAGTAAGAATGCCGTTTTTAAATCCTACTTTCTAACTTACAATACAAGGACGTAAGATGTCAGACACTATGAAGAATTAGTCCTTTTGTGTTGGTACGCGAGTTTTGGCCAAAGAATGGAAGAACAAAATTAGTTTAATATAAAGCATTGTAATAATAGGTTATTTGCGATAGATTACTTAGTTGAACATACATGGAAATATCCCTACATTATTTTACTCAATTCAAAAATTTCACTCTACGAAATTTGTTTATTTCACCATATGGGGACCGATTTTTATTAAGTAAAATTGCCATTCGAGATTTGAGAAAAAAAAATCTAATTTGAAATGTGACTTCAAATATTTTATTCGAGCTATTTTATATTTATTTCCATCAGGTATCATTGATATGGCTTTACCTTAAATCTCATCCTCCTAGGTCACACTGCGCACGACTAAGATCAGCTATCAGCGGCAATTGGGACAAAATTCTTTTTCACTTCTCATGCTCGTAAAGTTCGTGTTTATGCTAGATCTAGGCGACATAAAATTACTTTTTATGCTCTAGTGCATAAAGTATAATCTTCATCTAAGACCAAGGTAAACAGGTGTGTCAATGTCAACAGCCACAAACAAAAAGTTTCTATATATTTTTTATTTTATATGAAACTAAAAATCAATCAATTCAATTAAAATAAAACTAAAAATTTATAATTACTGTACCCGGCCATAAAGATTGGACATCGGTTTTTGGATAGAGACTCGGCTTATTTCGGCTTCGTAGAGCGTTGTCACACACTACTTACGTGACGTTTGTCAGTCGTTGTACAGATGCAATAGAGTACGGACGCATTTAGATGAAAATATATAATAAAGAGTTGTTGAAGCCCCCCAAAACTTTAAATTGTACGATGGCATCTTTAGGGAAAAAGCGGGAAGTATCCTTTTTATAGTAGGTGCAACAGCTTTCTATACATATCCGAAGTTTACATGACATGTAATTGACATTGTCATTAATTTGACGTAAACGAATTAAAGTGCAGTATTCATTTGATATAAAAGGTCACTTCATAAATACGATGATTGGTGGACGGTCGCCAGTATTGGGAAATGGTTGTGAACAGCCAATTGTCTTTTTCCGAAGACCGATGTGCAATCTTAATCGCCGGGTACTGTATATAGCAATGAATGTAAAATAAAAGGTACCTGGCTAGTGAACAATATTGTATCCACTGTTGCTATTTAATTTCCTCTAAATCGAAGTGAAAAGCAGTGTAAAATTCAAGCATTAATTCCATTTTACCCTCGACGTGTCTATCCACCCTCGCCGTACCGGCTCGAGTCGGCTATAAGAACGTCTCGGGTAAAATGGCTCGTTTTATGCTCTTGTTGTACAATCAAAAAGAATTCTGACCCAAGTATACAGGATCGATAGGGTATTATTGTCACTAAAAACGACTACCTATATTATTAAGTGAACACACAGTTTGCAGTAACATAATATGTGATATAATGTCATTTTCTGTGAAATGGTACCACAGTGATTCATATTTCAGTTGGTTCGACAGTACATACTCTAGCCTTATTCAAGTGTTATATTAAAAGGTACGGTTTAAAAGGCATCGGGCTACGTCGCAACGGCTCAGTACGTCCAGCACAATATATCCGAATACTTACTTATATTAATCTAAGATAACTTACATCTATATATCGTATATTCATAACCACCATACAGAAAGACGAGTGAACAGAGCTCTCGAGTGTTTTTTATTTTCAAATTAAATTACTAATACTGCCAAATAATAACTTGTAAATAAAATTTCAGTGGTCGAAAAGTTTAAAAATAATACTATTCCCAATAAAATAATAAAAAATTAAAATGTTATACTGGATTGGCAGTGTCACTTTTCATACACATGACGAGGGAATTGTATAGACGTCTCAGCCTTAATGTTAAGTGCATAAAGTCGTGTATACATATTTTTGTAACTTTGGCCGTGTCGATATCTTTGCCCTTGACTGTACCTAATATTATCTACAACCGTTTTTTTGCTGAACGAAGTGTAAAACTAGAATACATTTAGAAACACCCATATGTAGTACGTTACCCCCATAGGTGGGTGTCTCCAAAATAAAACACTTTCGAGTTATTTTATATCTATCTGATGCGGAATTTCTTCAACGACAAAACGTTTCTAACGTCTCTAACGGTTCTTCTAACGTTTAAGTAAGCGTTTCTTTTTCGAGCCATTTGCCTTAAGAGGGCAGTATAAATTACTGTGATGATTTTTCAGGGGGCACCGAGCTTCTAGCTGTAATCAATTTTATGTATTCTATACACTCGTGGATTCCTTAACCTGTCATCTCCCAGGATGACATTTAATGATGTATTATCAAAGGAATTTGGGCACAAATTTGTGCCTCTGGGAGAGGACGGGTTAAGGGTAAGCGCGGCGGCTCGAGATAGGTTGGTACAAACGCGCGCATTTTCAAGTATTTTTTTCGTATTACTTAAACAAATGCAAATTTAAAAAATGTAACTTGTATACGCGATAGAAAACATCTAGTTTCTTATCATTAAAAAACTCACGACCTGCCGCGCACTAAGTGTTAATTATGTTTTTGATGACTTTGGGTTTTTTTCTGTTTCGATAGGAACGATGTATAAGTAATCGTGTTTCTACAGTGTATGATTTATAGAGAAAATCCTAAAGTATCTTACATATGAGTTTTATTAGTCATACATACATAATACAGCAAGGGATGAAATGAATGCAATAAATAAATGAGCTAGAAGCTCGGCGCGCTCTTAAATGCCACATTTTTACTGACATCCGGTGAAGGACTCACGTACACCCGAGGCCTTATTGTCCAATACACTTGAAATCACAATCTTTAGACCACTTCTTTCTTTCATACGATATAAGACGAGGGTAGAAAGAGATGCCGTAAAATGAGGTTACTTTGTAGAATATTCTAGGCGCTGTTATCACAAAACGCTGTAATCCGGGTTGCATCATTTTGTCATAACAGGGTCGGGTGGTGAATGCGATGGCGAATGTAAGCGCGTTAGACAATACAGGCTCTGGCCTTTAAAAGGCATTTACAAGGTCGAAGCCAGCATATAAATAAGGAGTGGGGTAGGGCGCGACCATGGATTTATGTATCATAAATGTGTGATTGCGGACAATTGACAAGATTTCATTTTTTTAACATCTGTTAATTACTACAGGAATCGAAAGAGTTTTGCCTCCTGAACATGGGAAAATATTTATTATAATTGATTTCTAAATATTAAAAAAAATACAAAAAAATTGAAAAAAATATGTCTGAATTTGCCAACACTACCACAGAATAGATATGTTTCCTTTGCCTTTATCACCAGAAAAAGGAGCTGTCATAATTTTGATATTGTCTCTATGCAACGTCTACGTCAGATTTACGTGATCTTTTTTTTAAGAGACTAGACAAAAGTAATGGATCTATTGTGTCGTAGTTTTGGAGTTATGCCCTTTTAGAATAAGCACATCTTAAAAAAATTGTAATAAATTAATTAATAGTTGTAGCGAAATTTTAAAAATATCAGCGTTTTTCTCTTTCCAAACAGAATACAGAGAACGAATCAAATTATAGTCTTAGAAATATGAAATCTTGTCAATTTAATAACAGGTTTAAGCCAACTTCATTTCCCGCCTAGTTTATATTCTTTCAGAAAAAATTGCTATTCCAAAGTCGTGTATGAAAAGGACCCGCCGTCTCCTCCTGATTATGTAAAATTTTATAAAATAAATCAACCTCCAGTAAAAGTACGACAGTGAGGTACCGACAGAGCTAACAGTTAAGTACTGATTTAGCGTTCGATAAACTAATAAACGAATAAAAAAAATAACATTAACCAATAAAAAATAAATACTGGGTTCTGCAGTCCAATTGTAGAGTAATACAAGAAATTAATCGATTACATGTCCTTCCAAAAATACCGTCACTACAAATATGTTTTTTTAAGTAATTTAAGGTTTATAGTATACAATGTCTTACGGCTAAGGCATGTCGGCCCGCTGCCGAGTAGCTTATCGGATAACTATAGTATAGTACGTAATGGCAATTCTGTGGAAGCTGCACAAGTCTATAACACCCGTAGTCTGAAATACAAAAAACATAGTTGGTTGTATTAATGCGATCATTTCAATATCAAAAGTATAGAACACTATTTACCGGCCGTACAATACCGACATGGAAATACCAACCCGATATTTCGTGTACACGCCCATAGAAACTCTTGTCAGTTTGACACCAGTTTGTGTGGGCGTGTACACGAAATATCGGGCCGGTATTTCCATATCGGTATTGTCCGTGTCTAATCATTAAAATAACTGCTTTTCCTAGTTTAGTATAATACATATTTTATTTATCTTATCAGACTTAGTTAAGTACTAAGCGTAAAAGCTAAAGTTCAAACATAGCAAATCTATGGGAAAGGTATCTAGTTAAGAGGGTGAAAATTCGGAATCTTCCAAGTTTAGGTATACATATTTTATATCGTTGGTTGCTATTTACTCCTAAACTACTAATAATTCGCAAGTAAACTTAGCCGTTATAGTGTTCTTTGTAAGTTTGATATACTAACTACCATCACGAATCTTTTTAAAATGTTCAAACCAACAGTTAGGATGTCAGAGGGGCGGACGCTCGAATTTTAATGAAAATCTGCTCTTTAAAGTTGATTTTTTTTGCAAACAGACTACTGAATTGAAAAATCGTCTTCACATCCCCCAATGACATTAAAAGACCTACCCAAAGATATCCCCCACTACAGGGTTAGACGAGAAAAAAAAAACACCACCACTTAACAATTTTTTTTGTTACCATTTTGTCGGCATAGTAGCTACATATAATCCATGCAAGCAAACTTAGCTTTCTAGCACTAACAGTCTGAGCGAAACCGCGGACGGACGGACAGACAGACAGACATGACGAAACCATAGGTTCCGTTTTTGCCATTTGGGTTACGCAACCCTAAAAAAACGCAATTTTTAACGTAATTTCTGCAATAATCCATTCGCTTGAGCAGTTAACTTAGTTGCGGGAGTGAGCTGAGAAGATATGCTAGTCAAAAGAAAATAAGGGCTACTTGATATTCACCGGTAAAATCAAATTAAAAATATGTTTGCGTTTTCATCTAAATACGTTTGAATTGAATGAAAAGTATTTGTATTGTGTTATGTAGTATTAATAAAACCATTTTTGGTCAAGGAATGTGTGTTATAAATAATTATAATTATTTGTATTTTAGTTTTACCAATAAAACTCCACGGCCAACATTTACTTTTGGGTTGTATATCTATGGTTTTTTTGTACCTTTAGGGTCTACGGCGAGAGATCCTGATGCATAGGGTCATACCCCATGGAGCCGTCGTAGCCGGGTTGCGGCTGGTCGTACCCGGGCGCCGGCAGCGAGTACCCCATGGAGTCCTGCGCGGGCGCCGGGGACATCATCGGGGTCGCCGCGCCAGATGCCGCGCCCATCGAGTACGGGGAGGCGCCTGCAGCTACGGATAATACCTCATGTAGGCTCACTCTACTGGCTAGCGTGCGTGTGACTTATATTATGACGCAACCGGTTTGAAACTTTGCGTTGCGTTGCATTTGCGGTCTCTCAAAAGCAGGGCTCAAACTTTGCGTGCGGTTGACGTCAAATCACATATAGGATGATTTCGGATAGTCTTTTCAAATACGGTATTTGACAACTCCTGATTTTGCCATATCTTAATAATTATTATGAAAATATAGATAAACAGATAGTGTTTAGCGAAGATAAAATTGAAATCGGTTGAAAATTGGATTTATAGTTATTTTTGAAAAATCGAAATACCTGTCTCTTTCTCAAACGCTTTTCTCTATGCAGCAAGTATGGCGGTACTGCCGTGTGACGTCACATGCCAGTATGTCTTTCTCTGTCTAATCTTGAATTTAAAACCTGTATAACTTTGTTATGTGTAAAGGTAGCTTAAAAATTGTTTTTCTATTCGATAACAGGCATTGTGTAGTTGTAATTTATAAAACATATACGAAACAGTCAAATACCGTATTCAGATTCAATTCAACTTCAACTACAATTTCAAATATTTTTATTTGCAATATTGCAAAATTTATTTCGTAAACAATCACCTATCTCAACCTCTTTAATTAAACAATATCGCCACTTCAAATGAGCAGCAGTACAGTCACCAGCATTAATATCTGCCACAGCGGAGCGTGCAAAAATATCTGACACGTCCTTCGGGCCCTCGAAATAGAGTCGTATCAGATATTTATGCACGCTTGTATCAGATATTGGTGCTGGTGACTGTACAGTAACGTCTTTGACTAACATTGTCATTTTGATATTAACAATAAATTGGCGTTATGCTTGTTTAGCTGTTGTATTTCACAATTATAAATTGTCAAAATATTATCTTTACAAGAATAATATTGATACTATTTTCCTCTTGCTGCGATCAAAATATAACACTGAA
Organism: Choristoneura fumiferana; assembly: GCF_025370935.1. NCBI lineage: Eukaryota > Metazoa > Arthropoda > Insecta > Lepidoptera > Tortricidae > Choristoneura > Choristoneura fumiferana. Next base: position 5,488,449 of record NC_133472.1, on the reverse strand, counting down.
GAACAGCAATATTATCCTTTTCGACCTATATATACCTCTATTACTTCAATGCAAAAGCAACCTTCGTTCAATTGTATAAAGGTTCAATTTTAGAGATTGCATAGAAGCCTGGCGTATGTGTGTTGCCTTTTGTATTTGACGTGGCGGCGAAAAGGTTAAAAAGACCTTTTTTAGACAACCAAACATACCCTGAATTATAATAAGTAATAATAACTTTTATTTATTATGATTATTATGTAAAGCCGTGGTGGCCGAGTGGTTTGACCTATGGCCTCTCAAGCAGAGGATCGTGGGTTCAAACCCCGGCTCGCATCTCTGAGTTTTCGAAATTCATGTGCGGAATTACATTTGAAATTTATCACGAGCTTTACGGTGAAGGAAACATCGTGAGGAAACCTGCACAAACCTGCGAAGCAATTCAATGGTGTGTGTGAAGTTCCCAATCCGCACTGGGCCCGCGTGGGAACTACTGCCCTAGCCCTCTCATTCTGAGAGGAGGCCTGTGCCCTGCAGTGGGACTTATATAGGCTGGGATTATGATGATTATGTAACGCTGGAAATTTGCAATGCAATGACTCTGGGTCGCGGCCGTAGTAGCATAGACTAGCGTAGAGATGGTGGAAAACGTGACATTTAAAAAAACGATTAATACTCGATTGAATAAGCGATTATTATTTATTTACTTTAAATATAAAAAATTGTTACTGCTTTTATAATTGAAAAAACAGTCCTTGGAATTAAATCATGTATTGTAAATAATAAAATAGACAAAAATACTTCGATCTATTCTATTCAATTAATAAATTAATAGATTTACTGAACAGATTAATTATTTTGCAATAGATTCTAGGTTTGCACATCATTAAATGTCTGTGTTCGGGTTAATGGCGTCTATGTTTACCCTTTCTATAAATTGGAATGACGTAAACCATAGAGTTTTGTCGTAGTTACTCCTTAAGTTGCGTTAAATGAAGGCAAAGGGGCTGTTTCACCATCCATTGATTAGTGTTAACTGGCGGTTAGGTGTGATGCCGTCTCTATTTGTTTCGTTCGAATAGACGAAGACGGCATCACATTTAACCGTCGGTTAACGCTAATCAATGGATGGTGAAACAGCCCCTAAGATGTGAAGTCGCACTTACCGGCTGCCTTCTTGGCGGCGTACAGATTGGCCTCCTCTTGCGCCTTACCGATGTTCTTCTTGTAGCGGATGCGTTTGTTACCGAACCAGTTGGACACCTGGGAAGAAAGAGTCAGTGAAGGGAAAAAGTGTAGCTTTGGTTTCAAAATAATATTTTTTATACGAATTTTGAGTTAGTTTTATGACGCTCACACAGTTTTAAAAATTTCAAAAAACGGACATTGCGACATTTTTTAAACTAGGTATCGGAATCGATTGTGCTCTTGATTCTGAGTAGTGATGTAACGTATATTCGCATATTCGCATTCGCAAAATTTCTGCGAATGTTTTGCGAATATGAATATCAGAAAAAAAATACAATTATTAGATAATAGTAGGTTAATAAAATCAAAATACATTAATTTCTTAACTTTACTTAACCTTGTAATCACATTATCAGTATTCACTTAATCATTTGGTATTAAGTATTACTATGTACATTTTATTTTTCGTGCATTACTATATAATTATACGTTTTTAGTAAAAACATTTATTTTAAAATTGAAAATCACAAAATATACATAGATCAATTGTTAAAAAAAAAAAAAACCTAAACTAATTAATTAAGTATTTATTTATTTACTTCGCGATGCGTTCGTATAAACTCGGTAATTCTCGGAACAAAATACAAACGGAACGCACTTCGTTGGAACGAGACTGCCATAGACAATTTGGCGCCAAAACGAAAAACTGAATATTCGCATTCGCGAATGTCGGTAGCAGATATTCGCATTCGCATTCGCGAATGTTCAAAAAATGTTATTTGTTACTAGACGTAACGATACAGATGTGTATGGAGAGGGATACGTATCGTTTTGTTTCGCCGCTAACATAATACCTACCTTCGGTCATTGTCCTTCGCCTGTCATGGGAACAAAGTATAGTTCAGACTTAACTCGACTGAACTGACTGACTCGACATATATGAAATGTCAACAACACAAACTGGCGGACGGCTTCCTCGCCGATGTTCAAAAGACTTTTTCAAAAAATCTTTCAAAAAGATTTTTTTTTTTTATTATTTCGTATTAAGTTCGTTTTTTTTTAATAAGTTAATTTGTAATTTTATTTTTAATGAACTGTCCAGTTAGTTCGCCTAATTCTAGACTCAACTATAGTACTAATTCAGTACTGACCCTTTTTGTGGCGATAATAAATGACACCCCACTGACCTGCGAGACGGTGATGCCGCACTTGCGCGCTAGCTCCTCTTTGGCCTCCTCGCTGGGGTAGGGGTTGGAGAGGTGCGAGTAGAAGTATTCATTCAGTATCTCCGACGCCTGCTTGCTGAAATTGCGGCGCTTGCGGCGGGCGTCCAGGAAACTGGAGAATAACGAATAACGGGCCACTTTTATGTAAAAAAAAAAACATACACCGTGTTTTTCTTGATGTTAACTTCGGCAGACGGCTCAGTTCATTGATATGAATGAACTACCTGATAATGTGATAAGTACTCGTAATTAACTTTTCTACACATTTTACAAATAATAGGCCGAGAAGTATCGCGCTGCAGGCGCTGCGGCTTGCCTGCAGCGCGCGATCACTCCAGCGGCCTGCAAAGAGATTTCATACAACTTTGCAGGCCGCTGGCCGGCAATGCGACCGTCTTTTGTTTCAACGCCGGCTCTGCGGGACAGCCTCCGCCGCAGCAGCACCCGCAGCCACCGCGCCAGCAGCCAGCGTGACACGCGCACACACAACAGGGCGACCAGACCAACGTCCCACCAGCTTGATTTCTTGTTTTTTTTTATTTTATTTCATGTCATGTTTGAGCAAAAGCACTATACAAGCCTCGGCCGGAACGTGGGGTTGCATTGCAACCCCCTACTATTAAATGGAAAACAATGGATTAGTTAAGGACTTTGAAAAAACGTCATAAATTAAGGACCTTTACACTGTTTTACTGCTAATAATGAATTATCGTAATCCTTGATTATCTTTTAAACAATTAAGAGTTTGACCACTAGTGCCTTGGAGAAATAATCTTCGTTTGAGCTGTAGATTGTCCCCTCAAAGTAAACGGAAATTAAAAATAACACTGTGTATGTGTATGCATATATATCTGTAGCCAGAGCCTTCTAATACTATAATTGCGGAAGTTGCCGTTCGTTACTTTTCTGCGCGGGGGTATAAAAAAGGTCTCGTTTAGTCTTCCTTCAACCTACAACTACCTATTTCATAATTTATTCTTTAAAAAAAATTATGAGTACAAAATTCCTAACCATTCTATTTAAGATACTGTTTTCACTGGATACATTCGGAAGTTGCCAGCTGAGACGCAAACTTCTTAAATCAGAACCTAAATGAATCTAGAATACTAGTGTTCAGAATCATATTAAGAAAAAATCGTAACAAAACGGACACATCGATACAATATTTTGGGGACACATCTGGAGACCCTGTTTTTCCAGCTCGGAATCATGGACTGAGTCTACCTACCAAATATTATTGAAATCGGAGAGATAAACTTAGGGTACAACGGTAGATAGAAATGCCCATAAACAAAGTGTCCATTTTGTAATTTTGATGAAAATGACTCACCGGGAGCGCAGAATCATGACAGCCTCGCAGGTGGACTGCTTCAACTGCATCTGGATCGAGCTGAACTTCTTGTGGATTATCTGCACCATGCGCTCGATCTCCTGGATAACATACATCGAATTTTCATGAACTGCATACATATTTTTTTTTATGTAGCCTGTATTATGTCCCACTGCTGGGCAAAGGCCTCCCCTTTTCTCCGCCACTCTTCCCTGCCCTGCTCAGGTCGTCCCGCCATCTCCTCTTGGGTCTGCCTCTGCTCCTATGCCCATCCCTCGGATCCCATTCGGTTACGATTCGTGCCCATCGGTCCGGGTGCATGCGGCAGACATGTCCGGCCCAGTCCCACTTCAGCTTGGCGGTCTTGACACCCACATCTGTGATACGAGTTTTGGAGCGCAGTATCGTATTTCTGATTCGATCAGTTCTCAGTACATATTATCGAATAAAAAATATATATACTGTAACGGGTGACGTTCTCGCTTCTTATTGCTACACACAAAGACATTAATTTTTTTTTAGGGTATACTTGGCAAGTAAGGGCATAATAAATAGTTATAAAAAATAATTATGTCACATTATGTTTAAGTAAAAAAAGCCACTTTTAGCAATTTTAGGTTTTAAGTTTGACAAAAACGGTACAATAGTGACAGGTTGCTAGCCTGTCGCCTACGGTATACCTTAACCTATATCCTCAGTCGCCTCTTACGACTTCCACGGAAGAAACGGAGAGGTGTAATTCTAACCCGACACCACACAACATGCATTGCATTTCATGATATTTGTGTTTGTATTTGTCGGTGGGCCTACCTTGGGCGTGATGGGCCTGGTGCGGCTCTGCTCGCGAAGCAGATTCATCACGTGCGTGGTGAACTCGTTGCAGGCATTCTCGTACTTGTCCAGCTCCTGGTGGTAGATCTGACGGATCTGCGCCAGTTTCGCGCGGTAGTCCGAGTGCTCGATCGCGTTATCTGCGCGAGCGGTGCTTTGAGACAGTGCTAAGAGGAACTGGCCCCCACACTCCACGTTTAATAGATTATTTTCGTGGCATGAAGCAGGCAATGAGGGCTATCGCGTATGAATTCACCGCTAGAGGCGCTAGTGTAGCGTGAGGTCTCCGAAATGTCAAATCTCATAGTTTTTGGGTGAGCTACGCGGGTTTATTTATAATTAGAATAATTTTGTGAATATTTTGCAATATCTGAAATTAATTATGGCAAATATGCTTTCCGGGACAATGAATGTCTGTGTTTTGAGACAGTTTTGTGTTTCGGAAACCTTTGTCCTCCGCTTTTTTCCGAACAAAACGGGGACTATGCAACACTGGCATGCTCGATATTTTTATGGTACGGTTTTAAGGTGTATTAAATATGATTTTAATCTAAACTTTGTTTTCACGCCCGTAATAACAGACTTTGAAAGCCATACTTAAAAACCTCACGCAACAGTGCGCCATCTGGTGAGACAAAAAACGATAGCCCTCATTGGCTGAGTATGAGTATTAACCGGACGAGCTTGCGAGCCCGTTTAACTAATACGAAGCCAGCCTATCGAGACTAATGTAAAGTTTTTTTTTTAAATGGTTAAGGAAGAAAACTAAATTAGAATAAACTTTCTCTCAAAATATATTATGACATTTAATTTTATTCCAATAAAGTTTTGTTTTTCCGCCATTTTTTGCTGTTTCTGACACAGTAAAAAAAGTCCGGGGTTCCAACAAAATAACAAATACCAGGCGCGGCTCACTCCGCGATTTTGCTCTCCGCTACAAGTAGATGTCTGGGGCGCCAATGTGTATTTTTTGTATTTTCTATGAGTCATATTACTTGAAATAAATGAATATTATTATTATTATTATATGTGAAATTTATATCAAACTAGCGGACCCGGTTACTAGGGCAAAGATATCGACACGGCCAAAGTTGCAAAAATATGTATACACGGCCTTAATGTTAAGTGCATAAAGTCCTTTCTGCCAAGTTTCTTGCGGCGCATTCTTCTTGGCAATGATGGTCTTTCCGAAAGCGCTGGTAGTTTTAAAAAATGACGTGTAAAAGTGCCCATTGCGGCCTATTTACTGAATAATGATTTTGATTTTTTTTTTTTTTTTTTTTTTTTCTTAAACTATGTATACATACATAGTTCAGTTAAAGCTTTGCCCTGTGACCTAGCGTACCTTCAAACAGTATGTAATACATAGTTCACTTAAGAATAGTTTGCAGAAAAATAAAAATCAAAAGTAAATAACAAGGTTCACAATAAAAAAAAAACGTTATTCGCTGCTGCAAAAAAATCTTAGCTACTGCAGTAACTTTAAGCTGCGTTCCCACCAGAGATGTGCTAGGATGCGTTGCCAGGAACCTACAGAAACGCTTAGTTTTCATGTCCTCACTCCGCTGAGCTGTTTCCACTAGCCTCCTCCTCCTAGTACATATCGTTAGCAATAGAACTTATATATCTTTTGAAAAAGGAATAGTGTCATTTTCTCTGTATCATTCAAAATTACAAAAAAAAAACAACTTATCTATGAGAGATTAAGTATTAAATTTCAGTGCCAATTTTTGTTGTATGATGGGTCTCAGGAGGCTAGAGATGCGCTGTGCGATGATAAGTAAATCAAGCGTTTCTATTGGTCCCTGACAAACACATTCCTGGCAACACAGAAATCAGTATACCTATTCATATTCCTTATTGCATTTATTTATCTATAAAATAATAAATGTCACAATTTTAACTAATTGAATATACCTACTACTTTTAGCGTGCATTGTTGCAGCATAATGAAAATTCTTGTTGCTTTATTGGTACAATGCTTCAGCAGGATAATACGTAATAAAATAACGAGGCAAATACGTCAGTAAACTAAAACTAGCGCACGGGCGTTTTAAAAAAAATGTACCCTTACTTTTTTTTTCAATTTGAAAAAGAATATGATTTTCCTACTCAGAATCAAGAGCACAATCGATTGCGATAGTTTAAAAATATATAGCCAAAAAAAAAGCAGTTTTGTAACGTTATTTTCATACACTCAGTATGGGCGTGACAAAACTGACTCGTAAAATTTTATATGGAAAGATTAAATACATTTTGAAAGAAAAGGTACACTTTTTTCTGAAAAGGGCGGGCCATCCGAGGCAGTGCGAGTCAACCGCTGAATAGGTCATTCCGGAGTGGCGCCGGGCATCTACCAGCAGCTGAAAACTTAATCGCGCAGTGAGCATGAGCCGCGCCTGATGGAACCCGAAACCTCCTAGGACATCTGTTCTCAAGTGTGAGATAATTTTTTACAAAGATATTAAGGTCTGGCTTCATTCTGTGATGTATACCTTGTATACTCTTCTGTTAATGCATTCACTGCCACCGACGCACATACGCGTTTTCGGAACTTCGCCCAGTGCCGCTGTTATAATTATTCATACATTTTGAACGCACATGTGCGTCGGTGGCACCTCTGGAAGTCAGGTGGCAGTGAATGCGTTAATAATTCATGTGGAAGAGTTTGTGTTCAACTGGCATACCTACTTTTTATCTTACTAAGTCTAAGTATAAGTTATATTCATCCATGATAATAAGTAAGTAGGTACAGTATTATCAACTGTCTTTAAAATATATTAGACACTAAATAAGTCGTTTTAGAGTTCCGGAGCCAAAATGGCAAAAACGGAACCCTTATAGTTTCGCCATGTCTGTCTGTCTGTCTGTCCGTCCATCCGCAGCTTTGCTCAGAGACTATCAATGCTAGAAAGCTGTAATTTTTCAGGGATATACATGTAAACTATGCTGACAAAATGAACTATAACAAACTAAGTATAACGGCTAAGTTTGCTTGAGAATTATTAGTTTTACTTTGAAATAGCAGCCCAAGGTATAAAATATACCTAAACTTGGAAGATTCCGTATAAAATACGAAATCCTTAGAAAAATATTACTGAATTTTTTCGTAACGGAACTCTATTTTGGCCGTGTCCGACACGCTCTTGGCCGGTTTTTTAATATATTTTAATGCTTATTTAGAAAGTTGGGCAAGTTGTTATATTATGAGACAAAGGCAAACAAGCATGTGGGTGATCTAATCGGAAATGATCACCACTGTCCGTGAATATCAAAATCCATCAACTGCCACTAAACATTTACCAACCTTGAATAGCTAATTGTATAAAATTGTGGCAAAAATAAACTAGGTAAAACATGCGTTCAAGTAATTTTTGTTTTACAATGCACAAAAATAATTTTAGGTATCTATTATTTCATAATGACAAACTGTGTGGTTGTGAATGAATGCTTACATTGCAGTATTTGTTTTCGCTAAAGTAGTCAAGTTTCACATAGATTATGTATGACCCTAATAATAAGACTGGTTGTTCACTACTGCTATAGAAACTCAGAAACTAAGGATAGCCGTGAGAGGTATTTGAGTGATTTGGACCTGTTCAAAAGTGTAATATTATTTTGAGTTGTCCAGTATCAGAAGATGCAGTACGAATTTACAGGTTCATCAAGCACTCCTTTGCAGCCAGATAATCTGGACATCGCAATAGAAGTGTTTGACGAATGTGGCTATTGAGTCTTTCAATGAGGCTGGCATAGTCAAACAGGTGCACTTAAGCCTCGAAAAAAATATATAAAAAAAAACTCAGAAACTTGGTTATGGCTTAGCCATTTGTATGAAAGGAGTAAAATAATCAGCACACATACCAATTTAAAAAAACTAAATTAAGAGCTCAAAAATGCACTGATCTGTGCCTATACACACAAAAGGTTAAAAAAATAAAACTTACAACAGTAATGATAGAGCTTGTCAAATTTAAAATAATGCGTCCCTCACTCAACTAAATCAGTTCATTACAAGTAGTTAGACTGCAAATCTTACAATACATCAATGATACTGCAATACTGCATAACAAGGTTTTTCCATAAGGTATAATTTTCACTGTACTAACAGTACTAACATTGTACTGTTCCGACAGTGAAAATAATACCTTATGGAAAATGCTACTTATGCGGTACTGCAGTATCACAGCTCTCTGCTTCTTAGTCAACTTCACACTTCAGGCATACTGCTTCACCTGCATCTCGCGTTTAGGGCAAACAGCTTTTTAGGCAAATTTTATGTTTAGGCATAAACACCTTTATTGGCATCTCGCTTTTTAGGTAACTCGATCAAAAAGGGACAAGCTCTACCAAGAGTTAGTCTATTGATCAAGCAGTAGTTAAGTTTAAAATGTATACACAGTTTTTCAATCTGAGAAAATGACTTATAAAGCCAACCGATCATAATTATCATAAAACAGTACAGCCAGCAGAGATTTGAAATTAAAAATAAATAATAAATACCCCACTCGCCAGCAGCAGCTGAGGCAGATGCGGCTGCCCCAGCGCCTCCTCCCTTTTCAGGGCCTGCAACACCCTCTGCGATCAGCATGTTGTCCAGACGCATCAGCTGTGGGTCTGGGGGCTCTTCCTCTTGCGTGTTGCGGAGCGACAATACTGAACAACAGATTCTATTGAATTTCTAGTGTCTTATTAAGATTTATTGCTAAAAGGATATCATTGAGTCGAGTATGCAGAAATATGGAAGGTAAAAGGACAGCAGTGTAAATTGCAGGTATAAAAATGCGTTTTTATGAGCCACTTTATAAAGGCGTTTTGCCACAAGATTTTGTATAGATTGAGATAGCATAATATAGTAGTAGTAGTAATATAGTACGCGTTACCTGTTTTCTCTTTTATCTCGCAGAGAACCGAGAAGAGGGCGGGCTTCATCCTGTGGCAGTTGAGCGTGTGCTTACGAGCCTGCGCCTCGTCCAGGCTCTGGTCGGTTATGTTCATGATCTGCTGCAGGATCTCCCCGATGTCCTGCTTGCGCGCCTCGCCGTCACCAGAGGCCGGCGCGCCTTCACCGCCCGCCAGCCCGTACCCTTGCGGACCCATCAACCCACCGCTATGCGCCATCATTCTGTTCGGATCATCCATCTCTCAAACTCTCAATACATAAATATTCTTTATTCTTACACACTAAATACGTATACGTCTTTGTACGCGGTTGAAATGATTGCTTAATAAAAATAATTTAGATAAAATATACAACAAGTCCCCCAACGGGTGAAAAGCCTTCTTCTCAAGCAATAAAATGGCCGACTTCTTTGTGCTGTCAAATCTGAGATATGTATCCGAAAAGAAAACAAATAATTAAAACTATTCCTATCACGCTTTATCTCACAACTGTTAAAGCTGTGATTTAGAGTGTGAGAGAGACGGTTAAATAAATGTTGCCATGCTGGGGACATATGGACATATAAAATTGATTTCATGGCTAGCATGGCTTCTCGCCGCGTCGCAAGGTTTGTTTGGCTACTTGCAAAGAAAAATCAATGTTTTATTTTACTGTTCATTTTATTACCAACTAAACATTACCGACATAAATGATAACTACGTTTTCTATACTCAACTTTTTAAGTGCGTCTACGCTGTCTGCATGAAATATATTTTGTGGTGAAAATCTACAATAAATTAAAGAATGTGAACACACCACAATTTCGACAGATCAAGCAAAAATCTTGATGTGAACGTGGCTTAGATTATAGATTTCGTCACGTCACTCGCTATTCTTTCACCGTCAGCTACCACGCGACAAAAACCTAATGTAATTAGGTATCGGCGAACATATGTGAATAATATGTAAACGCAGGCATTCAATATAAATGAGAAACCTTCTCTCCCTATTTCATAAGTGTAGTGTTCTTAGTAAACAGCTCCCAGTCGTCTGCAGCCAGTACCGGCTGTCACACCAGCTGCAACATTGGGGCAGCAATAAGGTTCATCGGAAAATCAAAATACCTAATCCTTTACGTGAAATAATTATGGCTGACCCTAAGATTGAAGCAATCCTGGCGCCACTGAGAGCGAGCGTCAAGGAACAGGGTGATTTAGTTCGAAAACTAAAAGAAGAAAAGGCCCCGGAAATCGACGTGAAGAAGGCCGTAGCGGAGTTGAAGGCTAGGAAGAAAGTTTTGGAAGACAAAGAGCTGGCTCTAGCGCCTTCCGAGGAATCCTTCGACCGTGCCAAGATGGAGGACCTCATCAAAAGAAGGTTCTTCTATGACCAGTCCTTTGCTATTTACGGTGGTATTACTGGCCAGTTCGACTTCGGACCTATGGGCTGCGCCTTGAAGAGCAACATGATCCAGCTATGGAGAAAATATTTCATCCTTCAAGAACAGATGTTGGAAGTGGACTGCTCAATCCTCACCCCTGAGCCTGTGCTAAAGGCTTCTGGACATGTGGAGAGGTTTGCTGACTTGATGACTAAAGATGTGAAGTCCGGTGAATGCTTCCGCTTGGACCATTTAATTAAGGCTCATTTGCAAAAGATCAAGAGTGAAAAAAACACTAAAGCTGAGCTGAAGACTGAGATTGAGGATATCCTTGTCAAACTTGATGGTATGACAGCTGATGAGATGTTTGTACTTATGAAGAGGTTTGATATGAAATCTCCGATCAGTGGTAATGAACTGACCCCACCCATTGAGTTTAACCTCATGTTCAACACTCAAATTGGCCCTTCAGGCCTTATCAAAGGCTTCCTCAGGCCAGAGACAGCCCAAGGCATCTTTGTCAACTTCAAACGTCTCTTAGAATTCAACCAGGGTCGCCTACCATTTGCTGCTGCCCAAATTGGCAATTCATTCAGGAATGAAATCTCTCCTCGCTCAGGCCTACTCAGAGTCAGAGAATTTACCATGTGTGAGATAGAACACTTCTGCGACTCAAAGGATCATCCGAAATTTGAGTCTGTGAAGAACACAAAAATGTTGTTGTACTCTGCTGACAATCAAGAACAAGGGCGTTCTGCAGAGTTGATAACCATCGGAGAAGCTGTAGCCACAGGAATGGTGAACAATGAAACGCTGGGGTACTTTATGGCTAGAATCCATTTGTATCTCTTGGCTGTTGGTATTGAGCCCAGTAAGTTGAGATTCCGACAGCATATGGGTAATGAGATGGCTCACTATGCATGTGACTGCTGGGATGCTGAGTGCCTCTCTAGTTACGGTTGGATTGAGTGTGTTGGCTGTGCTGATAGATCTGCCTTTGATTTAACACAGCATACCAAAGCTACTGGTGTCAGACTAGCAGCAGAAAAAAAACTGCCAGCTCCCAAGCAAATTGAAGTTGTTGAAGCAGTTGCTAACAAGGCAGCTATTGGCAAAGCCTTCAAGAAAGATGCCAAGATCATCAATGACACCCTAGCAGCAATGGACAGTGCTGCATTAAATCAACTGCAAAAAAACCTAGACACAGATGGGGAGTATAATCTCATAACATTAAATGGAGAATTCAAGCTCTCTGCGAATCTTGTCAGTGTAAAGAAGACAGAAAAGACTGTTCATGTTGAAGAGATCATACCAAGTGTGATAGAGCCTTCTTTTGGAATAGGCAGGATCTTGTACTGCCTCTTGGAGCACAACTTCAAGATGCGAGATGGGGATGAACAGAGGACATACTTCGCTTTACCACCGACAGTAGCTCCAATGAAGTGTGCAGTGCTGCCACTCAGCGGCAACACCGAATTCCAGCCCTTCGTACGTGAACTTTCCCAAGAGCTAATATCAGCTGATGTTTCCCATAAAGTCGACGACTCTTCTGGCTCCATTGGGCGTCGTTACGCGAGGACTGACGAGCTCGGCGTCCCTTACGCGGTTACCGTCGACTTCGATACCGTCAAGGAGCCTCACACAGTTACACTGAGGGAAAGAGACAGCATGGGCCAAGTGCGGCTTCCTCTAGCTGATGTGCCAAGTGTAGTTAGGGACCTAACCAACAGCAAGGTCTCTTGGTCTGACGTGGAAGGAAAATATCCTAAGTTTGAACAACAAGAAAACGTAAAGGGCTCAGCAGCTTAGTCTCTGGACATTTGACGCAAACAGTTGTTTGTCCAGGTGTGGTACACGCAGCAGACGGCATGCAGCGTTAGTGTTAGCTTAAGCGTAATTATGCAATTGTTATTAAAACATAAAGATTGGAACTCTGTTCTACTTCTTATTTGTTTTGCGATTGACAAATAAACTTTTTAGTTGGCCGTATATTTTCGTATTACTTGCCTATATTGTGTGTAACTTGTACCCCTTTTGAACTCTGTTTTTGTGTAGGTACAGCCTTGGTTAGATACATTTAACCCCATGAAGTCCATTGAGTCACTTTAAAAACTCGGGTAAATCCAATTCAGAATTTTCTAAGATTTTGGTATTAAACAAAAGAGTAAAAAACTAGTTTCGTTACAATTTTATCGGTTAAGTATAATTCCGTGTGGATTTTGAGAAAAAAACAGTCATAATATTTTATCACAATCAGATAAATACATGACAGGTTTTTTTATTCAAATGTACCTTAGTAAGTGCATTCAAGCAAATCAGCGAAAGAAGTCTCTTTTTCTGACAGTTTTGTTTCAAATAGTAAGTTATCTATCTACCGACTGCCTTAAAAAAGCTAAAAAGAGGAAAAAAACTGGTAGGTACTTGGGTAATACATGAAACGTCATTTTAGTATGTTGGTGTAATAAACAGTATAGATATAGATAAACAGCTATGAATAGGACCTAGATAATAAGTCAGGAAACGTAACTCGGAACAAATTCCACACAAAAAGTGGCCATGCCTAAAACCAAAACGACTTATGATTAAAATACGAATCAATTACAAGGTTGCAAATAGACGTGCTTGTTGATTGGTTAAAGTTCAGAAACAAAGCAGGGATTGGTTGTCTTGCGTAATGCAAGTCAGATGCATAAATTACTTAGACAACTGGCGTAGACGGATCACAGAATCACTGCATCTAACGTTTCACACGGAATGCCGAGGACCTGGGTTCGATTCCCAGGGCTGGTCTTATTTTTCAGGTTTTTCTGTGCATCCATATTTCAGTTTGTATTTTCGATATGTATTTTACGGGATGACCGTAAAAGTAATTAAATTTGGAGTTGGAATAAATAATACAAAAAGATTCCAAAAAACCAATCTTAATTTGATTGCTTAGTAACGATATCTCTTGTCCGGGTGAGCGGTTAGTTCCAATGGAGTGCCGAAAAAGTTTCTCGATGAGGGCTACAGCATAGATGTCGCTAGTGTCGCTGATTAAGTGACTAAATAGGAAACAAACAAGCTGAGATATAGAGGTGCATAGGAGATATTCGTGTCTGTACCACTGTCTAGCGGTGGAATGCCGAGGACCTGGGTTTGTCTCCCAGCGCTGGTCTTATTTTTCTGGTTTTTCTGTGCATGCATATTTCAGTTTTTATTTTCGATATGAGCATAAGTTGCTTACTTAATTGTGTTAAAGTAATTGTTGATATTAAATAAAACTTTATTTCTTATAATTGTCTTTTATTCCAACTTTTCTTCACAAAATAACTTAACTATGACGACGCACATTCGCTGACATTTTTTTCTCTATATAGTAGACAAGGAGAGTTGTCACAGATTAAAACTAAAAAACATATGATTTGGATGGGTGGACATTGATCCTCAACACTCTCCCTCAATGTTCACACATCTATACCTACATACACTAACATTTTACAAGATTAAGCATATTACATAGTCTGACAAATCTTTCACCTGATAGAGGCTTTGTTAGCACATCAGCTACTTGGTCTGTTGTAGATACATATTTAACTATAATAAGTCCTTCCTCTACCTTTTGCTTTATGAAATTAAATTTGACATCTATATGTTTTAATCGTTTTTGGTCAGGATTTTTTACAATTTTCATGGTGCTTTGATTGTCCTCAAAAATAATAGTTTTACATATTTCAATATTAAAATCTGACAAAAGTTTCATCAGCCAACAAGCTTCAACAGATGCTTCACATAATGCAATCAATTCAGCTTCGGTAGTACTCAAAGCAACCGTGCTTTGCTTCTTAGATTTCCATGTCACTGTATTACCAAACAATTTAAATAAGTATCCACTAGTCGATTTTCTATCACTATCCCTTGCAAAATCTGCATCTGCAAAACCTACTAAGCCATGATCATTACATTTCGAATATTTTAAACTAAAATCAATTGTTTGCTTGACATATCTAAGTACACGTTTTAATGCTTGCCATAACTTCAAAGTTGGTTGTGATTGAAATCTACTCAGGTATGACACAGCTGTTGCTAAGTCCGGTCTTGTGCTCACCATAGCATACATTAAGGATCCAATAAGTGATCTACACTGATGTTCTAAAGTCATGTCTACTTCACTCAAGTCAAAGTCCAGTTTAAAGTTAAGGTCCATAGGGGAATTAGTCCCTCTACAATTGTCCATGTTGTATGATTCAATTACCTTCTGTAAATATTTAGATTGATTGAGATAGATGCCATCTTGTTTCTTCTGAATACTGATACCGAGATACATTAAATTATTGTCACCTAAATCTTTCATGTTAAATTTTGTTTTTAAGAAATTCTTGGCAATTTCTATTTCAGTCCTACTAGGTCCAACAATCAGTAAATCATCAACATATAAAATCAGATACAAATCGCCTTTATTATATAGACAATAGTCATTTTGAGAACGTGTAAAACCATATTCAGTAATAACTTCTGTAAATTTTTCATACCAATATTTTGGGCTCTTTTTTAAACCATACAAAGATTTCTGTAATTTTAAAACATGACCTTTGGGAACCGTTAGACCTTGTGGGGGTTTCAAATATACTGCCTCATCAATCCTGCCATACAAAAATGCGCCTTTGACATCCATTTGGTGAATTTCATAATCCATTTGTGCAGCTACTGATAGAAGAACTCTTAAGGTTTGTAATTTCAAAACAGGTGAGTATATATTTTCCAATTTATCTTTTTGTTGGTAACCTTTCACCACTAATCTTGCTTTAGGTATTTCTTGCTCTCCGATGTTCTTCTTTGTAAAAACCCATCTACTATCCAGTAACTTTTCATTCTCTGGTACAGGCATAAACTTCCATGTTTCATTTTCCTTTAAAACCTTTAATTCTTCATATATTGCCTTATTCCATTCCTTTTCATCTTTTCTTCCTTTAATGTCATCAAAATTTGTTGGAACATCCTGATAATTTGATAATAATGCATATAATGCTGTATCACTCTCATCTAAATTAATTTCATAGTCTTTTTGCCAAACTGGTTTTCTTATTTTTCTTTTTTCTCTCCCTCTTTCTAAGTCTTCTGTCTTCTCTGTTACTACTTTTGTTTCTTGTGTCTCTCCTTCTTTTCTATTTTCATTTCCTGTATTCCTTTTCTCTGGTTTTCTCTCTGTGCTGTCTATTGATACATTTTCATCATTGTCTTCCTCTTCACTTTCTTGTTCTTTTTCACTTCTATCATCTGTCTCCTTTTCTGTCCTGTCAAGTATATATCTCGTAGAATTGTCACTTTCTGGTTTTGTCTCATCAAAGATTACGTTTCGAGCCGATATTACTTTCCGTGTTTCCATATCATACAATTTATAGCCTGAGGTGAAATATCCAATAAAAATCATTTTCTTTCCAGAATTATCTAATTTTTGCCGTAATTCTTTTGGCACATGGTTATATGCGGTGCATCCAAAAACTCTCATATTGGAAACATCAGGTTTCCTGCCTTCCCACAGTTCAGATGGTGTTTGATGTTTTCCTTCAGTCGGGCTTCTATTAGTCACATATGCTGAAAATAACACTGCATGTCCCCAAAATTCTTTGCCTAGTTTAGAGTCTAATAGGATAGTTTTTGTTTTTTCAATTAATGTGCGGTTCATACGTTCCGCTGTTCCATTTAGTTGAGGACTGTATGGAACTGTGTAATGCATTTGTATACCCTTATTATAACAAAAATCCTGAAATTCTCTTGATATATATTCTCCTCCATTATCTGATTTTAACTTTAATATATTGGCATTAAAATGGTTTGTTGCAAAGTAATAGTACTGCTTAAATTTTTCAAACACCTCACTTTTATTGGAAAGGAGGTATACCCAAACAAAATGAGTATAGTCGTCGATAAATGTTAGGAAGTATTTGTGTCCGTCCTCAGTCACTGGGGTGATAGGGCCACAAACGTCAGTATGTACTAATTCGAGTGGTCTGGTCGCCCTACGTCCTTGTCTGTTAAAAGGCTGTCTCGTCATTTTCCCTAACAAACATGGCTCGCATACATGGTCATTATTTTTACATTTAGTCAAGTCATCAATACCATTTACCATTTTATTTTGTGAGAGCAAAGTTAAATTCTTTAAGCCTAGGTGAGCGAACCGTCTGTGCCACAACTGCTTCATGTGATTGTCATTATTGTCACTGAGATTACATTCATCAGTTAGTATCTGCATTTTAATTGTGTACAAAGATCCTTCACTATTTCCAATCATTGTTAACAAGTCATATTTATAAACTCTTACTTTTCCATTTAAAAATTCCACCCTATAACCATGATTTTCAATATTAGATACAGACAGCAAATTTTTTCTTAGTTCTGGCACATAGTAAACATTTTTGATAGTACAGTCAACATACCTTTTACCAACATAACATCTTGCCTTTATGTTGCCAACACCAACAGCCAGCAAACTGACTCCATTTTTGGCTGCTGCAATAACCTTTGGCTCACTGAGTTCAATGTACTCTGAAAAAGCGTTTTTATTGTTTGTAAGATGATCTGATGACCCAGAGTCTACGCACCACACTATTTCACTGCACTTTTGATTATCGAGTTCACTATTATATTCACTTCCAGCTAAAAAGGCATGATCTTTCTGTGAAGACGCAGCATATGATTGAAACTCTCTCCCTGAATAGTTCTGTCCTTGTCCCTGCTGTCCTCTCCAATGTCCTCTAAATCCTCTTCCTCTATTTGAAAAACCTCGACCTCTTCCTCTTGGTAAAAATCCTTGATTATTAAATCCTGCTCTTTGTGGCGCTTGCATAACTCTGCCTTGACCTCTTGAATGACTCTGATTTCTTCCTCGAGCTGGTCCCTGATAAGTCTGTTCTTGTCTGCCATATCCCTGGCTTCTCGCTCCACATTCAAAGCTTTTGTGGCCTTCTTTACCACATGAAAAACATAAAAATGAAGTTCTGTGCTGCTCTACTGTATGTGTATTTTTCATTCTTTTTTCTTCTTCTCCTAGAAGCCGATCTTTGACTATATCTACTGTCAAGTTGGGCAGCGACTCTATTGCTGTCACCACAATTTCAAATGACTGCGGCATGGATAACAACAAAACATTTACTTTTTCTTCTTCAGATAATGCGCTCCCGGCGTCTCTGAGTTGTCCGAAGAGTTTTGACAGCATAACAAAATGTTCTGCCAGTGGGGTTCCTTCCCTATACTTTATTTCGTTCAGTTGCCGCCTGATAAATAGTTTGCTTCTTGTACCTTTTTTCATAAATTGTTTTTCCAGCTTTGACATCATGTTGTACGCCGTATTTTCGTCTTGTATATAATCAATGTGACTGTCAGCGACTCCATTTATAATAATGCTTTGTGCACGAGCTTCCAATTTTTTGTGCTCTGGAACACTCGCGAAAGCCATGCTTTCTATTGCTTTTTCGCAATCATTTTCCCGCAGGATACTTGTAATGCGAAACTTCCAAATCGCGAAATCTTCGCCCGCAAACTGTTTTATTTTTATTGTTTGAAAATTTGCTTCCGCCATATTTCTTATTGCCATCAATCACACAACCACAACGTAACCGCCGGCCGGCTCGAGCTTGCACAACATCGAAACCAACCAAAACCATAACCACCAAACCACGCTCTGCTACCACTGTTGATATTAAATAAAACTTTATTTCTTATAATTGTCTTTTATTCCAACTTTTCTTCACAAAATAACTTAACTATGACGACGCACATTCGCTGACATTTTTTTCTCTATATAGTAGACAAGGAGAGTTGTCACAGATTAAAACTAAAAAACATATGATTTGGATGGGTGGACATTGATCCTCAACAGTAATTGAAATTCAACCCGTGAAGTAGGTACTTGTTATTGAGTAGTAGCTCTGTTGGTCAAATGTGGTCTTCAAAGGGTCTTCATCATCAGTTCCACTTCACCAAAGTATGATTTTCAAGAGCAAATGCACGAGTTACTGCTAAATATATCCAAATTACCATAGGTGTCCCTACAATATTTGAAGAGTTCCCTCGATTTCCTTAAGATCCGATCATCAGATCCTTATTTGGTGCTTATGGGACCTAATTGAAGGCATTCCTAGACGAACGCAAAAAAAATCGGTCTATTAATGACGGAGTTCTGAGGTACTTAACAAACATTAAAAAAATACAACCGAATAAGTAACCTCCTTTTTTGAAGTCAGTTAAAAATGGACAAATACTTTGATCTATTCAATTAATAAATAACCGATTTACTGAACAGATTAATTATTTTGCAATAGGTTCTAGGTTTTCACATCACAAATGTTTATGGTCAGGTAATGGTAATGGCGTCTTTGTAGGTACTTACACTTTTCATAAATTTGTTTTAATATTAACCATAATTTAACAAAAACCATAGTAGGTAAGGGAGACCGAGGAGGCACAATACAAGTAACAGGCAGTAGACCGACTCGGCCGTATTCTTGAAATTTATACCTACGGCTGCGCGGATCGCTAGGGTTGGCAACTACAAAAAGTCAAACAGACGTGTGTAAATTTTTATTGTATGTGCGTAGTAAGCCGCGGTTGGGCAGACAGACAGACAGACATGGCGAAACTATAAGGGTTCCGTTTTCGCCATTTTGACAACGGAACACCGCTAAAACCGCATTAAAATCGGTCCACCCGTGAGCTACGGTGACACAGCTGACACATAGACACACACACACACACACACACAAGTACCTAATAGGTATTAATTTTACCTTTCAGCATCAGCTGGGAATTAAAAAAAAATTACATGCAAGCTTTTTTTTTTATTGACTGTACTTGCATTGTCACCCAAACTACATTTGCATACCAAATTTCAAGTCGATGCTATTAACCGTTGAAGAGTTCCGTCCTGCGGAGACGATCCTGGCTGGACTACCAGGATGTCACTATATAATAGCTTATTGTATTGTCACGCGATTTACATAAGTACTTATTCCAAATTTCAAGTCAATCTGGCTACTGGTAGTTGATCAAATTTGACTTGCAAGATTTGACTACAGACAGACAGACAACGGGACAGGTGAAACTAAATAAAAGCTTGTAATAATAAAAAATGACAATGTTGGTTTTATCAGCGTTGAATTTATGCACCCGTACTGCAATACACACGTTCTCGTACACTCACTCGACCAGCGCAGCGAAGTTGGGTTAGCGGTCGTGTAAGACGCGCCGGCGCCGCTGAGCGCGTGCGTCGATTTTGGCCCTCTAGTATGAAGTCGGATTACTGCCTATATTACTTGTATTGTGGAGGAGGGTTGTGACAGAGGAGTAGTGACAACGTTGATTTTTGGAAACTTAATTAACTGCTAACGAGCTCGCAACAGCACGCGTTTGATAGTTCGAGACTTGAACCACCTTGAACTAAAATAGTTATTTTCTCAAACATGCTCGGAAATGTATGCGTTAATGTCACGAAATGGAGACATGAAGTTTCTCATTTATGGCTCCCTACCACCTCCCTACATAACTTCTTGGCCTAGGCCATGAAGTATGTATGAAAATCCATTATTGTCCGCTGCTCTAACTTTTTAATTTTACTTACTAACATTAAACTGACAAAGGAAAAATTACGAACAGCCAACCACCACTACTCTATAAGCATTTGCGATACTGCGATGCGATGCGATGCGATGCGATACGATGCGAAGCGATGCGATGCGATGCCAAGCGATGCGAAGCGATGCTAAGCGATGCGATGCGATGTGATGCGATGCGAAGCGATGCGAAGCGATGCGATGCGATGCGATGCGAAGCGATGCGATGCGAAACGATGCGATGCGATGCGAAGCGATGCGATGCGATTGGATGGATGGATGGATGAAATATTTCCTCACATTGTTTGAGAAAAGCACTATACAAGCCTCGGCCAGAACAGGGATTGCTGGACTCGTTTTATCCGGCCTCGTCTACGACTCGGCCGTCTACCCCGAACTCGTCCATCAATCCCTTACTTCATGGCCTCTGCAGTAATGTACTATTATGTGGCTGGTGCATAATGAGAGGCATTAAAGTACGAGTGTGGTTTTTTGAAACGAGCCGAAGGCGAGTTTTATAACAAGATCACACGAGTGTTTTAATGCCTAATTATGTATAGCCGCATACATAACTTTATCTACATGCATATCATACGTTTTCTATAATATGTTCAGATATGGCCTGTATTTTTAAGTTAGGTTACTGACTTTTTTATTTATAATAATAATTATTATCTACATGCATGTCATACATTTTCTACAATATGTACAGATATGCATTGTTAAAAAAAGTATTACCGATACTTTAATATAAACATTAAGATGCACTGTACTTTAATGTGAGCATTAAGATGCACCCGCAGATACCAGGTTTCTTAATAATGGCCATTTGATAGTCGTTTCTGAACATATAATGCGGAAGTTATGATATGCATGTAGATAAAATTTAATGCGCGCTACTTATTACGAGCTTGCTAGCAGATATAATAAGCTCCAAAAAATCGACGTTGTCACTACTTTCCTCTGTCACTCCTCTTCTCGGTCTCCCCTACTCTTATTGTTCCAGTCTTACTAGCGTTAATGCGAGAATCTTAGTACAAAAGAAACACCATTATTTTATTATATTTTAATATTCACATAAACTATTTGGATATACCTATCAATACATTAGTCAGTAAAATATTAAAAGCAAACATTATACTATAGAAATAAATTAGTTGTCTAAAATCTATTCAGTGTTTTATCTGACCACGTATATAGTACCACTCAGGGTTCTTCAGTTTCAATAGTACATATAATTGGATCGTAGGGTTTCAAGGGGTTGGGGTAGTAGAAAAATGAAGTCTTCGTCGCGTTGGTAGGAAGGGCCGTGGTGTTCTTTCTGACCTTTGTATGACCATCGACCTTTCCACCGCCTTTCTTGTCAGGTGACATTCCATCCGGCGGCGACAATGTCGACGGCCTCGTGCCATCATCATCGTCGTCGTCGTCTATGACAATTTCCTTTAGCCCCTTGATCGGATAATAGCCCACTTTTACCAGCATTCTATCAAGAACTCCTACCTCTTTGAATATGTAGAAAATAACGAGTACTGCCAAAGTTGATATGACACAGTCACACGTATGGTTTTTCGATACAGCCCCCGCCCCCCCTCCGCCGGCCCCGACTCCGCATATTACGGTTCTTAATTTTGATGTCATTATCATAACACAGCATATCGGGATGATCGAAATAGCTTGTGTGATGAAAGAAAGTAAATTGTATATTGTCTGCATAATTAGCCTTAGTAGATTCTCCACCATGAGCATCGTGGTCATGAATATCCGGACCAGCATTTGCAAAATGCATACAATCGACTGCAGGCACGTGTTAATTGTTTGACACATAGTGCTTGATCTGGTTGTTTATAAAAAACGTTAAATTATCACTATATTAGAGAATTACTGCGAATATCATAATGTAGAAAATAAGCACAAAAAAAACTATCAAATCTAAACTGCTTAGGTAGGTACGTTAGTGGCTTATTTTGACCAGAGTATTATGATTTTGACGTACAGCTAGAGAGAAAGATTTATAACCAACCAGTGCAAATTCAAAATTCAAATCATTTATTCATTAAATAGGCCGCAATGTGCAGCGAGGTACTAATACTCTTTGGTGCAGCGATTTCGGAAAAACACAAGAAGAATGCGCCGCAAGGAACTAGGCAGGAAGTCATTTTTCAAAATAAAATAATTACAAATAAAAGAATTAAAAACTACAGTCTAAAATTAAAGAAAATAATACAAGAAAAGAATAATAATAGGTAATACAGGATGTATGGGGTCCTATAGTTACAAAACTAAAACTAACTACCTATATCTTCGTTCAGTGGAAGTGTAGAATAGAATGCCCACCGTCATAAATTAAAATCCTAAATATAAAAAAAACATTTTTAATATAAACTTTTTTTGCCTGCCTGTACTTTTTGTTGACTGTTCTTGCATTGTCACCCAAACTTGTTGAGAGGCCAGTGGAATCGAAAGCGTGATCCCTGCTGTTGCTGTAGGCACAACGAAGTTGAGGAATCTTCAAAATAATCTTCAGAATTAAGTCTATAACGTAGCAGTATTTATTCCATAATAAATCCACTATATACAGTTGACAGATAGTATTAAAACTTATGTTATGTTACATGCTTAGATTAATATTCAACAAAACTACATTTGCATAGCAAATTTCAAGTCATTAAGTCAAGAAGCCGTGAAGCCGTGAAGCCGTGGTGGCCTAGTGGTTTGACCTATCGCCTCTCAAGCAGAGGGTCGTGGGTTCGAACCCCGGCTCCGCACCTCTGAGTTTTTCGAAATTCATGTGCGGAATTACATTTGAAATTTACCACGAGCTTTGCGGTGAAGGAAAACATCGTGAGGAAACCTGCACAAACCTGCGAAGCGATTCAATGGTGCGTGCGAAGTTCCCAATCCGCACTGGGCCCGCGTGGGAACTATAGCCCAAGCCCTCTTGATCTGAGAGGAGGCCTGTGCCCAGCAAGTGGGACGTATATAGGCTGGGATGATGATGATGATGAAGTCAAGAAGAAGGAAAAGTTCCGTCCTGCGGAGACGATTTACGGAACCCTCAATGCGCCACTCGCATTTAGCCGGTGTGTTGAAGTGAGGATGAAAATGGCGGCCAAATGAAAGAATAAAATAACTTTCGTTATAATGTTACTTCGTGTACACAGGGAAGTCCAAGAAGTATATGTATAAAGTACTCTGTGCTTACAACCAAGGTGCTTTCCTTTTTATAACGTAATATAGCGCCATCTGTCGGAATTCTTGTATAATCTACATAGCTACATGCTTGCTAATGAGGGCTATCGTTTTTTGTCTCACTAGATGGCGCACTGTTGCGTGAGTTTTTAAGTGTGGCTTTCAAAGTCTGTTATTACGGGCGTGAAAACAAAGTTTAGATTAAAATCATATTTAATAAACCTTAAAACCATACCATAAAAATATCGAGCATGCCACAGTGTTGCATAGTCCCCGTTTAGTTCGGAAAAAAGGGAGGACAAAGGTTTCCGAAAGACAAAACTGTCTCAAAACACAGACATTCTTTGCCCCGGAACGCATTTTTGCCATAATTAATTTCATATATTACAAAATATTCACAAAATAATTCTAATTAGAAATAAACCCGCGTAGCTCACCCAAAAACTATGAGATTTGACATTTCGGAGACCTCACGCTACACTAGCGCCTCTAGTGGCGAATTCATACGCGATAGCCCTCATTAAGTTGAAAGGAAGACTACTTGTAGAATCGAACAGTATAAAATAGTACTTCATGTACGGCACAGATGGCGATGTTCTACACCGCTTCGCTAAATCTTGCGGCATGACTTTGACATGTCTTCAACGAATGATAATGGCACATCGACTTTATAATGGAATAATGAACACGACGACGATGCGGTTTTTGGGGATTGGGATTCCAATGGGAATTTTGTAAAACCTAAAAATTTTAATTACTTACATTGTTATAATATCTAATGCTCAAGCGAGCAAAGTAACGGTCATCAGTTTGAGCTGTGTTATGATACGAGGACTTATTAAGATGGGTAGAAGTGGGTAGGTAATTATTTAATTCATTTATCTCCACATTTGTCCCGTCGTCGCCTCGGGTTTTCTAGCTGAATAAATATTAAGTATTCATTTGTCGAATATTTTACCCCATTGTTGATGAATTGATGATGAGTCAGTTAAGTACCTACTTTACTTCATTATGTATAATTATTATAAATGCAAATCTTTCTTTTTTTTAAATAGGGGCTAACGAGCAGGCGGAGTGATGGAAAGCAATCATCTCCGCCGATGGACATCCATAACTTAAGCTGAGTTACTGATGCGTTGCCGGCGCTTTGAGAAATAGGCTCGGTTTTTGAGAATCCCCAAGTTGTAACAGAGGGTCTATTGCGTACCTATCGTTTCTGGCGCTCGCGATCGCATTCATAGGACAGTTTGGCTTACTACTGTCATTTGATTGTGATCGCGAGTAGAGACGTTAGGCAAAGGGCGTTTTCAAAAACATTTTTAAAGAAAAGTGTACCTACCCTTACTAAAACTAAACTGTCATTTTGTTTCGACATTTTTTTTAACTACCTGAATCGATGTGCTCTTGATTCTCAGTAGGAAAAACTGAACGGCGTCTGAGTCGCCTCATCCCGGGTTATATATGTACTCTGTGTCCCGGTGTGTCGCATCATGCACCTGTAACGCCCTCTATCGCAAATGTGGAAACTCGTGTTGTCGAGTGGGTATGACCATAATAATACGGGGATGCATAAGGTCGTAGTATCTCTTATTAGTCTGTGCATAAGGTGCATTTGCCGCACTACACTCGTGTGGCCGTTAGTGAGTATGACTATATGGAGAATGCGTAAGGTGCATTTTCCACACTATAACGTAGGTATAATAATAATATTTTATTGATCCAAAAGAGATGGTGTAGTCAAGTATAAACTGAATCACGTACCAGGTGGAGCCTTTGAGCTACCTACCTATTAATATCACGTTGACACTTGTTGACATCATTATATTTAGCTAAAGAAATTATAGCGAAACTAGCTGTTGCCCGCGTCTCCGTCCACGTAGTAAGTATTCGTTTATCGGTATCCCGCGGGAACTATGAAATTTTCCGGGATAAAACATTTCATGTCCTTCCCCGGGACTCAAACTATCTGTATACTTACCGAATTTCATCTAAATCGGTTCAGCGGTTTAGACGTGATTGAGTACCTAACAAACATCCAAACATCTTCACAAACTTTCACATTTATAATATTACTAGCTGTTGCCCGCGGCTTCGCCCCCGTTGTATTTTTTTTTGTATATTCTTCCGTAAAAACCTTCTCCTGACAGTAACGAACACAACAAAAAAAGAATTAGCGAAATTGGACCAGTCGTTCCCGAGTTTTGCGCTTAGCAACACATTTTAAGATTAATTTTTATTTATATAGATAATACTGCCCTCCTAATAGACCCGGAGATGGTGACACAAAATATTAGATCATTTGTAATTTTAAATTTAAAATGATTCTGCGGCCGGCGGAGTCTGGCGAGCGACACTATATTGCCAGCCGTGTTGAGTCGAGCGCACCCGAACGATTGCCACGCAAAAGTACTTACCTACGATCTCAGAATATAATAGTATTAACGTAATGTTACGATGTAACTTTCGGCAAAGTCTAAGAACTACACATACATTTTGTTACACTGTGGTTTCGGAGAGGCCGAAAGGTTCGGCTGTTTTTTGGGCGAAACATGATTTTTAGGTCGAAGGGCTACTACGAAACTCTCAACCGAAACTCGATTTCGTGTCGTGCGGTCCCTCTGACACTTACACTATTTAATGCGAGAGCGAGAGGGACGGTACGATACGAACTTCGAGGTTCGAGTTTCGTAGTGCTGCTGGCCGAAACCGAAACCGAAACTCGGACACTACTTGATATATATATACTTTTAGTAGTATAGTAGGTAGGTACTTTTAGACTTTTACCTAAACCAGTTCTCAGCATCTAATCTCAATACTTATTACAAAGTGAGCCGTTTAAAGATAAAAGTAAAAAATGTAGTACAGTCACCAGCACCAATATCTGACACAACAAGCGTGCATAAATATCTGATACGACTCTATTTCTAGGGCTGGAAGGACGTTTCATATATTATTGCACGCTCCGCTGTGGCACATATTAATGCTGGTGACTGTACTTGGGTACCTATAGTATAGTATACGCTACGTTATTGCTGGATTAGAGATTGCAGTTATCTAATTAAGTAATTAGATACATAATTCAACAAACAAATTATATAATATCCAATCCAGCCGAGGTAAAGTTGTTGATAAACATCCCACCCATCCAATGTTTATCAATGAATACGATTAAGCTTGTTTTAAATGTGATAGAAAATTCGTGGGGAACTAAAGTAACAGGTAAATAGCGTATTTATTATCAGAACTTGTCCTTGTTGGAGCGGACGTCAGTCAGTCGTCAGTTGCTTGCACAGACAGCACAGCAGTCAGTTCTATCCTGTCAGTCGGACGAGGCACACGGATATATTGAAATAAATCACATGTTACGAAATATTTGTAGTTTAACAACTTCTGTTGCCGCAGTAAAAAACTGTAAGTCAGAAAATGCTTAAGTAAACCTTTTTTCTTTTAACCTTTTTTTTTCATGTCGCACCAATTGTTATCGTATCTGTGCTGATGTTTATCTGTGGATTAGAATATTGCATTTTTATGATTGTATGATAAATTAGCTTAGTTTCAATGTTAACAGCAAAATTGGATTTTAATAAGCCATTTCGATCATGTACCTCTTGGACAAAAGTTGTAGTACGGATCTCTAGTATATTTGAGTCATGGTTAAATCATTGAGCGTGTTTATCTTACCACACGCATTACACCGCTGGCGCAAGTTGCCATATCTTTCAATTTTCAGAAGTTAATACGCAATGCACAAATGTTTTTTTAATTGTCTAGTCCAAGAATATTTCGGAGGCGGGGCCATTTATTATTCGTTCCTACACTACTGAATGAAGTAAATAATATTGACCTTGTTTGGACGCGCTAACGAAACTTATAAATATTCAATAAAAAGACAAGCCCAAACCTTATATTATATCTATCTACCAACGTAGGTACTTATATAACGCGTATTTGCCGATTTATTTAACTCTATGAAAGTACATATTTAATGGAGTTTGGCGCCATTTTAATTAAATAGGTGAGGTAGACGGGCGTAGTCAAGTGAATATCGGGGAAGGGGGCGCCTGCGGTGTACAGTCGATTTCATAAACTTGTGAGCAAAAATTTAATAAAAAATATCTGAACACGACTCTATTGTTAACGGCGTAGCGGCGTGTTCAGATATTTTTGATCAAATTTTTGCTCACAAGTTTATGAACTCGACTGTACAAAGAAAATAAAAAAGGCAGAAAAAGGCAAAGCTCTGCGCATGGGGCGACACTAGCGCAAACCTCCATGACATTGACAACGTCAGTTCTCTTTATATTTTGTCGCCATGACAGATCAGCCATGACCAAAGAGTGAGTACCTATAGAAATCATGATAATTAGATTTATTAGTAACAAAATAACATGATACAATTTACATCGATAGTAACGATATTTCCAAAAAAAATATGATTATTATGGCATTTAAGATACTTACTCAAAAAACTGTTTATGGTTTTATGGTACCTAGTGCTGCACTCTGACGGCAGAAAATTGCAGTAATGTAACATTTCGGGGTTTGAATTGGGGGTTCAACCCACGTACGCCCGTGGGAAGCTACTAGACATACACAAAAAATACCTACAGCATTTTTGCATAGTACCTACCTATCCTATGTAATGTACAGTCACCAGCACCAATATCTGACATAACAAGCGTGCATGAATATCTGATACGACTCTGACGGAAGGACGTGCCAGATATTTTTGCACGCTCCGCTGTGGCAGATGCTGGTGACTGTACCTACAGTCGAATCATTTGATTCCTGACACGCCGCAGAACATTCTCACAGTAAGTGTCATGTCATAAGTAATAACAAATTTCCTTGTCAAGCAATGCGATGTTAGGTACTATGACTTTTTCTACGAAATGGTGCTACAGTGGGTCACGATATCTGTGGTCACGATTCAGTTAGTTCGAGTGTACCTACGTACTTGTACTTGCCATGAATTAATTAAAAACCAGTCAAGAAGCTTTCTAAAATTATTAAATAGGGCAGACAGTACGCAGTGTACATAAGGTTCAACCTGTACGTACATATGTACGTGTGCAGTAATACTGGTAGTATGACGTTATATCCAGATATGGTGCTTGCAACCTTGACGTAGGTTTATAGCGGTTTTGTTACGGCTTCAAATACAAAAGTATCTAAACCACATTGCACTTTGTGGGGTTAAACAACTGGTTGGTGGGTCAATCAACTTTTTGTTGCCATGCATGGTAACGTATCCTGCGTTACCTATTAAATGTATGATTTGATGGGGTACAAATCCACTATAAGTTAGAAGTTGTGAAAGTTTTAAGGAAATTTCTTCATGGCTCATCTTGTAAGTGTGTTACTTAATAGTATACATTGCAAACATTTTTCTAGCCAAGTGTACTTACTTGAATTACGGGGCAGAATACATTAAAAGGTTGATTAGGCCAGGTACGGAGACAGTTTCAATTAGTAGGTAGGTAAGAATTAGAGATGAAACGGATAGTGGTTTGGCCGGATACCGGATATTTGGCGGGATCGTTGGCCGGATAGCCGGATATCCGACCGGCGGATATTCTGCCTAGTTTTACGTATAATTAATTAACTTAGGGGCTGTTTCACTTTTTTGATTAATTTTAACGGACAGATAAATAAACCCCTTTGCAAAAAAACGGGCACCTATGGTTTTTCAGATTATTAGGCATTGAAGCTTAGAAAGTAAGCTTTCATACACATGAAATACAAAAACCATAGGTGCCCGTTTTTTTTGCGAGGGGGTTTATGATGTCGTTTCTGTTTGTTTTGTTTGAATAGACGCGACACGTTATCACATTTATCCGTCAGTTAAAATTAATCAATAGGTGGTGAATCAGCCCCTTATAATAATAAACTCATGTCAATAATTGATAAATTCATAAATAAATACCAGTTTTTAATAATAACTATAAGTTTTTTACCATCCGGTATCCGGCCGGATAGTACGCAACTATCCGGTTTTCGGCCGAATAGTAGTAGCCTAAAATAGTGGCTGGATAGGCCGGATACCGGATACTGGCCGGATATCCGTTGCATCTCTAGTAAGAATCATCGACACCTTGTATATACTGCATGTTCCTCTTTCAATTAGTAGGTAGGTAAAAATCATCGACACATATATATATATATATATATATGTTTCTTACATCAAAACGGTGCACAAAATTAATTCACCAGTGCGGTTTTGTGAACGTCGTCGGGTGACTAACTGCATAAAAAGATTATGGGAATATTATATTATAATATATTTTGTAAGCAGAATACAATTTTGACTACAATTTGCATGGAGTAATGGAGTAGGTATCAAAAATTACAGCACAGCGTTAAAAAATAAAATGAAAATTAAACTTTTGCCCTGATTTTTTAAATATTTTTCTCATTATTAAAAGGGTGTTTTCTAACAACTTCTCATATTTTCGACGGAAAATATTAAATCATGCAGCTAATGGTTAAGGATGATTGATGATGAACATGCTGGTTTCAACTATTATTGGGATTGAAGTAGGTCTTGTGCTGGGGTGTGGTGTGCCATCTAAGACCTCGATTCCCACTTGTCGGGTGTCGGATCCGTTTAGTGTGTCAGTCATTTCTTCAAGGTGTTAATTAAATAACTGAAAATCTCAGACACCCGAAAAATATATTTTTTCTAAATAAGTAAATTGATTGAATTTATTTTTGAATATCTTCATTATTTTAAAGATCTTCTTCTTTAAAAAAATATGGCTCTGTTTTGCCAGTGTCTAGTAGTTTTTGCCGTTGTACGGTAAAAAAAAAACGAAATATGAGAGGTAATGGTGGATGAACGATGACAGCGCCCTCATTGTTCTATTTTAAAGATATTGGTGTATTTTACTAAGTCAGTTCGTGATTTGTTTGTGTCTGAGGTTTTTGGGTTTTTGTCAGTCTTTGCGCTTTGACGTTTTTAGAAGAAAATTAAATCACAAACATATCACACAGTGATAGCAAAACAGCCAGTATTAAATTATCGAAATAGTATGCAACTTGGCGCCTGTTGCAGTAGTAACTTTTTGACTGGGCACAATAAAAAAGGGATTTAAAAACACAAACACAACCTGATTTAAGACCAAGTGTAAGTAATCGATTCTACTCTCGATTTTGAGCAAACTAAGTGAGTACTTTCTGGGTTTTCAGTTATTTAATTAATACCTTGTATAGAATATCGTCTCGGGCAAGTGCAAATAGCTTCATGTAAAATGTTCTGCCACTGGAACATCCGGTTAAAGTCCGGGCCCGACATCCGACAAGTGGGAAACAGCTTTAAGCGTGACAGAATGAGAAAGATTTATACAAATATCTACACTACACAATAATAAATGACACTGTCTTTTGATTGCGTTCACTTTAGAAGTATGTTTTTTTTTCACTATTTTAAGTTTAGCAGGTAGTGGGTTCGGCCCCGCACTGGGCCCGCGTGTGAACTATAGCCCAAGCCCTCTTGTTCTGAGAGGAGGCCTGTGCCCAGCACTGGGACGTATATAGGCTGGGATGATGAAATTTAGCAGATTAATTCCAACTTGCTAAAAGGCTTGCTACCTCCACGCGTTCCTGAGTCATAGGGTATTTACACACGGAAAGACAGACAGACAACAAAGTCATCCTATGGTTCCATTTTTTCCTTTTGACGTACGGAGGGACGCAGTGGTAGGGCCTTGTGCGTAGCAACATCTTGCTCGCTAATCCTGCCGTGAAGCAGCAGTGCTTGCACTTTTGTGTTTCGGCGTGGAGAGTAAGCCAGCCGGTGAAATTACTGGCACTTGTAATCCTATCTTAGGCCTTTAGGTTGGCAACGCATCTGCAATACCCCTGGTGTTGAAGATGTTTATGGGCGTGGTGATCTCTTACCATCAGGAGACCCACGCTCGTTTGCCATCCAGTCAAATAAAAAAGGAACCCTAAAAATAGAAAAAAAAACCGCACCGAATTAATGAAATGTACACTCAAGAAGGGGTCAACATGCAAGTTTGTAATCAAGCGTTAATTTTATTTGGTATTATCGCCGAGCGACAATAACAAGGTGACTTTCGGTTGTTTTTACTACCTATACTTTTACCTACAAGCAGCGTTATTGGATTAATTCGAACTAGATAACCTAAATGAAATGACGTAGATATTATCTACGTGATTTTTAATAACAGGCGAAATTTGAAATCATCATAATCATCATTATATATCAGTCGCATCACGTCCACTGTTGAACATGGGCCTCCCAAATAGACCTCCACTCCAGTTAGGGTTGCCAGATGGCCGGGACATCCGGGATTGTCCCGGAATACGGTACTTGACAACTCCTTAATTTGCCTTACTTAATATTATTTTGAAAATATTATACTTATACAGATAGTGTTTAACGAAGAGAAAATTTAAATCGGTTGAAAATTGGATTTATAGTGATTTTTTGAATATCTGTATACCTATCTCTTTCTCAAACGCTTTTTTCTATGCAGCAAGTATGGCGGTAGTGGCGTGTGACGTCACATGCCAGTATATCTTTCTTTGTCTAATCTTGAATTTCAAACCATTATAACTTTGTTATTTGTAAAGGTAGCTTAAAAATTGTTTCTCTATTCGATAACAGGCATTGTGAATTTTTTATTTATAAAACATATACAAAATAGTCAAATACCGTATTACATGTCTTGTCCCGTGTCCAGGAATTACACTTTAATGCCCCGGATTTCGACTGCTTATAATATTAGTTTTTTTTTTAATAAGCTACGAGAGCAGTATTTCCTTCCATATGAAAAATTGAAGCTGCGGTTAACATTGACGGCCTGTAGGTATTCAGAATTCACATGCCCAAGAACTGTTTTTGAGGTCCTTTCCTTCCAAAAGACTTGCCAAATGACAAAACCTGGACTCACTTTTTTAAAACGACCAATTTTAATGATTTTGTCAAGTTGAAGCAAATGATTGGTTTTGTGCTTGTATTGGTACCGATACAATTCATAACCCTCAAATTGTCCCGTAAATGAAATGCCTGTATCTGGCAACCCTAACTCTAAGCTGCTTGTATCCAATGTCGTTAGTGGACGTCACGTACACTGTGAAGAACTTTCAGGATGGACCAGTTACTGAACCAGTTTTTCGATATCTTGTATAGTTTAGAAATAATTAGTGATGTGCCGATCATGACTTTGGCCGACTAGCCGACTAGCCGATTAGTCGGTTGTAAAGAAGCCGACTAATCGGCCGACTAGTCGGCCAAGCCGATCACAAGTTCGGGGATTTCCGTGACGCTTTGTTAACCAGCTGATTTGTTGACCACATAAATGCGTTGCGGCAGGTTATACAGAAGACCGAAGAGTATAACCTCCCCCTTTGCCTTGCATTTGTAGACTACGAGAGAGAGAGAGAGGGCTATGCTCAGGGTTTCTCTGCGGAATAGAATCCGAAATGATGATATGTGCAGTAGAACTAAGGTTACCGACATAGCCCGAAGAATTGCGAAACTAAAGTAGCAGTGTGCAGAAAGCACAAGACTGGTCTGAGAGAAGAGCCTTGGGGGAGGCCTATGTCCAGCTGAGCAGTGGACGTCTTTCGGCTGACATGATGATGTCAAAAAGAAAGTCTCGTGTATGGATTTTTTGAGCAATTAGACAAAGATTCCCGTAAAGTCAAGTAGGTATAACTAATGCCAAAATATAATTTCTCGTATGGGCAAGAAAAACAGTAAATACTACAAGAATGATCAGCTTAAGGTTTTTATGTAATGTAATTCCCCCTCTTTGTATACATGAAAATAAATATTTTATTGAAATATACGTACAAAGTAAGAAGCCGGATAGTCGGCCCTTTTTGCCGACTAGTCGCCGACTACGATAGTGGCCGGATAGTCGGCTTTACCGACTAGTCGGCACATCTCTAGAAATAATCGAGTGAGATCACATCGTTTCCAGCCTGTATACAAACTTGTCTCTCTTTACCAACTCTTTGGAAAAGACTACAGTACTTATATGTATACAGGGAGACTCTTCGGACTGCAGTGACACAATGACCATATAGAGCGGGTCCTGGAGGGAGATGTGTATGCAAAATTAGAGGACCGCATTCTGTGGATAGTTTTGAACTCAAAAAAGCTTGCAAATTATGATTCTGAATCTGAATGAATTTGAGCTTGTAAAAATGGGAATGTCAGAAAAATAATTTTTAAAATGGTTTAAAAGCATTTTTCAGTCCATTTACATGATGTCTTTGGGCATAAAAAATGGACCACCGGACCTCCTGGCAACATTCAGAATCATAATTTGTAAGCTTTTCTGAGTTCAAAACTATTCACAGAATGCGGTCCCTTAATTTTGCATAAGCAAATTCCCTTAGCTCCTGCTCTAATAATCCCGAGTAGGTACGATTCGGTCTCAGGAATTTTGTAAAATTATTGCAAATTACTTACACGTATTGAATCGTAAATCATGTGGTGTTTGCTAAGAGGTGCATTTTTTTGAAATAATTGTGCTGTATTGTATTGTAAAACTCTTTATTGTACATAGAAATACATGAAAATGACAGATAACACAGGATAACAAGATATACAAAGGCGAACTTATCCCTTAAAGGGATCTCTTCCAGTTAACCTTTGAACGATTGACAGGATATCAGACACAAAAGTAGACACTACGAGTACCTACAATGAAAAGATAAAAAAAAAACCGAAATTTGTAAATTAATGCATTATAAATATACATACATATACCGAGTGTGGCCTGTAACACGGGCAAATAATTAAAACATAGATCGTATTTCGTCAAACTGAACAAAGATTTTTAAAAATGATTCGTTTTTCCTTTTTATTACCCTATAAAGTTTATTTGAAGAAGCGATGTAGAGCAACATTTTTGATTTTTTGTAGCGTGACAGGCGACGTCAGTTGGGTTCTAGGATGGCGTACATTGAATTTACGATTAAGCTTGTTAGAAAAAAACAAAAGTTAAGTTTTGATTTAAATTAAGTGGGACCATGATGATCCTGATGAGCCTCTGCTTTTAATATAATACGAGTATTATCCCTGGTTCTGGGCCACACACTGTATAGGTACCTACACACTAATACATAATAATGAAGTCAATAAACGAATACATATTAAGACAAATAAACTACATGTAAAATACATATATACATACACACCACATATAATGCCTCTTTTAAAATTTTACGACGAACATTCAACCACTACCATTGTGACCAAACCACTGTGTCCGAAGAAAACACGCGGGATGGGAGCTTGTAATCAATAATATTATAGCATAAATGATAAAAACTGTATAAACCAATAGCAGGCAAACACAACAAGCATCTTTACAATACGATAACAAGTAGGAACGTGGCATGCACTAAGTATTCAAGTCGCTATATAAAAGAATTAAAAAAAAAATAAAGATAATTCCATGTGAATTATAATGGTGTGTCTAAAACTGTATTTTTATATTGTTTTAATATTCGTAGCTGCAAAAATGTCGAGCGTTCACAGCGCCTGGAAGGAGGAGGTTCACGATATACCAATATCGGTTTTGATCCGGCCGTTCATACCCGAACTGGACGAGAAGAAAGTGCAATCGTTGATGGATACTATAAAGGTGAGACTTGCCGTATCCACCAAAGTTCATCATCATCGTCATCATATCAGCCATAGGACGTCCACTGTTGGACATAGGCCTGTCCCATAGACCTCCAGTTGCCTCGGTTGGAAGCGGCTTGCATCCACCGTGAACCCGCGACTTTAACCAGGTCATCCGTCCATCTCGTTGGTGGAGGTCCTACGCTGCGCTTGCCGATCCGCGGTCTCCACTCGAGAACCTTTCGGCCCCAACTCAATCAATCAAATCAATCAACGACCATCAGTTCTCCGTGCTATATGGCCTGCCCATTGCCACTTCAACGAGCTAAAGCTACAGACCAAAGTTAGTTAGCTCATATTTTTGATGACGGCACCAATCATGGACATGTTAAGCACAGTATCCAGTAATGGACAGCAAGGATTCAATGCCTTATAGCTCACCATTCATGAACTTTACCAGTTATGATCATCAGTTATCTGCACATAAGTGTTATTAGTTTTAGAAAAAGTAGCGTCCGTTTCCTAATATTGGGTTAGCGGAAAAAATATTCCATTATTGGTTCCTGTCTATGAATGGTGCCCTCATCCTAGTTTAAAAATTCTTGTCTTTATACAGGACCAGTGAATCGTGGCTGCATGAGCATGAAATGGCGCGACGCCAATTAAAAAAAACGGATTATCCACACATTTCACAGATAAAAAATATCCGTCACTATGTGGGTAGGGTACACACAAGCGCGCAATAGTATTTTATGCAACGGTTGTATAACAGGGGTTAAAAATAGCGAGTGGTGTAAGTTACGACGTGAGCGTAGCGAACATCGTAAGAAGAAGACGCCACGAGCATACAAAATTAGAGAAAAAATAAAACTTTATACTTTTTCTTACGTAAGTACTTTAGTAAAAAGTATGGTAAACGCGAGTAGAAGGTAAACAATGCAAGGCACTTTAGCCTGTCCGAATAACGAGTTAATTTTTTTTATGTGGTTTTAGTATCGTTTTGGGGAATAATATAGACTGTTCCAAAATCTTGTTATGTTTATGCTGTTATATATCCGTAGCTATATATTATGTATCAGTGTACACAGATTACAGTAGAAATAAAAAATATTCTTACGTTGTACAAAATGAAATAAAAATTAATGAAGAGACAACACAAACTCACATTAGCATTAAGTAGTGTATGATAGCATTGATATACTTAGCTAATCATTGAACTTTAAGCGTTTAAATAGTGATGCCGCCTCTGTATATTTTGTTAGAAAAAAACAATGGTTACTTTTCCAGAGGGAAGAGGAGGCTGGTTACGTGCCGCCGATCGACGTGCTATGGATCAAGGGGTCTGAGGGCGGCGACTACTTCTACAGCTTCGGCGGCTGCCATCGCTACGCGGCGTACAAGCGCCTTCAGCGGGAAACAATCCCCGCGAAACTTATACGCTCCACTATCACTGACTTGAAGACGTATCTCGGAAGCAGCACGCCGGACTTGAAGTAAACTGGGGCGGGCTTTCGAACTAGTCTGCAGGCGATTCTGGGGACGTGATTTGGAGCAACCCATCCAACTCATTAAATTTACCGCCAGAAGTCGTAGTCGTGACAGCCAATGGAATGCCTTACACGCCACGGTCATCTATACATGACCAACAATCAACTCGAAATTAATCCTTCTGCAATGGAATTAAAGATCAAGTTGATTTGTCGCTGGTTTTTCTGTGGCGTACAGAGCACGACACTTTGTTCACTTTGTTTGTTTTGAACAGGGGTTCCCCAGCCCCTGACGGGACGTGGTAACTAAGGGCTCCAGTTAAGTTAACCCAGAAGCGTAGGAAATCTGTTGGAAATCGAATTGTTACGGCGACACACCTTTGCAAGCTGAATTAAGATATGCCCGCTACTTGTAAGGGCGCTGTGATTATATACTATAAACTGAAAAAGTTTAGGAACCCCCTAGCGTTCCGTAGCAGTAATTAATTGAGTACTTATTCTTTTTTAGGGTAGCGTAGTCAACTAGGAACCCTTATAGTTTCGCCATGTCTGTCCGTCTGTATGTCTGATCGTGGCTAAGCTCAAGAGACCGTTAGTACTAGAAAGCTGTAATTTGGCATGAATATACAATCACGCAGTGGTAGAATAAAAAAAAAATTTTTTTAGGTTACCTCCCGTAGACTTAAAGCGGGGGTGTTTTTTTTTCTCGTCTTACCCTATGGTGTGGGGTATCGTTGGTTAGATATTTTAAAACCATTGGGGGTTGCTAAAACGATTTAGAAGGTGTTTAAGCACAGTTGTAGCAAGACACATTTTAAGCGTTAGCGGGGTATCTTGGGTATTCTAAATCGATGGCAAAACCATACAATCTGCTCATGCTAGCGCCATTGGTTTAATTTTTAGCAGTAGCGAGTACTGTGACCGTTTCGGCTCCCCCCACCACCCGCTTTGCGTGACCACGGTCACATCACAATAACGGTAAACTACTTGCGTACATTTACTGGGTTGTGTAGGATCCCCATCACGTCTCCAGAGCCAATCTGAGGGCCTACTCCGAAATTCAAAGTTCGTATTGTGCCGTCCCTCTCACTCTCGTATTTAATAGTATGGTGGCAGAGGAACGGAATGACATGAACTTCCATTTTCGAATTTCTTAGTAGTCCCGCCGTAGGAGCGGCAACAGAACCTTTTACGAAGTGTTAAGTTCGAATTTCGTATCTTGCCGTTTTGCTGACGCTAATATTATTTAATACGAGTGTAAGAGGGACGGTACGATACGAACTTCGAATTTCATAGGAGCCCCCAGAGAACACGCTCGCTGTAGACATATTCATTATTCAGATAAGAAATAAGTTTTTTTATAAAAAAAACATTTTTAATACAAGATTTTTTCTGATTGCAGTTTTTGTTGACTGTACTTACACTTACTTGCATTTTCATCCAAATTACATTTCCGTAATAAATTTCAAGTTAATGCTATTAAACCGTTGAGGAGTTCCGTCTGGCGGAGACGATCCTAGCTCCTATCCTAGATCCTATCTAGGTCCTAGCTGGACCCACAATACGGTATTTGCTGATTTTGCCATATCTATACAGATATTAGCGAAGAGAAAATAAAAATCTAGTGATTTTTGACCTGTCTTTTACTCAAACGCTTTTTTCTATGCAGCAAGTATGGCGGAACTGGCGTGTGACGTCACATGCCAGTATGTCTTTCTCTGTCTAATCTAGAATTTCAAACCTTTATAACTTGTTATTTGTGCCAAATAGTCAAATACCGTATTATTGCATTGTCACTAGATTTACATAAGTATGCCAAATTTCAAGTCAATCTGACTACTAGAAATGGGTCAAATTCAACTTGCAAGATTTGACCCGCACATACATACATAGGTACCATCAGCCAAATAAGTGGTCTACCAATTTTTAAACAAGTTCCTATCAAATGAATATGCCGCTAAAGTCGAACTTTCAAGTTGACAGTCACGTCTATTGGCATTAATGTTTTACGACAAGCAAACGATTATCAACTTTAGGGTGGTTAAATAGTCCTGAGCTTAAGGCTCTGAAAAGCAATCTAAGAAGCACACAAAGCCTTAAATTTCGGTCTAAAAGGCTCGAGTCTTTACGAATATTACGATCGACCGATTAGTTAGTGAATGTACCTAGTAGAACCAATCCAGCAATATGCGTTAAAATAAGCGTGATCTTTGTGGGTGCTTAATAAAAACACATAGGTACATCTCCAACCGTGTATCTATTGTGGAATCCCGCCTTACTTAACTACAGAACAGTGAGATATGTTTTGTATAATTATTGTATTTACAAACGTTAACATAAATAATATCAAAATACAATTACACTAAATTTAACATCTGCACCCTGTACCGAAAGAGATACAAGTACAATTAAACACAACTCTCACTTAATCACAAGAGAGACAACATTCATGGTGGTACAGGGGGCCGCTTACGACTTCACAATGATGGTTAAACTTCCACAAATGTCAGTTTGACAGCTGCGTTCCGAATCGCGCATTGCCTTTACGCCTCTATGGTAATGGTGAACACACACTAAACAAAAATTTCACTTTCTGACTCGGATTCGGAGCAGCAGGGCTACTACGAAACTCGAAGTTCGTGTCGTGCGGTCCCTCTGACACTTACCCATACTATTTAATACGAGAGCGAGAGGGACGGTACGATACGAACTTCGAGTTTCGTAGTAGCCCTGCAGATGATGTTAAAACGCAGACTGAAACAGCAGGGCTACTACTAAATTCGAAGTTCGTATCGTACCGACCCTCACTCTCGTATTAAATAATATGTGTAGGGAACGGCACGATCGGTCGATTTTAGAAATTCGTAGTAGCCCCGCAGGCTCGCTCATCTAGTAGGTACCGTTTTACCATTACTTAGCCAGCGCTTACAATTGAACTTGTTTAGTTTGCTTATGTCGTTCGGAACTCGAAACAGGAGATCCGTTTTCTTTTCCAACATGAATCTTCAAGAAAACGAATACAACCGACGAGTCCCGAGCGATATTAACATTCTAGTTGTACTGTAGTCATGGAAATTAATTTACGTCCCATGGTGGAACCTTTTCATAATATTTTTTGACATAATTTCTTTAGCAGATGGAATGTCAATATAACATTAGTAGCACAAAGGTTCCACTC
The DNA here is from genome assembly GCF_025370935.1 of Choristoneura fumiferana. NCBI lineage: Eukaryota > Metazoa > Arthropoda > Insecta > Lepidoptera > Tortricidae > Choristoneura > Choristoneura fumiferana. Next base: position 5,448,583 of record NC_133472.1, on the reverse strand, counting down.
TGGGTAGTATTTTAATTTCCTTGTCTGTACATCTGTATTCCGTATAGGTACTCAATTATTTTGTAAATCTACATTAAACTTCAACTTAAAACTAAAGATTGGAAATTGACAGAACAGCGGTAAGAGTCCAAGCAATAAGTCCTCTACATTCTGTTGTCACAGTAAAAAGTAAAATAAAAAATATTTAGCACCTTAGTCGTCTACAAAATAAATTATACACTATTGCACGGGTGTAAAGGTATACTTTCTCGGACAGCGATCCTAGAGTGATTTATGATATGGATTTTTTGAGGAATCTGAAGTAAAATATTACTAGGTATGTATTTTTTTCAATTTCTTGCCGTTTTAGCACGAGACGATTAGATTAGATTTTTAGAAAAATATGGCTCTGTCCATTGGAGGACAATTTTGCCAGTGTCTAGTAGGTTTTGCCGTTGTACGGTAAAAAAAATCTAGAAAATGAAATATGAGAGGTAATGGTGGATGAACGATGACAGCGTGAATCCTAGCAAGACGTATTTTGCCAATGGCGACGTAGAGACACACATGAGGAGACTGTAGGTATGTATTTTATTTTTACTTATAAGAATGTCGCTACTCTGTCAGTGCGTCTGTCAGTGGCTGTCATGCATATTTGTGGCCAATTTTCCGAATGCAAAAGTACAATATGAAAACTTTCATTAAATCACGTATTTACCCAATGTGAGCACAACGAGCAAGTCATAACATTATGTTGTCTCAAATAATCTTTAACCCGTCGAACGCCCTGCACGCCACAGTGGCGCGTATCTAAGTACTCGTGATTAGTCAATTTTTGTTACTAGTTTCGATCACCCTTTTATGGGGTACTAGTCCAAAATTACCCAAAAAAGCCGTTGGTCGCGCGACGGGTTAATCGCTCTCCGAGAAAGGAGACAAGCATGGTTATCGAGAGTCTGATCCTGATGAACAGTGGTTCATAACTACATTCAAATGTTATTTTATTTGGCACACAACGGTGAAATACAATTTTAGCATTTTAGAAAATAATATTCATATTCAAATAACCAGACATAGGAACCCATTAGGTAAAGATGTGCATTACCATTCCGCGTAGTTTACTCTTTAATTTTACTAAAATACTGTTTGCTTATCAATGGAAAATTAATGAATTCTATTTTAAATAGTAAAATCAGTAAATACCATAGTATTAAATATCAGTTATGTATCTTAAGCATAGTTTTCACTCTATAAGAACGGGTTTTGGATTCAAGATTATTTCTCAAAAAGTTGTCCATTTTCAGTTTTAGAGTTTGACGCTATTTCACCACAAAAAATAAGTAATATTGTTTTTAAATATATACAAAACCTTGTGGTAAAAGCGATAAAAAGTCAGATAATCTTTGTTGTTGCATCCAACAGAAAGTTCTGATGTAGTTCCAAAATTACGATTTTTTCCTCACAAGATTTCGTGACGTTCTCCTGCCGTCAAGAAATTTTGGATGTTTTATGATCTCGTCCTTAGGGTTGATAATTTCTTAACAAAACTGATTTCTTGTCAATTTAATGACAGGATAACTTTTTGAGAAATACTCTTAAAGCACGCCCGAAGAGCCAAGCCAAACCGTATTTTCTTTCTCTTAATAAGCTTAAGCATGTGTTCTAAGCATCGTAGCTCCCAAATAGGTGACCCGATTGCTACGCGGTTTATCTGACAAAATTAATTTCTAGCAGAATCAGTTCAACCGTGCATTTATTTTCTTCCAGGTCGTAGTTCAGTTAAACTCTGTTACCAGCGGCGCCACCGGTTCAACGGCGCTCGCATTCAATGTTCCACGTTCAAAATCTGTCATGCTCTAAGTCAAATCATTTTTCTACTGGGTTCAGCACAAAGTTACAAATGCAACATACGCCAGTTAAATGTTTTATAGAAGTTGCATATTATTTAAACAATTAATACGTACTGAACATTTTTAATCACTTTAGATTTTCCTCTAAAACGGCGAAACGTAACTGAAACTTACAAATTACGAGCGAAAAGTTAGAAATAAGGATTAAGGAAGAAATATAAAACAAAAAAATGTAAACTAAAAATATTTAAAATAAAAAAAGTCGGTTGTAGTGTCTGAGGTTTTCAGTACATTAATTAACACCTTGCATATGACATATATTTGAGATAAGGATGACTCATTCTTACTTCAATATGTTTAAAAAAGAACTTACTTTTTGCGCAAACCTTAACGATTCCTTTTCCTCTCAAAACTAACGTTTCCATATAAATTTCAGTGTCGAAATCGCACCAATACAAACCGTACCCTCTCAAGTCAGCGAGTCCAACTAAAATATAAAAAAATATATATCTATACCCACAGTAACATCTATTAGATTTCAATATGCGTAAATTTTAATGCAACATTGGCCGTACACAGGGGTAAGTTACTTAACGAACACGAAGTGCAAAATTCGAACTTCGTATCTTGCCGTCCCACTGACGCTTATATTATTTAATACGGGAGTGAGAGGGACGGTACGACACGAACTTCGATTTTCGAATTTAGTAGTAGCCCCTCTGATGCATATTTTTAATTTTTCGCTTTAACCCTTTTCCAGGCATTGTGCGTATAGCTACCACATAAATGTACACTAATATTCGACCTTACCAAGTATACAATATGGTACAAAATCGTTTGAATTCGTTAAAAATATTATTAGTTTTCAACTTTAACTCGTGAGGCCTGGAAAAGGGTTAACCCCGCTATACAGTTTGGGTCAACATCAGCAAATATATGGGATACGAATATATGTTAGAGCAGGACTCAAAGTGCAAACCCTCCTTGGGGCGTCGTGATACGGTAGGTGCAGTCAGCAGCAGAAGTAGATGAGCAGTTGTGGTGCATTTTGGGCACCGTAACCGCGCATCCACTTCCACAGCTGACTGTACGTGTAGTCCCGGCACACATGTCTTAGAGATACATAAGTCTATTATTCAAGAGCTTCACAAAACAATTACAACCTGTGATGGGAGTCGCAGTATTGGAACAATGAGGACTAAAAGACTGGCGAAATATAGATAAAAGTGGGCCAATCAACTTTTTTACCCACACTAATCTGTCCACGACATTTTTGAAACAATTGCAGATACGAGAAGATACGTAAGTTCAACCTATTAAACCGAGAAATATCTTGTTGGAAGTACGATTTTTTGGTAACACCAGAGACAATTTTGGTAACGCAGGAGACGCTCAAAGTGTCGGTAAAATAGTTGATTGGCCCAAGTGCTAAAAGTGGCTCCGAAGCGGTAACGTTTCGTGTGCTCTGCCTACCCCATTTGGGAATACAGGCGTGATGTTTGTGTGTGTGTGTGTGTGCGTGCGAAATATCGCTAGATGGCGTTAGTATCGTGAGTATTTTTGACGTTACGGTCTCGCTTGCAATTGGCTCTTTTAGCCCTCATTGGGAGCCCTGCGTTAGTCTCTTTGTATTTCCATCTCGCTTTGGCATGAAGAGTGCGCTTTACACATTGGTATTTTCACCAGCTAAGAAGCGAGATACAAATACAAGGTGCTCACACAAACGCGTGCACCTTCAAAACAGAATCGACTCAATTAAAAATATTCGCATTAAAAAAAAATAGTTTTAGAAACAAGTCACGTCCATTCTAAAGGTGCAAAAACTTAAAAGTAACCGAGTTGAGCCAAGGAGTACAGCAAGCATCAGGGCTTTAGTCCCGTATAACGAGTATTTTAAAGTAAGTAGTTTACCCGTGAAACAGGCCATGGACAAAATCGATGTGTCAAATTATTGTTTTTTTTGTCACAACACTGTAAAACGGCCATATAGTTACTAAGATGGGTTATCGAATTCATATTATGTTACGTTATTAAAATATAATTATTAATATTTAACATTTATAGAAGAAAATTTTCAAGTGGCACTATTTATTTGATTAGATTACATTAAATAGATTTTACATATTATTTTTTTAAAGAAGTGGCATGCTTCTATCTGAGCTTTTCTAGACATGTTAAATATATATATTTTGTCACGTGTCTATAAACTATTTTAAAAGCCATTTCAATTTTTTTTCAAAAATACATAATAATTATATATACCTATGTGTATATAATTACCATTTTTATCGTGTAGATATTTACAATGCTTCACACAAGACGCAGTACCTAACTAAAATATGTACAATGAAATAAAAGCTTCGTGATAACAATAAGAATTTTACAATACTTGACACTCCATGTAACACCTAAGCCTTAAGGTCACAGCTCATTAGACCCACCCGGCACCCGACCAGCACCGCCTCGTCGTTCGGCGTCCACTCGTTGTCGACTGTTGTTCCACGGGTGGACGCCGCCTTGACGAGTGGACCTCGCGTGGTCAACGAGTCGACGTCGCGTGCTCCACGAAATTCCGAGTAGTATATTATGAAATAAGGGAGGGGAGCGCCGCGGCGTCCGCGCGCAGTTCACGCGAGGTAAGCATACAAGCAGCGTGCTATCACCGAGTGATCTACCCGCCGTCCGCGCGTGGACACCTCGCGAGCGAGACGATCCGGTGACTCTACGGAGTTGACGTAATGAGCGCATGCCCATACAAATCCATATAAGGAATACTAATTGCTCGCGGCGAGGCGGTGCTGATCGGGTGCCGGGTGGATCTAATGAGCTGTGACCTTTAGTTTCACTACGAAATACCTGTTGACATACACTGTTTCAGAAAAAGTAGAAACAGATACAAAACAATCCAAATATTACAAAACACAATGTACCTAACGTGAAATTTATGAACTACATTTTTATATTCATTTAGCTTATGCCCTATTTCATCATGTTCTGACGAATATACCTGATATTTTTTATGACAGATATCCGTAATAATTTTAAAATAATAATATCGGTCTCCGTTGAATCGAAAAAAATAAACAGGGCATCATAGATTTCTGTCATATAAGATATCAGGTCAGGTCAGGTTAGGTCAGGATTTATTATTATTATTATACGAGAGCGGTGTAACGGGCCCTTGATCTATCTATATTTCCTATATTTATTTACTCAGGCGACGTACTTTACAGCTTTTCAGTTTAAAATACTTACATGTAATTAAAACTAACAAGAATAAATAACTGTATTTACAATGAGTGCGAGAAGGATGTAACTAGTGTGAACGCGACTACATGCATTATCAAAACAACGGGTAAGCTGCCGAAATTATTTCGTCGGTAATACTGCAATACCGCACTACTGCAATACTGCAATATAATTTTTACTACACTAAAATTATACCTTATGGAAAATGCTAGTTACGCGGTATTGCAGTAACACCGACGAATTTACCTTTACTATGTACAAACACCAGTTTCGACGGGGATAGTGTATTTTTTTTATAATGTTTGAATGCAGTTTTTCTTGTTACTAAAATCGATGACATGGTTCCTAAGAACAGATCTTCGTATGTCTTATAGTTTCAGACTTTCCCATACTGACCGATCTAAATGGGCCACCCTGTATAGTCGAAAGCAGCTACAGTGTCATTAATATGTATACAAAGACGTTATGGTTAGTGGAATAAAATGTTATACATATTTTTGACGCGTTGGTAATCTAAAATAGTTATTTGTGTCACAAGAGAGCAAAATGGTGTATTTACGGCGAGGGCGTAAATTGAATCCAGAATGTAGCGAAGGATTCTACAATAGAATCCTGAGCGTAGGGAGGGATTCTAAAGTAGAATCCTAAGCGTAATGAGGGATTCAAGTGTTAGCGCCCAAGATGAAAATAATTTTGCTCCCGAGTGGCTCATACAACTTTTCACACCGAGCATTAATAAACTTGAAAAAAATAATTCTTAATATTATTAAAGAACAACCAGCATATAAAACGGCGTGGCTTTACAATTATCAACTTCAAAAAATGGCATTTGCTATAAAACACTTAGAAAAGCCTTGAAGAGAAAAGTTGCACTTTGCTCCCTCTCGTCAGGGAGGAAAAGTTACTTTTCTGAAGGAGAGGTGTGAAAAAGTATATTTATGCCCTTGACTGTACTGCATTAGTTTTGCGTTTTGCGAGGACATTTCCATCCGGTTGAGAAACAATCGGCTTTTGTATTGTCTATCCTCTTATGGCAGCTAAATCTGAAGGCTTGTATATTTGGCACTTGGTTATAATTGAGTGTCTGTATGTTTGTATATGATAATAATCGGGAGTATTACCTACAATATGCTGTTACTAACTTTTAAACATTCATCGCTAGAGAGGAAGAGATAAAAAAATCGAAACGAGAGAGAAGATTTTGAGCATAGTGTTTGTCATGTAGATTGGCATTAAATTGTTCTATCTAAGCTTATTTTAAGTTACACTAACACGTCACTGGGTTAAAAATGGAAAATTAAACAGAAATAACAACTTTATTTGACGACCGGATGGCCTAGTGATTAGAGAACCTGACTATAAAGCTTAAGGTCACGGGTTCGATTCCCGGCCGGGGCAGATATTTGTATGAATAATACGAATGTTTGTTCTCGGGTCTTGGGTGTTTAATATGTATTTATCTATATACGTAGTATGTTTATCCGTTGCCTAGTATCCATAGTACAAGCTTTGCTTAGTTTGGGACTAGGTCAATTGGTGGCAATTGTCCCATGATATTTATTTAATATTATTAATTTCACATGTCATAGATTGAATTTGTAATGTGTCCACAAAGCCGTTAAGATATTTTTTCATTCCAAGCGATCTATGTGAGGCTAACGTAATCTTGAAATACGTCGACACGAGGGCCTTGTCGTCCCGGCTGATAGAGACCTCAGGAGACCCCAGAGCTGGCGCTTACCTCTCCCAGCGAATTTCTCTAACTGTACAGAGAGGTAATGTATATTGTGTTGTGTTTTTAAGTAAATTAATAAAGTACCGTAAACTACTTCAACTTTGCCCTCTGGTCCTAACATTGCCTGATTCGATTTAGAGTCGATAACTCAGCACCCTTTAGGTTTTTAAACTTTTATCCCCCCGTAATAATAATTCCCGTGTAGATAAAAGTTTAAAACCCATAAGAGTGCTAAATTATCGACTCTAAATCAAATCAGGCCATGTTGGGGCCAGAGGGCAAAGTTGAAGTAGTTTACGGTAACTATTAAATTAAATGATTATATTAACCGATTTCAAAATAAATCTTAATATTTCAGATAAATAAGAACTTATCCGACAAAATACGTTGGAAAAACATTATTCAATAGATCTGTGAGTAGAGTAGAGATTGACAAGAAATCAGTTTTGTCAAGAAATTATTAACCCTAAGGACGAGATCATAAAGCATAAACTGCATAAAACATCCAAAATTTCTTGACGTCAGGAAAACGTCACGAAATCTTGTGAGGAGAAAAATCGTAATTTTGTAACTACATCGAAACTTTCTATTGGATCCAACAAAAAAAAATATTATCTGACTTTTTATTACCTTTTTCATATATTTAAACACATCATCATCATCCAGCCTATATACGTCCCACTGCTGGGCACAGGCCTCCTCTCAGAACAAGAGGGCTTGGGCCGTAGTTCCCACGCGGGCCCAGTGCGGATTGGGAACTTCACACGCACCATTGAATTGCTTCGCAGGTTTGTGCAGGTTTCCTCACAATGTTTTCCTTCACCGCAAAGCTCGTGGTAAATTTCAAATGTAATTCCGCACATGAATTTCGAAAAACTCAGAGGTGCGAGCCGGGGTTTGAACCCACGACCCTCTGCTTGAGAGGCGATAGGTCAAACCACTAGGCCACCACGGCTCCTTTTTAATTTAAACACAATATTACTTATTTTTTGTGTTGAAATAGCGTCAACAAATATATATTTTTATTTTTATAATTATAAGTGGACAACTGAAAATGGTCAACTTCTTGAGAAATAGCCATGTAAGTGTTTTTTGCCGTCTTATTTGGGAATGACTATGGTTATCATTTATTTGATTTATACGCCAATTACGAATAAAGATTACAATATATAGGTATATGTCGTGGGCTCGTGGGTCAATCAACTTTTTACTGTCGTTATTCTGTCCGGTAACTCAGGAGACATTGTTAGAAATTTTATTGTTACAAAAATGTTAGCAATGAATGTCTACTACTAACACGCTCAGGAGACGAGTCATGAAGGAATTTCCCTAAAACTGTCACAACTCCTAACTTTTAGTTGATTTGTACCCTATAAAATGCCACTTTTAGGGCCTGTTTCACCACTTGTCGGCTAACTCTAAGTGTCAGATAAAAGTAATGCCGTCTTTGTTTATTCGGACAAAACAAACAGAGACGGCATCATTGATAACCGTCACTTAAAGTTAGTGGACAAGTGATGAAACAGGCCCTTAATATGAAACTCAGGAGACGATACCATGGCAACAAGGTACACTAAGAAGTTGAGATGTACGTCTGTATGTATTTCAAATCAAACGACGACATACGTTAACCTCACAGCGACTAGGATGGGCGCTACACATCGAATTACGTCACTACTTTAAAAAAAACTCTTACCTCAAAATAGATAATTTTTTTGAGTGAACTTTATGAACATATGTCAAGGTATTTTTTTTTGATATATTGATTTTAGATACGAGATTTTTTCAAAGTTCTGACGATATGTCTTAGGACAGTACTATTTTAGTCGACTACGGCAAAGTCAGGATTTTATCTATGCACGTTTGTTTATGTACGACATTCAGGCCCTATACGACTACTAGAATTTCAAAATTCGAGTTTCTTATCTTGCCGTTCCGCTGACCTAATATTATTTAATACGACAGTGCGGCATCGTCCTAATAGAACGCGAATGCGCGATGGCAAAAACTTAGTGTCTTATCACCACGCGAATTCACGACGCAAGCGAGCGAGCGCGGGGCCCCGCCGGCGCAATTGGGATGCACCAAAAATAAATAACCTATTTTTTTAATTTTATTTTTTGGAAGAATAGGATATTTTAAGATACTATTTTCATCATTTTGAATTTGGATGAGTATTTAATTTTTTATATTTTTTTTTTACGATATACGCTGGATGACGTCACAGTGAGACAGCCACGTTCCATTGCCTAGAAAAATTCAGGTCGTACATAACGTTATCTGTGGCATTACAATGTGACATTAATACAAGCGCGGCTTAGAGTCCTAAATGAACCATGACAAATAGTTTTATTTATTTATCTTCTTTTGGCTTCGATTATTCCTATGTTTGTTAAATGGTGTGATAGAAAATAGATATTTTTTATTAAAATCTGATATTTATATTCTTTTATATTTACTTCTAACGTAGTAATTTTATAATTTAATTTGTAAAAATACATAGGAAATCCTCGTATGCATTTCGGACTTCACGATAAATGACAACTGTTTAAGCCGAGTGCGCATCATGTGATTAAAGTTCCGTCTTTGTCACTCTTTGCTATTATAAGCAGGACAGCAACATGTCAAACTGTCAATTTGCTTTAGAGGTTAGACCTGCTTTAGAACTGCCTTTGTGACAGGACACTGCAGGGGTCAAATGAAGGTCATTACTTAAATTTTGTTTATTTCATTCAGTATATCATATTTTTGGAATCTGATCTCTTATCATCAGGAGACCCAATTGCTCGTTTGCCATCCAGTCGAATAAAAAAAAAACTTCGATTTTCGTAATGGCTACCCAGAACGGTTTTCCGCTATAACGATCCGAATCTGATCAGTTATCAGACTTATCAGTGAATATACGGTCCAGAGAGATCTTAGAACTTTTGTACGGTGAAATCGGATGGCGGGAAAACGAATATTCCAGTCCGTATTTCCACGGATTCGAATCGGACGTAGTTTGGAACCGCTCTTAGTCCGATCGAGCTAAACTCGGTTTAAGACGTGAGTTATCCGTTATAATATCGATGGTGGAAGTCTCAATTGACGTAAGGGACAAAATGCTACTTTTCAGGAGAGCGAAAAGAAGTTTTTGGTAATTTTCAAGCCCTCACAGCATTGTTAATGTTTAACTTAGCAGGACGTTATAATTACGTAAAATCTTGAATTTTCTTGCTTTTCAACGTGAAACTATAGACATTTTCGTAAAAAGCTTAATAAGAAAAATAGCTGTCCCTTACGCCCGTGACATACGGGTGTCATAGCTCCTTACACCCATAAACCGTAAATAAATAAATAATGTAGTAACCGATTTTTGGTCTTATAGGACATTTTATATTTTATTTGCTACATATTTGGACGTAAGTACCTGTAGAAAAATTTAAAAAAATAGTGAATTAACTCAAAGAACCACTTTAATTGTTTAAAATAACGCGCAAAAGCCATAATTTTGCACGTAATTATGTAATTTGTAACATTTTCTTTAAATGGACATTAAAAGTTAAAAGTTAAATAAAACTTACACTTATTAATAACAGGATTCCACGAAGATGAAAGCTTATATCCATCGTCCCGGTTGACATTTTTATGCTTTTTTATTTCAATTGCTTCACGTACCATTCTTGAGTAGAAATGACGTTCCGTGGACAGAATTTTGGGATTGTGAAGCTCAATCCAGTGGTTAGGTCCTGACTCCAACAAATGCTCGGCTATGGCTGACTTGTTTGTTTATAGCTGAGAGGGTCAAGGAAGATATTGCAGCTGTTAAAAATCGCCAAGTAAATAAGTTTTTATCCCGGAAAATAGCATAGTTCCGGGGGGTAGCGATAAACGAACTGATGATGTTGTTGATGACGATGATGATGAAATGATTTTCACTACCACCACTGGCGTACTAACTCTGCTTGCTTGCATTATTGCTTACATGCTTGCTTGCTTGCATGCTTGCTTGCATGTTTGATTGCATGCTTGCTTGCACTATTTCTTGCACATTTAGGAGTATTCTTGCTTGATTTGTTGTTTGCATGCATGCTTGCCTTCTGGCTTCACGTTTGCTTGCATGCATGCTTGCACTATTTATGCTTCCTCTAACACACTGATTGCAGCTGTGAGGGAGTGGGACGCCAGCCCGCTTCATGAGCGCTGGAGGAGATACCATAGACCGGTCATCGGGATCGGGGTAACCCGCGATGTTCATCTAACCCAGGCCGATAAAATTGCATGTTTGTTGATTTGATTGACAAAATTACATGCTCACTTGCAAGCTTGCTTAGGTGGTTGCTTACATGCTTGCTTGCTTGCTTGCATGCTTTCTTGCACGCTTGCTTGCACTATTTCTTGCACATTTGGGAGCATGCTTGCTTGAGTTGTTGTTTCAATCACTACAAGTTCTAAAAACCATCTGTTTTGATGCCTCCTACGACCTAACATTAACAAGGTATTTTAATGAACTAAAAGAAGCAAGCAAGGTATTTTACTTTAAGTGCCCCTTACACCCATAAAGTAACCTCAATTTTTAAAATGTCTGTTTGTTACTGTCCCTTACGACTAACAATTTACTCTAGTTTTAGCTTTTGATGTCCCTTACGCCCATAAGAGTATTCCTTATTTTATAAGTTGCTGTTGTTTAATGCCCCTTACGACGTACCAATTACACCTTTTTTTTTAATGTCTGTTTGCTACTGCCCCTTACGACCGACAATTTACTCTAGCTCTTGCTTTTTATACCCCTTACGCCCATAAAAGTATTTATTATTTTATAAATTGCTGTTTTTTAATGTCCCTTACGACGTTCCGATTATACCATTTTTAACCCTCAACATACATAATTAATTATACAGGCCAATTATTATTATGTATGCATCATCATCTCGGCCTATATACGTCCCACTGCTGGGCACAGGCTTCCTTTATTGGGATCTGTCAGGACAGCTTAAAATAAACAAAGTAGCTAAGAGAAATTTACCTCAACATCCTTGTCTGAAATTCCATTACGGAAATGTTAGCTCGACGTCAAGCCATTAGGGGATCCATCAACTTAATCTTCTTTTTTTGTTTTGCTTTTGGCATCTTATAAAAAAATACGCGCGTTGACAAAGAACAAACGTAGGCAATCAAATACGTCCTCCGTGTTTGACGTGTCTGACACGACTGACCGAATGTGCAATGCGCAAACGCTCGGCGCGTGGAAAGTAGGTAGACGCGTTAGTATTTTGATGTTAGGTACAAGAAATAGGTACAGGCGGTAAGGTTACGCCCAACAACTTCTTGCTTTTTTATCTTATTCGTTATAAAATGTTGGGGTGTAAAGGGCAATGAAACAATAATTGACCCATACGCCCTTATATTATTTTTGTTGGGTTTTTTTTTAACGACATGAGCCGAGTCGTAAAGGACATATGAGACTGCCACAGCCCCTTACGACCCAAATATTAAAAAAATAATACATTTACGCCATTTTTCAGCTCAAATATTTTATATCATGTCCCTTAAGCTATTTTATTTTAAAATAATAAATGTTGATAACAGCAAAAGTAAGGGGCGTATCGTAACTTGAATACTACCAATCGACAGAGAAAAAAAAACTCTAATTTTCTATGTTTAAAAGTGATTTTCGGTATTTTGTCCCTTACGCCAATTGAGACTTCCACCATCGATATCATTTAATATGAGTGAGTCTCACGGTAGTTTCATGTTCAAAATATGGGCCTACATTAAACACGAATAAAATAATTATGAACACCTTTACATGCAAATAAACATATATTTTTAACTGGATGCCGTGTGGGAAATTATTATATGGATCATAGATAATAGATTTGAGGAGCTTTCAACCCCAAACAACCTCAAAAGATGATTATCCGTAAGTATTTTAATATCTAGCTAGTTTAACGACATTAACACGTTCCAAATAGCCTAATATTTAAAGCATTTATACGCACCTTTTATACTAATCATGACAAAATAACTCAAGAACGAGACCAAAAATTACAACGAACTTAATAGTTCAATAAAACTAGACTTATGTATACTCTATACACACTAGATTATATACGCATATCGTATTTTAAAAATATCCTTCTAACATTAACAAGCATTTGTATAATTCAATTCATAAAATTGTGATTGCATCGAACGTACACTACTGTTTATTTATAAATTAGTTTATTTAGAATATGTTTTTGCTTAAGCATTGAATCAAAACAACAAATGTTGGATTATTGTAACAATCGCATGCGATTCGATTCAAAAATGGCTGACACACCTTATAACGTGTGGCTGCAGTTCTAACCCTTGAGGGCCTACTCCGAAATTCGAAGTTCGTATCGTACGCGTCCCTCTCACTCTCGTATTAAATAGTTAAGCGTCAGAGGGACGGAACGACACGAACTTCGAATTTCGTAGTAGCCGTGCTGGTACGTCATTATTAGGACGCGGATCCGCACCAAAATCTATCTTTTTGTTTATTTTTTTATTAAAATCAGCAGTAGTTTTTGCTTATTAAAACAGATGAGACTTAAATGTATTTTTTTTTATTTCCGCATACAAGGGGTTAAAGCCATCGTACGTCGGCTCCAGTATTCACGAGACGGAAATATTTTGTGTAGAATCTTGACTGTCCATTTCGAGTATACACGGTGATTTTTAATCGAGGATCAGATCAGGTAACAATTTTTCCAATTCGGTGATTGATAGCAGTCACAATTAAGCCACACTTACATGGAACCGCAGACTTTTTTTCTTTCCTATCTTTTTATTTCGTAACTAACTTTTAACAAAAATTTTTTTGTCACTACTAACGTTTTTTTCTATGAGTTTACAACCTCTTTCGAAAGCTTCATACTTTAACTTACAAGTAATTAGCCGTTGCCCGCGGTCCGCGTTGTATTCGTTTATAGCAATCCCGCGGGAACTATGCAATTTTCCGGGATAAAAGCTATCCTATGACCATCCCAGGGACTCAAAGTCTGTTCAGCGGTTTAGACGTGATTAAGTAACAAACATTCAAACATCTTCACAAACTTTCACATTTATATTATAAATATATGTATATTATTAGTAGGATAAGTTGTCCTACAAACTCAAATTAAACTCGTGAAATTCCTCGTATATATCTACTTCTCTTCTATAATTAGGTATGTAGGAGAACCATTGATGCGGTAGTTATTGGTATATAATAATATATTAATTGTATGAGCTAGTTGCTTCCGAGCTCGCCTGATGAATTAAATTTTAGCTTTAGCTAGTTATTAATATTTTTATACTCCTGATCACCGATTAAAAACCATCATTGTATAGCCCACGGAAGAATAAAAACCAGTGGAAGTGCTATGTAGGTGCAGCGTTGCATGCCACAGGTAAGCGGGGCGGTACGCTCACTCGATGACGTAGGTAATCCTCCATTAGTAAGTTTTTTTCCTGCTATCATTTTTACATTCCAGAATTGAGCAATGCGGCATAATTACTGTAAAACAAGGAATGTCGCGTCACTACTATACGATACTCTACGCAATGTTGACCACGACTGGCATCGAGTAAACGTACCTCCGCTTACTTGTGGCACGTACGCTGCACCTACATAGCACTTCCACTTGTTTTTATTCTTCCGTGGTATGGCCATAGTAAATGAAAAAATGAAAATGAAAACACTGGTTTCAGTGTGTATCAGCTGGCGGCGCGACTAGCAATTTCTTTGCGATGCTCGACACACATATTTTTTACTCAGTTCGTTTCAATGAGGGCTATCGCGTATGAATTCGCAGCTAGAGGCGCTAGTGTAGCGTGAGGTCTCCGAAATGTCAAATCTCATAGTTTTTGGGTGAGCTACGCGGGTTTATTTATAATTAGAATAGTTTTGTGAATATTTTGCATTACCTGAAATTAATTATAGCAATTACGCGTTACGGGGCAATGAATGTCTGTGTTTTGAGAGAGTTTTGTCTTTCGGAAACTTTTGTCCTCCCTTTTCCGAACAAACCGGGACTACGCAACACAGTGGTTGCTCGATATTTTTATGGTACGGTTTTAAGGTGTGTTAAAAATGATTTTAATCTAAACTTTGTTTTCACGCCCGTAATATCAGACTTTGAAAGCCACACTTAAAAAACCTCACGCAACAGTGGCGCCATGTAGAAAGACAAAAAACGATAGCCCTCATTTAGAGCTCTGTGTGTTCAGTTCATTCATAATACAGAAACGTCAAGGTGAGTCATGTTTTATGCAGCTTTTGAAATGGTTTCCTCGGGATGGACTTTGCGTGCGCGGCTGAGGGAAAGGGAATATGAACGAATGATTAAAATCATTTATGCCAGGAGCTTCTCCCGTATCGTGTTAGGTCAGAATGCTCCAATATAAATATCGATTAAAATTTTATTATATTAATTTTGTCATGTTTCTTTCTGTCATGATTTTATGTTGTCCTGTCATTTGAAATGTAATTAATAATTTTAGAATACAGAATAGATTACATTATAGAGGGATGATAACAAGTAGGTACGCAAGTTTCTAAGGCTGGCAATAGTACAGATGATCTAGAAATCGTCATACGCGTAAACACCTTCCTTTATCTAAAATTGTCACCAACATAAGTTAGAGGAGATCAAAATGACGCTACTCTATTACTGCTATTATAATCCCTCTATTCTAGTCTATATTTAATTTACACTAAATTTATTTGAGGGTAGACCGTAGCAATATGACGTCAAAGATACCAGGGAGTTAGCGTCTCCCCACACCGATTAACGAGGAATCGATCAAAAATGCTTTATGTCCACGTAATAAGAGTGAAAAAGACGTTTTCCTATAATACACGTTTCGCGTCCGCCGAGCCGATTGGCGGGTTAAGCCGATTCCGCGTCCATAGTTGTGGGGAGACTCTTAGAAGACACTCGCGACAAGCCCTCTCGGAAATTCACGTAAAACTAAACATAAATCACATTGCCGGAATACCAGAGCGTAAAGACTTGGTAGAAATCTGCGGCTATACAAAACCATAGCAGGGTCTTAGCCTGTTTACGTCCCACTAAATCCCCTTACTTGAGGCCGTATTATTCTAACGCACTTACGTTCGCGAACGTATTCAGCGTCTCTTTCTACCCTTGTCTTATACCGTGCGATAGAAAGAAGTGGTAAAACTAAAGTTGATATCGCACTGCCAAAGTACTAGGACATAAGGACATGGTGAGAAATGTATTGGGCTTGAACCGCAGCGCTGTAGCGCCGCCGTGGTACCAGGCTGTCACAAGTTATACGAGGTCCTTGCCTGTTCACGTCCAACCAAAGGTGATATCGCACTGCCAAAGTACTAGGACATAAGGGCTTGGTGAGAAATCTCTGGGGCTTGAACCGCAGCGCTGTAGCGGCTAAGTACCAGGCCCTCATGAGTTAGACGAGGTCTGCGTCGTACTCGCGGGCCCGTTCTGCGTCGCGCTCGGCGACGCACTGCTGACATCAGTCGAGCGCGCCGGGGCACTCGGGCTCCTCGCGCACGCAGTCCTTCGGGAAGTAACCGGAGCGGTTGTCGCCCTGCAACGTTGGCATACAAACACTGTGTTATAATGGGCTCTCATTCCGTAGGTAATTACAAAAATACCGATTTATATAAACTGTGTGGAAACTTCAAGATGGGGCAGTTAGGGCCTAAGGGGTCAACGGGGCAAGGGGAAGCATCAAGGGTTCTAAATCATTAATAATGCGGCCCGCTAAAATGGGATATGCAAGATTTTTCTTATCTGTTTAAATATATTTTTCCACTAGAAGTTTGGAGTGTCACAACTCCAAACTTCTAGTGGATTTGTACCTCATAAAATCGTACTTTTAAGAAGTCACCGAGACGACATTACTTTGGCAACAAGCAAGATACACTAAAAAGTTTATTGACCGATTTACGCTTTTGTTTTATCTCTCACTAGCTGTTGCCCGCGAAAAGTCGCTTGTCGCTAGCCCGCGGGTAAGTACTATGCATTTTTCTGGGATAAAAAGTATCCATCTGGGATAAAAGATATACAACTATCTCCATACTAAATTTCGTCTAAATCGGTTCAGCGGTTGAAACGTGAAAACGGTTGTAACATACAGACAGAGTTACTTTATAATACTTAGATTACCAATTACATTTATTATAAATAGTTCTTGTTCAACTTTTGTTCAAGATTATATTTTGGTATTTTTTTAGTACAATTTTTTGTACTTTAGCCAGCAGAGCAAAGCATTCAACTGCATTGTATCCAAAAAACATAGTTTTTTCACGGTTTCCATTCACATAATCAAGTTTTTACAAGCTTTTTTATTATGTTGCAAGTTAAATTTGACCAACTACCAGTAGTCGGATTGACTTGAAATTTGACATACTTGTGTAAATTGCGTGACAGTACAATAATCTGGTAGTCCGGCCAGGATCGTCTCCGCAGGACGGAACTCTTCAACTGTTAATGGCATCGACTTAAAATTTGGTATGCAAAATGTAGTTTGGGTGACAATGCTAGCAAAGTCGACGTTAGGTACATTCAGCAAAAAAAGCTTGTAATAAAAAAGATTTTTTTACCAAAAACTTATATTATTTATTAATTGCTAACCAATCTTCGCTGAAGCGTTAGGCGAGGAAAGAACAAGGTTGATAATTTGAAGTAAAACAAACACTGACAAAAAACCTTTCGCATGGCGGTAGCATAACATAAACATGAAATAAAAATGTTTATAAAAAAAGAAAATCACAGTTAGTATCATGTAAAAAGATGAAAGATGTGTTGAATAAAAGAGTTGTCAAGATGTCTGCTTTTAATAAATATCTGATACGACTCTATTTCCAGGGCCGGAAGGACGTGTCAGATATTTTTGCACGCTCCGCTGTGGCAGATATTAATGCTGGTGACTGTACCAGTGTGTATTTCAACCTTTTGTGGTGTCCACATCGTACACCAGACTAGGTAGTATGAATATATTTGTTTGTTTCAAATCTACAAGTGAGTATTGACTCACTGCTATGTGTCGAATTGATATGAAATTTGGTACATGCTTGTTTCGATAGCAACAAATAACCGGTAGTAATAAAGCACTTGTTATTTTATTAGTTGAAATCAAGTAATTCGCAGTAAACATTAGCACGGTTACACTTGTAACGCCAAAATGTCATAAATGTAATGACAAACCCACACAAATAAAATTGGAAGGGAAAATAGTTAATCACAGGATTAATCCGTTAATCGCATAGCATCACATTTAGCTTGTTAATACACATGGCACAATGAATGTGCTCACTAAAATAGACACAGGTGGGCCAATCAACTATTTTACCGACACTTTGGGCGTCTCCTGCGTTACCAAAAAAATCGTACTTCCAACAAGATATTTCACAATTTAATAGGTTGAACTTACATAGGATAGCATGTATTCATGTACACCATCTATTAAATTACAGAAAGAACATGTTTACTTACAAAAATCTGCAATTGTTTGAAAAATGTCGCGGACAGATTTCAATGTCGGTAAAAAAGTTGATCGTCCCAGATAACAAAAATTGCAACAGTGTTTTCAGAAAAAGGGCAACGCATTATGAACTCAATGAAACTTAAATATCCTTTTTCTACTCCTATACTGTAATATGTGATTTACTTAATCACGAACAGTAATATAACAACATACATAACAAGGTTCTGGAAAAGTCTATATTGTCTATTCCCCATAACAGCACTGTATCGTAATGTTGCTAAAACGACACTGAGGGCCTACTCTGAAGTTCAAAAATTGAAGTTCGTATCGTACCGTCCCTCTCGCTCTCATATTAAATAGTATAAGTGTCAGACGGACCGCACGACGCGAACTTCGAGTCTGGAGTTTCGTAGAAGCCCTGCTGCAATCACTTACTTTTTTTTCTTAATTCGTACGTTCGGACACGCTAAGGTGCCAGTTATATATTTTATATGGTTTTTATACAAAAAAAAAACTTTCCGAACCTACTAATCCATAGCCTGCCAACATTTAAGTAATGCGTATTTTTAACATCGACACAGGCAAATAAACGTTAATCAAAAACAAAATTTAACTTAGACATATTTTGACGTTTTCATATTTCTCACTTGTTTATTGTTGTTTACCTTCTCTTTGCGGTTGCGATACTTTTTACTAAAGTATGAAAACATTTCAAGTTTACTTTTTCTCTAATTTTGTATTTTAATTAATAAGTACCCAAGTCGAAGAAAAAATATTGTATGCAACGTTGTATAAGTAAGTCAAAAAAAGCTCGTGGCGTCTTTTTCTTACGATGTTCGCTAAAGCTCACATCGTAACTCACGCCACTCGCCTTTTTTGAACCCTGTTATACAACTGTTGCATAAAATACTATTAATATATATATGGGTCTTATATATTGTGTTTTATTTATATGTTATATACCTATTCCTTTCTTCTCACTGTGAATAAATAACTGTTCGCTTATCTTTATATTTTCCTTTCCTGTTTAGGTTAGCTTGAAAAGATCCCTTTTAGGGATAAGTTCGCCTTTGTACTCTTTTGTTTTGTTGTTTTCTTTTTGTATTATTTTTGTTTTATGTACAATAAAGTATTTACATACATACACACATAAATATCAGAAACAATGGATGAGTCGGCGACGAGTTAGGTGTGGTAGATTAATGGACGGGGTACAAAAAAAACAGTTCACATCGAAATTTAAAAACAAACTTGTAAAATTACAAGCTTTTATTAAGTTTCACCTGTCCCGTTGTCTGTCTGTAGTCAAATCTTGCAAGTTACTTAACAAACTTCCAGTAAGCGGATTGACTTGAAACTTGTTATACTTAAGTAAATTGCGTGACAATACAATAATCTGATAGTGATATCCTGGTAGTCCGGCCAGGATCGTCTCCGCAGGATGGAACTCTTCGACGATTAATGGTATCGACTTGAAATTTGGTATGCAAATGTAGTTTGGGTGACAATGCAAGTAAAGTTTACAAAAAGTACAGTCCGCAAAAAAGCTTGTGTTAAAAATGAAATTTTTATGCAAACTTATTTAACCAGCAACGTTTATATGTTTGTTTAGATGGAAGTTTTGGTCTCATAATTTGCGAAACATTTTCCTACCATTTCCTGGTATACGACGAGGGGTATGGGGGGATATCATGAGCCGTGGTGGCCTAGTGGTTTGACCTATCCCCTCAGAAGCAGAGGGTCGTGGGCTCAAAACATCGTGAGGAAACCTGTACAAAATGTGAAGTTCCCAATCAGCGCTGGACCCAGCAGCAGTGGGACGTATATTGGCTGGGATGGGATGGGGGGGTAACGTCAAAAAGACCTCAAGATACTACCGCCATCTAGCGACATTTTTCCTGTGATGTAGCCCTCATACGGTATTGCATCGTCGTGGGGCCGTACCTTGTCCAGAGCGCGGCCCTTCCACCAGCCGCGACTGTCGCCCTCTTTGCTCAGGACGAGCACTTTGGCCCCCGGGCGGAGGGCCAGCTGAGAGCCCTCCATAGGCCGGAAGTCGTGCAGCACTGTGGCCACGATGCGGCGGAACGGCCAGCGGAGGTTAGAGTTGAGACTTCAAAATAAAATAAAAAATTAAAATCACAACATTATTCAATTATAATGTACCTACTGTTGTTAAGATTAATTAATTGAAATGTCAACTACCTTTAACCACATTTTTTTTAATACTTAACAAAACCATATAAAAAATACAAGCTGAGACATGGATGCACATGGATGGGAATCGAACCCAGGTCCTCAGCAATCCGTGCTGCGTGATTTTTCCTATGCATACATATCTCAGGTTGCTTATTTCTACTATGCTACTTAAGCAGCAGCACTAGCGACATCTATGTTTCGTCGACAGAAACATACATACCCGTAAAAGTAACAAAATTGGAGTTGAAATCATAAAACCATATAAAATAATATATTATAATTTTATATGATTTTGTTTAGTATTAAAACAATGTGGTTTAAAAGTAGTTGACATTTAATATAATCCAAATAAATGACGCAATAAAAACAATGGAGATTTTAGAAGAGTGAAAGAAAACGCACGATTTCAACATCCGATTCGATTAAAGGAGCGGCCACACCGCAGCTTAAAATACGGAGACGGTGCGGTATCGCAGTGACGTGCCGTAAACGTCACAAATTTGCGTGGAAAGCACGCGGTGAAGTCCTGACGTTTACGGCATGCCATGGCCACTGCGATTCCGCATCTACGTATTTTGAGCAGCGAGCGGTGTGGCAACTTCTTCGCACTACATTCGTATAATGTGACCATGGGAGACATTACATCATATTTGTCACTAATAAATCATCCTATTTATTAGGGAATATTACTGCAATGTTCTGCCGTCAGAATGCAGCACTAGCATTAACCGTAAACCGTCTTTTCCACTTCTCATGCTCGTAAAGATCGTGTTTATGCTGGATCTAGGCGACATAAACTGACTTTTTATGCTCTAGTGCATAAAGTAAAATCTTCGTCTAAGATCAAGGTAATAATCAGGTGTCAACAGCCACAAACAAAAAAGTTTCTAAATATTTTTTTATCATTTTTCATTTATGTAAAAATAAAAAAAGATCAAAATAAATCAATAAAACTAAAAAAATATATAATTATATAGTAATGCATGACAATAAAAGGTACATAGTAAGTAAACAATTGTTTCCACTGTTGCTATTCCATTTCCTCGCCATCGAAGTGAAAAGTAGAGTGCAGAACTCGACCATTAAACCCATTTTCCCCTCGTCGTGTCTATCCACCCACGCCGTACCGGCTCGGGTGGCTATATGAACGTCTTGGGTAAAATGGCTCGTTTTATGCTCTTGTTGTACAATCTACTATTGAATGTCTCAAATATCTTTTAAATTTCCGTACCCTTAGGATGCCATAATATCATATTATTTCAATGAAATTTTAAATAAAGATCATGTTATTTTTTATAATTATTTTGTTACTAAAAAATATATCATGACCCGTCATAGCGACAAACTATAAAGAGAACTGACGTTGTCATGACGGTTTGTTTACGGTTAGCGCTAGTGCCGCCCCCTGCGCAGAGCTTCGCTTAATATCCCCCACACAACCATGTCTTATCACCAGTCACTTTTATTACGTACACTCACCCGACAAAGTTCTCGGAGAGGCTCGTCTTTTCGTAGTACGAGACTAGTTCGACGACGCTCCGGAAGAACCGTGACTCGGAGAGGAAGTAGTGGGGCACCTGGTCGATGGGCTTGCGGCAGACGCGCATGTGTTTCACCGTGTTGTCCGTCCTAGAGGGGGGGGGGGCAGTTTAATACACGGAACATTTACACCCCCCGCCAAAAGTATGGAAACAAGGTTCATCATCATTATCATCGAGGTCACGTGCCACTGCTGGGCACAGGCCTCCTCTCAGAATGAGAGGGCTTGGGCCGCAGTTCGCACCCGGTCCCCTATAAGGTGTGCACAGGCGATATTCTGTAACTATTACGGACTAGTGTTTCCTCACGGCTTCGCATGCGTAAATCGTGACATCCGGCAGTTGAATCGAAATTCCTGGATTTCACCAAATGGTGTTTATTGACGTAGCATAATATTGATAAGCAACAGTGCCAAATTTTATGACTCTATGCCCAGTGTATGAGATTTTGAAATTTCGTCCCTATCCCGTGGGAATATCGGGATAAAAAGTACCCTATGTGTTATTCCAATAAGTCCAGCTACCTACATACCAAATTTCATTCATTCAAATCCGTCGAGCCATTTTAGCGTGCAGGAGTAATAAACATACACACACACATACCTACCTATAGGTATAGGTAGTGCCACGAGAGTTGAAGTGAATGATTACACACACACACACACACACACACACACACACACACACACACACGCACACAACCGCATTCAAATCGGTCCACCCGTTTAAGAGCTACGGTGCCACAGACAGACACAGCGGCCAAACTTATAACACCCCTCTTTTTGCGTCGGGGGTTAAAAAAGATTTCTCGTCAATTTCACGACCGACGAGCCAACTTTTTGAGAAACACTCCTGGCACTGGCTTTTTTTTATACGACTGGATGGCAAACGAGCAAGTGAGTCTCCTGATGGTAAGAGATCACCACCGCCCATAAACATCTGCAACAACAGGGGTATTGCAGACGCGTTGCCAACCTAGAGGCCTAAGATGGGATACCTCACGTGCCAGCAATTTCACTGGCTGTCTCACTCTCCACGCACTGCTGCTTCACGGCAGGGTTAGCGAGCAAGATAGTGGTAGCAATCCGGGCCGACCTTGCACAAGGTCCTCTCTTCTTCTTCTTCTTCGTCGTTTCACTCTTGACAGAGTGGTCGTGGTCATCATTTTCTAGGTGCTGGTAGCAAGCTTAACAATACGCCTCCATTCCTCCCTGACAGCCGCCTTCCTTATGCTTGCGTGTAGTGGTCCTTCTATTGCTGCTTTGACCTGGATCTACCTCGTGGCCTAGTGCCTTCGACTTTCCCCTGGATCACAAGTCGCTCCATAGCTGCGTCTTCCTTACGACATACGTGTCCGAAAAAAGTAAGGATGCGAGACTGCACTATGGACGATAGACGCTGTTTAATGCCGAGTTCTTGGAGTATGGACTCATTGGTCAAGGTCCTACCACCTGCAAAACTGGCTGTACTGACTTGAGCGACAGCGCGAGGTGCGTATCGGTGTCGGCGTGGTGCGTGGGATGCGGGCGCACGCGCAGCAGGAACGTGCCGTCCGCGCGGCGCTCGAGACGCGTCGTCGCCGCCTCGCGACCCATCTCGCCGACGTACCTGCTCGCGCCAAGGGGTGACGAATGGGTTAAAAATAATATACATCTATTTAGTCCGACCGTTAGACTGTGGAAAAATATGGGACACGTATTTTTTTGGGTTATCAATTTTATTAAAAATCGACAAAGGTAGGTATAGATCATCAAACTTCCGGAGTGGGGGCTTGTGACGTCACTATTAGGTAAAAATCGTACCATATAGTGACTTCACTCGAAATTTCTAAGCACTGTATATTTTTTCTTTAATTTTATATAGTACGTAATCTCATTTAGATTGTTTTGTTTGTAATTATTTATTTTTCATCACACTTGCTCGTAAACAGTGTCGTAACATGCAGGCTACCTTGGTTGCAACCCCCCAAATAAAACCCTCGACCTTAATGTGCTTGTCATGAAACCCGTGGTCGGTAAAAGAGTCATTGCCCGTACTAATTTTCATGTCATGAAGCCCAAGGTCGGTAAATGAGTTTGTGTTGCACACGCAACCCATACACATGCTGCGGAGGGCGCTGCCAAGAGCGCAATCAGCAGTATCGGCAATTTTTGAATAAATAAGTAGGTTTTTATTTTACAAATATACAATTTTACTCGCAAATGTGATGAAAAACATTGTATGTCGCACGGGCGGTACTAGAATTACGAACATAGACTCATTAAAGCCCTCAGTCTTCGACTTCGGGCTTCTAATAGACCCTCGTTCGTAATTCCTTGTTTACCGCCCTTAAGACACAATGTACTATTAGTATGCTTTGAAAAAATAATGACTTTCTGCTAATTGCAAAAGTCGTGCGGCGCATTCTTATTGGCAATGATGGTCTTTCCAAAATCACTGGTAGTTTAAGAAAGTGTTATGTAAAGCGCAAGCCACATAGAAGAGACGTAGGACGTTGCGGACGCGTTACGTTACGCCGCTCCGCCCCGTCCGCGACGCGCCCTCGTCCCACGTCTCTTCTGTGTGACTGGCGCCTAAGCCGAACGCTACACGTCAATAAAATATTGTGATAATTATCATGATATTTACTTATGTATCTTGGGCCGGATCACAGCACACCCTACACCATCAATACGGATCGCGTCAGTACTGAAGCGTTCTTTGTACGAGGCAGACGTGGTGGACCCTAGACGGGGGAAAATTAGAGCTTGTATGGGGATGATTGTAGCCCTGTCTTTAAACAAACGAGTAAAAAGAAAGCGATGGATGAAGAATTGGCTACAAAAGAGAGAAAAGTATACACATCTGAATTTATTGGTCGAAAATCGATGTCACCGTCGTCCTCCATCGCTGCCGTCTCGCTGCGTACTGACGTGATAAATATTGACGCGCGACACTACACGCAGGATAAATATCACGATCCAGGTCCTGGGATCAGAACACGAGGATTTCCAGAAATCCATCGATAAATATTTTGATCCCTCAATACACTACCCTACACGTCAGTAAATAACCGTAATCTGACAATATATATCAATATCACAGAGTACATATATAACAGAGACACCACATAGTACAAGCAAATGGTATCACCCTAATACTGGCTATTCAACGGGCTATTTTTCTTTCCTTCGATTTTCCAATAGATGGCACCAGTGAGAACACAAATAAAACGATACGTATTGCCATCTAGTGAGACACTAAGGATACGGTAGACTGACAACAACCAACAAGCTCACCAACTGAGCCTAGACGACTCGAGATACGCATGATGTCTCTGTCTTATTTACGTCATTAGAAGAGAATGGCATGTTTCTCTCAAATAGTTTCGACGAATGTAAGCAAGCGCTGGGCAAGCAAGCGCATTCCGGTTATTCGCCATCTAGCGTCACAATTGCAAAACACTACGAAAGCCTCATAGCTAAAATGTAGCCACATGTAGCCTATAGTTTCGTATTCTCAATTTATTTTTTTTATGGTGTTTCTTATCTTCAAATTAAGGAGTTGAATTAAGGTTGATGTGAAGTTGTGTT
This sequence comes from Choristoneura fumiferana, assembly GCF_025370935.1. Classification (NCBI taxonomy): domain Eukaryota; kingdom Metazoa; phylum Arthropoda; class Insecta; order Lepidoptera; family Tortricidae; genus Choristoneura; species Choristoneura fumiferana. The sequence continues at coordinate 5,422,995 of NC_133472.1, read as the reverse complement.
TATAAAATATGCTAGTCTTTGTTTTAATCTTAATATTTCTAATTAATTCGGCTTATTCACATTATATAATTTACAAATGTTAATAGTAGTGCCATCTATTGCTGTTTTTTTGTATTAAATATAGTTTGTAGGGATTGGTAGGCCATGTCAATATGGAACGTGTAGCATTCGCCTAAGAGGTCCCTTTGTGGCCTACTTGCAGACGAAGCTCTCCACATGTACTCATGTGGGCACTCACCACATGTAGTAGTGCAGGGCTTGATCGGGCTGCGGGTGGTGGGGGGGCAGAGGGGGCGCCGGCGCGAGCCCGCCCCCGCAGCGCCCGGAGAGGGCTATGCACTCCTTGTGGGCGCACGCGTTGCAGACGGTGCAGAGGTAACCCTGGACGACAGAGTAAGGGTTGGCGCATATATACAACTTTTAATAGGCTGTTACTGGACCAGTGAGATACACCTTTGGCCTCATTTTATGTAAAACAATAAACAATAATCTTAAAATTACACCCCAGGTTAAAAGTATGAAAAAAAGCTTATATGACAATAAAAAAACTTACTTAAATATTTTATTTGTCATTCGAAAACCAGAGTAAAAATGTTAATAGAACATTTTAAAAGTAAATAACTAAAATTCTCTTTATTAAAATTGTAAATTCAACATTTCGCAGAAAGACAATTAAAAAGGTCGATTTGTAACTTCTCTCAAGTACACTTTTAGAATACATTATTCGGATGTTTCAAAACTTTGGGTGTACCTAGTTTTAATCTTTTCAGGTTGCCTAAACTAAGTTTTGCGTTACCAATACACGATAATAATAATGGAAACAATAAATATTAAGAAAAACGACTTTGTTTCAATAGTTTTGGCGTGGGGTGTACTAGTAATTAAACCATTTATTTTCTTTTTTTTAACTTAATAAAAAGGAAGAATAGTTATAAACATAAAAGTATTCAACATACAAATAATACATTGATACATCCGAAACAAGCCTCGTCAAACCTTGTAAAATACACAAAGAAAAAATTCATTGCGTAAATAAATTTTAACATTAAAAAAAACACTATTTTGTTGTGTATCACATCATAAATTAGTAGGATAGGAATACATTGAAGTGCGTATACTGTCAACTCAATAGTTGCTCGACAGAAAGGTCAAAAAGCTTTATCATACCTATATATCATAACTCATGGGACACTTGACAGCAATTCATCCAGTTCCAAAGTAAGGAAAGCTTGTGTTATGATTTCTAGGCAACGGATAAACATACTCGCAGGTGATAGGCCTTTGTGCAAGGTCCGCCCGGATTGCTACCACCTTCATGCTCGCTAATCCTGCCGTGAAATTACTGGCACTTGAGGTATCCCGTCTTAGGTCTCTAGGTTGGCACCGCATCTGCAATACCCCTGGTGTTGCAGATGTTTATGGGCGGTGGTGATCTCTTACCATCAGGAGACCCACTTGCTGGTTTTCCATCCAGTCGAATAAAATAAATAAAAACTTAAATACGAAAGACTCGAGGAGGAACATTCGTATTTTTCAAACGAATATCTGTCCCGAAAATTGGTCACTGTTTGTGTCTGGACAACGGTACAGAATAAAATACCGACGATTGACCCTTATAGCACCTTGACAAAGATTGGTCGATTTGTTTTTTTTTGTTGAAAAAAAAACGACGATCGAGTGCATCAATTCATCAACTTAACGGTTTAATTGTGTGGAAATCACGAGAAGCAAAAAAGCTAGGTAAAACAGTTTAGTCAATGCTAAAGTTGTATATGCGTTAGGCCTAAATCCGCAATGAGAACATCCTCATCATTTGCTGGTTAAAAGGCGTCGAGTGGCGACCCCGAACCGGAACACGAATCGTTGGCAGGCCGGTTTGTTAGATCAATATCCCAGAAACGTTATATCCTAGTAGCTAAATTTCCGTACGCATTATTTATTGACACAGCAGCGTTTTTTTTCCAATCAGAATTGACACAGACAGTGTCGACGGAGCTCCGCTAATGCGGGGCTCCTATTATTGTGTGCTTTTATGCAAACTGTTTCAGTGTCTATTAAATTTGAAAAAAAAAACGCGATTGTGAAATTAAGATTCAGTATTGGTAAAAGGAAATAACGATTCTGGTACATTAATCTAACAAGCCGTTCTAAGGGCGAGGCCTTTGTTCAGAGCTCGTACCGGTACCGACCTGAAATATCCTTCCCTTGAGGAACTTGGAGCAGTGGTGGCAGGTGGCCGGCTTCGCGAACGTGTGCAGGACGAACTTGTGACTCGTGCTGCGACAGCCCAACGGCTCCAGGTTGTCTCTGAAACAACGTTGTTTTTTTATATCCTCCTGTGTCAGTGTCATAAACTAGACGTGGTTCACTTTGTTATTTTGAATATTATTTCAAAACTCTTAGAATTCTTTTTTCAATTAACAATTACTGAAATTACCCTAACCAGCTGGCAGGGTTACTCACTGAGCCTGACCAGATAATACGTCTTTAGAGGCGCAGAATCTTAGAACTGGATCAACTAATATGAAGATTCAGCCACAGATAGAGCGGTCTCTCGCTGGGGAGCCAACTCTACACGCCATCGATCACGCAACTCATCTGCTCATAGTCCCCCGACTGATCGCATGATAATATAAAAAAAATATATATAAAGTACGCGAGGACTTAGCAGGATGTATTTATGTATGTATTTATCTATATAAGTATGTTTATCTGTTGCCCAGAATTCATAGTACAAGCTTTGCTTAGTTTGAGACTACGTCGGGAGCACCAAAGTTCACATACTCTTCGCTAGTCATACCATAATTTTTGTCCGAATGATCATTTGTCATAATTTTTTTCCTACTGAAACCTTAAATTTTTCTGAAAAACTTATATGGTCATCCTATAGAAATCTATAGATTAGGTTAGGTTTGTTTTTGTAACAATTCTGAACAATCATTGGATTCAGAGAAAAAAGAGTATGCCAAACGATCATTCTGTCAAACATTACATTCGGACTTCCAATAAGTATGCGAGCCTATATGGACCCACTAGGTCAGGGTTTCTCAAACTTATGGCTCCACGTACCCCTGTTAAAGTTCCTAGACGACAGCGAACCCCTACCTCCCCCCCAAAGAAAGTAATAAAACTGGCTGTTGGAGAAACTAAGTTTATTTTTATTTCAATCATCATGATAATATAATTTATATTATTTATTTCAATAAAAGGTAGCAAATATAGGTAAGAATCTAAATCGTCTTGCCAACGAAAATACAAACTGAAACAAATTACAACAAATAACAAACAAATTTGGAGTTGCAATAAAAAATACTCCAAAAACCAATTTTAATCAGCAGCCACCATCACGTAAACCTTGTCGCAAACCCCCTACTTTGAGAAACCCTGCACTAGGTCAACTGGTGTCAAGTATCCATGATATTTTATGACATTTATTTTATTTTACATGATGATGATAAACTGCTAGCGAGCTAGCTAACGCGTGCTGTTGCGAGCTCGCTATAGTACTCTTCGGATAGGATGGGTAAGGTGACACATGTCATTAAGCAATCAAAGGGTTGTGACAATGTAAATGCGAATCGATTTATTGCGATTCTCGATTAAATAAGCTAAGCGGGTGTAATCGATTTTATTAGTGAGTTTATATTTTTAACTAGTTTTTGCCTGCGGCTTCATCCGCGTAGCAAGTGTTTTTGCTTGTCTATCGGGATCTCACAAACCATGCGGTCTTCTTTGGCACTATATCAAAACTTAATAAGGGTAAAAAAAATAACAAAAACCGTAATAACAAAATTGAATAACAAAGTAACAGTTCAAAACATCAAACAATACGAAACACTCGATACAAAGACGCATTTAAGGACCTTCGCTCTCTTACTAATTGACAGATGATGCGAGTCAAACGATTTGACATGATTGTGAAATCGATTCGGTCGATAAGCAAAGTCAAGCTCTATTGAAATAGAGTTCCGTTTTACGCAATGAATGTTGACTAGATAAAAATTTATCTTTTTAGTTTTAAAACATAATAATATATTTTTCATTACGAAACCGTGGGTTCAAACCCCGGCCCGCACCTCTGAGTTTCTTCGAAATTCATGTGCGAAATTACATTTGAAATTTACCACGAGCTTTACGGTGAAGGAAAACATCGTGAGGAAACCTGCACAAACCTGCGAAGCAATTCAATGGTGTGTGTGAAGTTCCCAATCCGCACTGGGCCCGCGTGGGAACTACGGCCCAAGCCCTCTCATTCTGAGAGGAGGCCTGTGCCCAGCAGTGGGACGTATATAGGCTGGGATGATGAAGTGATTTTTGTTTATTATTACGAAATCTTTTAAGCAATAGAGATATATTTTTTTTGTTCCTGCGGGGTTCGAGTATATTTTTTTGTGAATACTTGGCCTGAAACGTTCATGGCGCGGAATGGAAAAAACGCAAGTGTCACCGTACCCATCCTATCCGAAAAGTACCATAGCAGTTACTAAGTTCCCATAAATCGACGTTTTCACTAACTCATCTGTCACAACTCTCCTCGGTCTCCCCTAAGTTCCGTTGCTCAAGGGCGGATCCAACGTTGTGGGCACGGTGTGCATGCCCAATAGACTTGTAACACACTTTCTGTTCTATTGAGATCGATAAACTGATGATGATGATAAAAAAGGCAATAATCAAATTCAAAAGTCGTTCATGAGTCATGTTTGTTCATGACACGAGCGAGTTCGTACTCCGACTCCCACTTGACCGATTGTCGGATGGCCGTGACCACAACCTTTTTAGAGGTCTGGGTCCGCCCATGCCGGTGCTGACACTTACATGGCGTCCTTGATCGCCTTGACCCATTTCCGCTTGCAGTCCTCGCTGCGCGCGTACAGAGTGAATGTGGCGTCCTTGGTCCGGCGCACTAGGTAGAAGTGCGAGGCCCAGCGGCCGTCGTTGCGGAGCGTGCGCCGGCCGCTGCCGTCCTGCACGCGGTATTCGGCCAGCGGGACGCCCACGCGGTACGAATACTGGTTCTCCTGTTACGAACACGTTCTACACTTTATCAACACACACGTCATAAGTCCTCTATCGTTCAAAAACCGTTGGCAATGGCCAGCATTAAATAACCATACAGTAACAACAGTAACTTTATGTTCATTAATTACAGCATCTAATGAGTTTCAAATTTGGAACAGCTGTCAAAACCAATACAATTTAAATGGGCATCTATATATTTTAGTATCCATAGACATTTTTTCGATACAAAATTTCATTTTTGTATGTTTTTAAACACAGAGAGATAAGAAAAATAAAATGTACCTAGCAAGTGAACAATTGTTTCCACTGTTTTTATTTCATCTCCTCGCAAACGAAGCGAAAAGCAGTGTAAAACTCTCATCAAACCCATTTCCCCCTCGACATGTCTATCGACCCTCGCCGTACCAGCTCGGGCTATATCAACGACTCGGGAAAAATGGCTCGTTTTATGCTCTTGTATGTACAATCTACTACATCTTTCGTCCGTCCGCCACTGACCTTGACAGGCTTGCACAGCAGCATCAGCTTGTCGAACACGAAGACATAGCGCGAGCGCAGCTTTTGGTCCTCGTGGGCTTTCACCTTCAGCTCGCCGTCGAGCAGTAGCCGGCCGTATGCCGCGAGGCCGGCCCCGCTCGCGCCCAGCGCGCCGCCGTCCCAGTCGATTATGCTCTCCTGGTGGGTCAATCAACTTTTTAAGGCCTACTGTCCACGGAAGCGTAGCTGCATAGACGCGTATGAAGTAACTTTTGACACAAAATGCATGGATTAGGAGATATAGAGCAGAATCTGAAAACAGTCCACAAATTTCGTGGTTTTTGGTGAATACATTTTTTTAATGCAACCTTATGTTACGAAAGTTAAGGTGTTATTTCAAGTGCGCGCGATTGGCGGTTATGACATTACACAATCCATCGCGCTACCGGTCGTAGGCAAGATGATGTTAAACAATACTATACCTTGAGTCAATCCCTATTAAGTCGAATTCAGTTTACGCCGCGTGACAATCGTAACAAATTGACGGCTTTGACGTTTCAAAAGAAGATAATGTTTTTAATGAGTTTGAAGGCGTATTTCGCCACAAATTCACTACATTATAAAACTATTAACTAGTACTTAACGATACAATATGCCATCCTTTTTAATCGTCGTTAATGTATTATTTTTGCACTTTTTTACGGAGCACTTCGGCATGTTGATCCAATAACGAAGCACGCGTTACTGACAGCGCAACTGTGCTTAGAAGGTGTTTAAGCACAGTTCTAGCAGGACACATTTTAAGCGTTAGCAGAGTATCTAGAGTACTTGCTCACCTGAACTTTAGCCAGAAGCGCTAGTACTTCGCTGTCCCTTTTGACCTCGTTGATGTACTGAGCAACATCAACCATAGCTTCCTTCGCGCGCTCCAAGCCACGGAACTCCTCGTGGTTCTACAATAAACAAGAGCAGGCCAATTTTATTCTGCATTTCCACCAATAATGTACGAGGATGTGTTACGAGGATGTGTTTTTCATTAACGAATAGAAACGCTTCCTTTACCCACCCTCGCACACACAGATATAGATTACACTAGATAATGCTTACACCTCAATCTGTATGAAAACCAACCGTGTCACTTTTTTATATCTACTGTGACGTCTCAAGAGCGAATTAGCGATGTGAATTCCCCGATGTTCGCGCAAAATCGATTCAAACGCCGCCCGCCCGCACCGTGGGGCTCGAGTCAGTCACTAGTCATGATTAGTCAGTTAGCGGTCAGTCTTTGTATGGGGCCAACCCCGACGTTTGGTCGGGGTTCGGACACGCGAAGTAGATGCATTTGCGTAATCTAGTGTAATCTATATCTGTGCTGGCACAGCACCATCTCTAGTGGAAACAGCTGAGCGGAGCGAGGCGAGGTAAATGAAACGTTTCTATTGTTTAGTGAAAACCACATTACTCACACATCTCTGGTGAAAACTGAGCCATAATGCTCTCCGTTCGAGCGCGAGTAAATAAATACAGTGAACTTTGGAAACTGAGACCAAGCCACATCAAATTTTTGTTTTATGAACATGAAACTTATTTGTTTTCATTGCATTATATTAAATATAAAAAAACGCAAGTGTGATGAAAAACATTGTATGTCGCATGGGCGGTACTTGAATTACGAATATCGACTCATTAAAGCCCTCAGACTTCGACTCCGGGCTTCTGATAGACTCTCGTTCGTAATTCCTTATTTACCGCCCTTAAGACACAATGTAATATTATTGCTCAAAAACACATTAATGAGAAGGTACATGCTCAGCTATGAGGCAAAAGGTTCAGGCTCAGCATGTGCGGTGAGGACTATGCTTTACCGCGCTGATTCTCAGCCTGCACCTTTACACAGCGTACAGACATTACACGAGATGGGTAGGACTTGCCTTAAAATAGGTAAGGTCGGTTTTCCTAACTCATGGATCCACTTTTTCATACTAGTTGGCAAGGTGAAGCTAACAAATGCATGCAAATTTATATATATATATATATATATATTGTCGATAGTTAAAGCTGGATACTATTCTTGATCAAGATATCTTTAGACCAGTCCTCTAACAAACCCAAACACGGCTATGTTAACTTGTTCTGTCTTGGAATAACCAGTGTAGAGTCTGCTACCGATTCCATCATTACATCAGTTCAACGATACCATAATATACTATTGTCATCAGAGCTACGCATAACAACCAACTTTCGTATCAATACTATAGTAAGTGGGTGAAAACTTTAAAATAAAATGTTCATTACAAACATAAATAAAAAGCCGTGTTCAAAATTATGTCATCCATGTCCCAAATCTGGGTCCAGTTTAATTTACAGACAAATAAATCAAATGCCAGAGTTCGTAACCTAATATCAATTAGGTCACGTTAGCAAAATAACTCATTTGTGCCCCACATTTGGGCCCAGATTAACTCACCGGTTGTGTCTCGTGTACTAGTTTGTCCAACAAAAGGTGGTATTTCAGGACCCTCTGCATGGGCACAGATAAGATATCCCGTAACTGTATGCGGCCCTCGCTGTGCTCCTTTTGACATTTCTGTAATAAAAAAAATATTTTTATTTTTCACTTCTCATGCTCGTAAAGTTCGTGTTTATGCTGTATCTAAAACTAAAAAATTATAATTATATGATAATGCATGAAAAATAAAATGTACATAGTAAGTGAACAATTGTTTCCACTGTTGCTATTTCGTTTCCTCGCCATCGAAGTGAAAAGCAGAGTGTAAAACTCGAGCATTAAACCTATTTCCCCCTCGACGTGTCTATCCACCCTCGCCATACCGACTCGGGTGGATATATGAACGTCTTGGGTAAAATGGCTCGTTTTATGCTCTTGTTGTACAATCTACTATTCACTTCTCATGCTCATAAAATTACTTTTTATGCTCTAGTGCATAAAATAAAATCTTCGATTAAGACCAAGGTAATCAGGTGTAAACAGCCACAAACAAAAAAGTTTCTATATAATTTACTATATGAAAGCTACCAAATAACTTTAGTTGTCAAGTGTACCGTGAGAAATACTACCTACTTACCAAAAGGAATTTAGCGAAGCCGCTGTCTCTCGCCTCTAGAGTCTTCAGCGTGTCCTGGGCTTGTGTCAAGTTGGAACAGTAGTCGCCGTAGAGTAGCAACTTTTCGCGCCACGTCAAAAACACCTCGGCGAGGCGGGGCACTCCCTTGCCAGGCACGCAGGCTTCCGTGGCTAGCTTCAGCTGCCGAAGGAGGCCCGAGTGGATTTCGTGGAGCTCCTGTTGAATAAAAAAAAGAATTGTAATCGATTCTGAGTCTAGTGTTGCCAACGGTCTTCTACACTCTGTATGTTTCGCGTTTTGTTTTTTGTACCAGTATATACTTATTGGTCATTATCCTCGCTAAACGTTGACTACATATCTATATTTTCATAATAATATCATGTAGGATATGGGAAATCGAAGTTATTTATATATATAGATATTTTATAACCATATCTTTGCGAATAATTTGATGATACTTAATAATTTACTTAAATAAGTTTTTGGTAAAAATTTCATTTTTAACACAAGCTTTTTTGCTGATGTTGACTGTACGTGTATTGTCACCCAAATTACATTTACAAATAGATGCCATTAACCGTTGAAGAGTTCCGTCCTGCGGAGACGATCCTGGCCGGACTACCAAGATGTCACTACCATATTATTGTATTGTCACGCAAATTACATAAGTATACCAAATTTTATATCAATCCGACAAATGGAAGTTGGTCGAATTTAACTTGCAATGATTTGATTACAGACAGACAGACAACGGGACAGGTGAATCTTTAATAAAAGCTTGTAAAAATAATCTAAAAAATTACCTTTATACCGAAGAAAATGACCTGTAGCTCTTGAGCTTTTAAGTAAGGAGTCATGGGCTTCAAGAAAAACCTTAATATTTTGCTTAAAACGTCGACATAGTTTGATTCCGTATCCACCAATTCCCTTATAACGTAGTCCCTCTTCTCTAAGTTGTGCAACGATGTTGCGAGCTGGAAAACAATAACTATATTAAAACAACTTTCGTAACGCTCCAGGCGCAGGTATGCTTTATATTCAAAAAGTTGTGTAAGTAGACATGTAAGAATGAAGACTAATAGAAGCGAGATCGAAAAGGTCTGTACGCGAGCGGGCAGCGGGGCGTCGAGCGTGTTCTCTGTCCATTGAGAGGTCGAGACGCCGCGCAGTGGACACCTGGCAGCGCGCGCAATGAACAGGAAAAGCGTTCGCCGCTCCGCTGCCCGCCCGGCTGCCCGCTGGCGTCCAGTTCGCAGCCTTAGGGATAGCGCATACATAAGTATACTAGTCAATAGAAAATAACGGCCATATGAGGCTCTAGCTCATAGGTAAAATGAAATCAGCAATACGTTTAACTTTTATTTGAATACAAAAGTAATATCAATATAAATTATAATGTATTAATAAAACCATCTCATTGTGAGAGGAGGCCTGTGCCCAGCAGTGAGACATATAGGCTGGGATGGGAAATGCTAATATTTCATTTTACCAATGAAACACACACGGTCTCTATTTTCTTTTATTTACTTGTACTAAACTGTTAAGTCGATGTAAAAGTTGTATGTATGCACTACTATATTTATATCTGGCTACTGGTCTTGATTACTATGATGTCACTTTTAAAATATTGCGACGACTGTTATAGACAGTATTCGTCCTTTTCCAGCTGAATACTTTACGAAAAGGACGTCGACAAAGCATACCAGCACCGAATGATCGCTCGGTAAAGCTTTCTGCGTTTAGCAAGCGATCATGTCAAAAAACGACGTATTAAAACTAAGTATAATCTGCAGCAGCAAATATACATACGAGTATACTCAGCGGCACAAAATTTGGCCCACGCTTCATACAAAATTACCTATTCTGCATACATTTGAGGGCCAGATTTTTGCCGCTCAGAATATTATGTATATACTCTTTATTAAAGTTCTGAATTCATGCAAAATCTATTCGAACGTGCAGAAGCAGAATGCAGTGCTCGTCATCTCAACAGACAAGAAACTTGTTGTTTATTGTGTTAATATAATACAAGCATTGTAATAAAAAAAACATCCGATAAACGAGAGATCGTTTCTGTTGAAGCGTTAACGCGTAAAATCTTAAAAAGTGGCACATCGTATGTCCAACACGACGCAGATGCTGGATTATCTCAAGTTTTATTCAAGTACACGCTCTGTTACAACTTCGTTTATATTATAACGTAGACATTTTTGAATCAATCTAGAAGAATCGGCAAAGGCTTGTTATGTTCGTCCTCCCTGGATGTTGGTCAATATTTTGTAACAACAAAGGCTTGTTTAGTACCTATTCTAGTCGCGTTCCGATAAAATTTGAATTTTTACAGTCGAATTTGAAACTGCGCCCCGGTAACACTTAAAGAACTAATAAAGAAAGGGTATATGCTCATTTCGCAACTAACGTTTGGCAACCTGATTCATTTCGCAAACTCTAAAACTGTAAATATTTCAGGATTTATTTCAGGGCCATCGTGTAGAACCCTTTAGGTTAGGTTAGGTTAGTTTTATAAACATCTTGAAATATTTACAGTTTCAGAAATACAGTTGCGAAATGAATCAGGTTGCCAAACGTTAGTTGCGAAACATTAGTGAACCGAAAAAAAAAAACGATCAAAATGTTTTTTACGCGGTAATTTGTTTTTAGAAACGATGTCGGCACTTTTTCGTATCTCATGCTGTTAAATAAGCTCTTGTTTTTTCATGTTGTCATATAGGCATAGCTGGGCAAATTAAAGGCTTTGCTTTAATTACTTATATTTATAAGTCGTATATTTGAAATATAAAATACGAAATACACTCTTTTTAGATACTTCATTCACATTCAATAATGTTAATTATGTCTGAGTTGTAATTTTAATAATAGATTTTTTTTAGATACTACATAGTTGATATTTCTATTTATTTTTCTCGTATCATTCATTAGCTCTTTGGTAACGCAGCCCTACTTTAAAATATACGATTCCGTGAGTCAGAATTCAGTAGAACTCAAGACCAAACATCCAGGGAGAAAACATAGGAACTAGAAGTAAGTACTTATATCTATAAGAATAGCATGCGAAAATTTGTACACGAACATGCACACGGTCCTTTCTAGAATGCGTCAAATGCAAGTAAGTAATTAGTACTTGCAAAAACTAGCCGTCCAGTCGCATGTCTGATACCCACCCGTGGTTTACCGGAGAGCGCGTTGGTCCTCATTTGGACCGCGGGAAGCACAGTATGGGTTTCGTTACATTGCGGCGCCGTTGGTTTACGATTCACGAATACTCGATTATCGACGGCAATGCATCGCAACCCGTACGTCATTTCTCGCTAAAACGACGCTCGAGATCCAATGGCCGGCTCTCGGAACTCTTTAATTGCCGATTCACAACTCGTCCGTGAAGTATTAGACAATTTGTGTTGAGAGTTGCGATTACTATGCACATTAGGAATGGCGATAGCGACAAGATTTCTGTTATAACATTATTGTTGATTCGGCGAGAAATTCATGCCGTTTCTATAATGTCCATACTGTTACTAACTAAAATTGGAAAGTGGGTCATCGTGTTAGATTCTCTCTAGACGTATACTAAATACTTAAACGTCGAAATGTTAGAACTTTTCAACCTTTTAACCGCCAATACTTTTTCATTCGTACGTGCCCGTATCGCCACCTACACCGAAACTATATGACATTTTGTCTTAATTATAATACTGCGGCGAAATGAGCTGGATAATTTTTGTCTTATAATTCAGACAATGGCGGTTAAAGGGTTAAAGGATAATAAGTATGGATTAGGTATGCATGTAAAAACTCGTCGTGAGCGGCAGTGTAAAAATAGTAAAAGTAGTACACTATTAAAATAATACAGAGCCATCGCCATTGTATCTCATCACGTTCAATGTAAATTATCTACGGTGAGACAAATCAAAATTAAAAATCAACAGCGGTCTGCAGGGCTAGACTCAAACTCGAAATATTAAATAGTATAAGTGTCAACACGACACGAAGTTCGAGTTTCGAGTTTCGGAGTAGCCCTGCTGGACACGGCCACTCCACCTTATCTGTGTGCGTTCGTCTGCGCGCGCGCATTTAACATGTGTATAGGTTTTAGTACTCGACACCGTAAACGAGATGACGGAAGTATTAAATTGTAGGTGATGACGATCACTTAAAATTACCACCAAAAACGCGCTGTGTGTACATTTTTTGATTTCAATCGTTCCTGTTACATTATACTCGTAAATGGACATTTCTCCACTAATTGGCAAATCGTTGACCTTGACTTCTTTTTTGGAAAAACGTGTAGAGATAAATGTCAAAGAAAAATGTTTCTGTGTTTAAAAACAACCATATTTTTAATTACAATTTTTCAAACACCCCAAAAACAGTCCCCTGACATGTCCCCAACCCAGAGTTACAGGTAATTTAGCGAGATTTCTCTATTGAACTTATTAGTCGTATTTCAATGAATATGCATGTCATTTTACCTATACATACACTACTACTATACATTTTTAATCAAACAAACATTGTCCCAAGAGTACAAAAACAGTACCCTGTTGCCTGATTATGATTAATATAAAAATAAGATTGACATTTGTGCATACATTTATATAAGTATACACAACACTGTAGTTATGGTGCAAAACCATTTTTACTGTTTTCATCCATCCATCCCAGCCTATATACGTCCCACTGCTGGGCACAGGCCTCATCTCAGAACAAGCGGGCCCACAGCAGCAGGCAGGCAAGGTTCTGTTTAATTCATAATAATTTGAAGAGAAAGTTGGCAGGGGACTGTTCCAATTTCCCATTTAGTGGAGAAATACCCAGATAAAAGGTACGGGTTACATTATAGGACTAAACAAGGTTTCTATACCTACTATTTAGTAAAGTCAGATAAGTATAACAAAAGACTCCTCCATTTTAAGGGTGAACCAACATCAAACCTACTGTCACCTGAGGCCTTATTGTCTATCACACTCGGAATCGCAATCGTTTTCACCACATCTTTCTGTCACACGGTATGAGACAAGGCTAGAAAGAGATGGCCATCGGTAGACAATACGGCTTCTGCTCGTTTGGACACCGTTAACACACAGCGCTCACATTTGAGTTGTTAATTTTTTATTCTGATTTGTCTATAGGATGAACCTGGTCCGTTTACCTTCCGGTTTAAACTTTATTTCGATAGGTTAAATACCTAAGCTTATGCCTTGTAGATTTTTTTTTAATGTTGATATTTAGGAAAATTGAAATACATATAAAGGCGGGGCCGCGCGTGTTCATAACTTTGGTAATTGTTTGATTTTATTTAGCGGAACCCTTTAATTAAGGCGCTATACATAGTGACTTACTAGCGTTCGGTGATCAGAGCAGTATTTACCATGAGTTTATAGTGACCATACTCGATAGCGACGGCGTAAATTATTTGTATAGAGAATTGTACCATCAGCCAATAAGTGGTCTATCAATTTTTAAGCAAGTTCCTATCAAATGAATATGTGGCTAAAGTCGAACTTTCAAGTTGACAGACACGCCTATTGGCATTATTGTTTTGTGACATGCAAACGATTATCGACTTTAGGGTGGTAGACCACATATTCGGCTGATGGTACAGCGCCTCTACAAATAATTTACGCCGTCGCTATCGAGTACGGTCACTGTAAACTCATGGTAGTGGTCCAGGTCCATAATATTGCCTAACTTGTCTGATGATCGCGATATCGCAATCAAATGACAGATTTTGTATGCGAAATCTGTCATTTGATTGCGATCGCGAGCGTCAGATACGTCAGGCAATACGGCCTCAGGGCCCCATTTCTCTGAGCATATGGTCTAATAATATTATTGTTTTGTTTCATTTTCTCATGCGATCTAAAAGCCCAAACCCTAATATTACTAGACTTAACCTTCGAGAAACTGGCCCTATACTACGAAGTGCAAAATTCGAACTTCGTATCTTGCCGTCCCGCTGACGCTAATATTATTTTATACGAGAGTGAAAGGAACGGCACGATACGAACTTCGATTTTCGAATTTCGTACTAGCCCCCCTGGAGCCAGCCGTCGAAGCGTCAAAACATACGTTGAAGGCGGGCGCAGGCGCTGCGGCGGCGATGTTGTCGCGCGCGTTTTTCACAGCGCACAGGTCGTGGTAAATCTCTTCGTCGTGGATGCGCGCGCAGTAGCTCGCGTACTCACCGACGTCGTTGGCCGGGGTGGGGGTGAAGCTAAACACGCGGCCTTATATAGCGAGCTACCTGTGACCTTGAAACGCATCGCCTATGACCTTGCTAGTGACTACATGGTTCCTGGCATGCCTTTTTTTAACCCCCGACGCAAATAGAGGGGTGTTATAAGTTTGATCGCTGTGTCTGTTTGTGTGTCTGTCTGTGGCACCGTAGCTCTTAAACGGGTGAACCGATTTGAATGCGGTTTTTTTAATTTGAAAGCAGGTTTTCTAGTGATGGTTCTTAGACATGTTTTATCAAAATCGGTTCAGCCGTTTTTGAGGTATTGAACTTTGAAGTGGCAATGTCGGGGTTTCCAACTCTTTGTTGGTTAGGTTATATGTATATGGTTTGATGAAAGTATGATGAACAAAGAAGCTTGTGACACTATTTTTTTTTTGTTTTCGCGAAAAACTTGCTAATGTAGTCAATGACGGTTAAGCCTACAAGATATTATAGTAATAAAAATAAAATCTAATGGAACAGGACTTTATCGTTCACCTTGTGTCTGCTGTGTCACTACATAAAGAGTTTGTTGCCAGTTAATAAACTCACATGCTAGGAACCGATGGCGAGTGTCAGGCTAGTGTCACAGGCCTGTGACCTTTAACGTCAATAGGCGTCGTATTTAGTCAAGGTCACATACAGCGTGTTAAGCGATTACATAGGTACATACAGCACGAGTACAGACGTATAATTTTTATTTAAATGCTTCACGGTTAATTGGATTAGGTACACATTTTCCACGGGATTTAGAACGTGACCTTTTTTTGTACCCGTGGTCCTAATGCTAGTGGATGCGTCTAACCATAAGGTCGAGGTATACACATATTTCACGCTATATAGATTTTTTAGATATCTTCGACTATTTTTTTTCAATATGCAAGAGGCAGATTGTCGGTGTGCAGATTTTAGAGGGAGGGGGAAGCTCGGTTTTAATGAAAATGAAAGAAAAAGAAAGAAAAGAAAGAAAATACATTTATTTAACGCCATAGTGGCCATAACACAAACATAGGAACAAACATGCACTTTGAAATGTGCACTTCAAACTTGAATATTTCGCATACAGATCACTGAATAGAAAAATCGTCTTAGCAACCCTAATAGGGTTAATCGAGAAAAAAAAACACCCCCACTTTACGTCTATGAGAGGTACCCAAAAAACATTTTTTTAGGTTTCTTTATTTTACCACTTTGTTGGCGTGACTAATATGTAGGTATATTCATGCCAAATTACAGTTTTCCAGTACTAACAATATAGTACATATACAGCTTCTATTTTTTATACTGGAACTATTTACACTTCATTTTCGTGTGCTAATAAAGGATCTAACTTTTATAATTTATACAATATCATATGAATATCATAATCATTCCTCCCAAACAAATGCAGGCCACTATTATAAGTTATCCTGTGGCGTTGTATGACCCTATGTTTAACTTTATATTGAAGTCACATTTAGATCAAGAAACAATAAGATGCGAACTTTACGATAGGATCATAACCTATTAATGGTCAGTTCAGTGGAGGGAAATGCCTCGTGTTCCCTAAATCGATTGTTTGTTAACGAAAATATATTAATGTTTTAAACTTCTAACTGCCGGCTGAATAGATATTGGAGTAATTGACATTAGCCGAATTTATAGAAACAATCTATAATATTTTAAATCATTCATTTTCAGAAGTGAAATTAAGCTTATATTTTCAGTTCGGTGCGATATCCAAACATTCCAAAATTAACCGCCCAAATCCGATAAACATAGACTCTAAAAGTAAACAAAGGAACCTGTTTACGAAAAATACACGGAGCAAGATTTCATAATATCAGACAATAATATCAAATCAGATATTTTTAAGCGGGATTGATTACGCCCTTTGCTAACGGCCTTGTCACGACTGTATAAGGCCAAGGTGCGGCGGCACTCGGAATATTGTTCTCATCTCCGCGCAGGGGCACCCAAATCACTCAGAATATTGTTCTCATCTCCGCGCAGGGGCACCCAAATCACTCGGAATATTGTACTGATCTCCGCGCAGGGGCACCCAAATCACTCAGAATATTGTTCTCATCTCCGCGCAGGGGCACCCAAATCACTCGGAATATTGTTCTCATCTCCGCGCAGGGGCACCCAAATCACTCAGAATATTGTTCTCATCTCCGCGCAGGGGCACCCAAATCACTCAGAATATTGTTCTCATCTCCGCGCAGGGGCACCCAAATACGTTCTCCTTCCATTTGACCGCTTCAACTTAGAGCAACTCGACTTATCGGTGATCAGCTGATTTCCGATCGTTTGGATTCACATCTATGCGAAGAGACGTAGGTTATCTTTGTGTATTTAAGGCTTTACCACGGGTACTTTCTTTTTTGTGTAAATTTTTTTTATTTCCTTTTTGTACAATAAAGAGTAGAAACAAACAAACAAACAAACTTCGACAGTCAGTTCAGTTCATTGATTTATACTAGGTACATGATAATTAACTTTTTGGAGAAGAATATAATAATTGTACAGAAAACTATTTTTTTTATTTGACTGGATGGCAAACGAGCAAGTGGGTCTCCTGGTGGTAAGAGATCACCACCGCACATAGACACCTGCAACACCAGAGGGATTGCAGATGCGTTGCCAACCTAGAGGCCTAAGAGAGAGAGTCCATCAGTTGTCACATGCTTCCAAAGTAACAAGTGCACAGGGTAAGTTGCGTAGAAAAAGAAATATAGAAAGAGATTTATTTCGGTCCCATCAGTACCGCCACCTTACAGTAATAAGAGTTAAACACTAATCGCCCACCATTTATAAAATTTATTTGACGGATAAATGTGATGCCGTCTCTGTTTGTTTTGTTCGAATTGACGGACACCGCATCACATTTAACCGTCAAATAAAATTAATCAAGGGGTGGTGAAACAGCCCCTAAAACTAACAAACTAAGTTACGAGGTGACACGACAGGACACCAAAAAGGAGACTCAGCATATTTATGTTGCCACACGTTAGGGCTGCCATCCGTCCGGGTTTCCCCGGATTTGTCCTAGTTTAGAGGGCGTCCGGGGAGCGTCCGGGCGGGGTTTCATTTGTAGTCCGGGTTTAAAAATATTTTTAATTTTTAGACCAATGCAATTAGAATTTTTCGAAGAATTAATTTCCAGCAAGCTGTAAATCGTTTTATAAGGATCTTATTTGATTGGCCTATATTTTATTATACCTACTGACCAACTTTAATAAAAACCTAAACCTGTTGACATGTCCGGGTTTTGGGCTCCAAAATCCGGGGTTTTCACGCGTCTTGTCCTGGTAGCCAAATTTTAGAGATGGCAGCCCTACCACACGTTATTATTAGCAACGCTGGTTTAGACCAAACGTTATACTAACTATGTACGAAGGTAACTTAAGGTTTCTGAAATTATGAGTAAATGCTTCAACACTCCTCATGAAAGTTCCATCCCGGGGGCCGATGAAAATCGATTATTAACGACCAACTATCAAAAATCGAAGCTGTATTACGTTGGCAACGCTTAGAACATTCAACAGTTTTGTTCATTCCGCACGGAAGTATCTACGCAAGCGAGGAAAATATTTGTTCTGAATAAATCTTTCGCTTCTCGCAAATCCCTATTGAATAGACAAGAGTAAAAGGAAAATGGAGGCTTAAGCGGAACGTGCTTTACCACCGCAATTTATAAAGCCGAGTCTGCGTTGCATTATGGTTCCACGGCAACAATGTTACAGATGTTCCGAGCTTCAGATGCCTCAGATTTGTTCTTCGACAATGTGCGCAGGAGAAAGAGAATCGTACGTTGCGATTATGTGTTATTGTGATTATGTGTTATTCGTGTCGTATCGTCCCTCTCACTCTCGTATTAAATAATATAAGCGTCAGCGGGACGGCAAGATACGAAGTACGAAAATAATATCTAGTAATAATATGCCTATAAAATATCTGAACACGCTTCTACGCCGTAACAATAGAGTCGTGTTCAGATATTTTTGATCAACTTTTTGCTCACAAGTTTACGAACTCGACTGTACTTATTAACTTTCGCATGTATAATATTAGTAGGATTTATGTGCACGGTTTTAACGAAGAAGCCTACGGAGAAACAAGGTATTAGTGTAGTACATTGTTTATGTGAAATAGTTTTTAAGTTATGAGGGGGGTCAAAAGTGGCTCCAAATGGTTCGGGTAAAATTACACACGGTGCTGCTCGCCAGTTCTGTTAGCTTGAACTTGGCTTGACACGCTACCGCGTGTCTAGATGGAGTTCATTAACGTTAGATTTCGTGGAATTTTAAATTTGCACAACGACAATCACGCCAGCATAACTGTGTCAATACACTTCAGAACATTTGAATTGCTTAGGCAACAGAATGTTTCATGAATAAACGGGATCTATGTAGTTTGCGTAGCTTGCATACAGGTGTCCTCGTGCTGCACTATGCTAACCGCTTTATTGTCTTACAAGCTGCATCAATACAGAACAATCTCTTAATAAAATTAAATGTTACATGCAAGCTAGAAAAAAAAACCGTTTAAATAAGTTCTAAATCTAAAACTCATGTTTTAAAACCGGCAGTATCGGTTGTAGTAGTCAACAAAAAAGTTTTCGAAGAAAAAAAAAGCTTACTTTTAAAAAGATTGTTCTTTTACGCTGCAAGGGTCATGTTCACTCAGCAGGGCAATTCTAAAAAAACTACAAATAAAACACAGTGTCAAAGCGTATTTCTATTTCAAATCTAGGTTAAAAGAGATGAAGACAAACATTTTCTGAACAGTTCCTCTTCCTTAGAAATGCCATGCAGAGCGAAATGAAAACAAAAACTAAAAAACAAGCGAAAATTATGCACGTAGTACCCTCAATTTCATCAACACTTAATACACTAAGGCCACCAGGTGCATCAATTTCGCAAAACTTCAAAAAACTTCAGGACATAAAAAAATGGTACCTACTTAACACAAAATTAAAAATAGGTATAAAATAGCGCTAAAAATGGTAAAAGCATTTCACTGGTCACTAAATAAAATTCAACCAATCTAAGCCCGTAAGTACCTACGTATGAAAAAACACACTGGAAAAACTCACAAAATGTCACATCAGCGGTTTAGCGTAAAATTACTGCTATGAACAACTACGAAAGGTTACCAAAAAACTTACACAAAGTAACTTATTTTTTATTCAGTGGGATACATGCAAAACTTACGGCACTAAAGTCGAAATGTTATAATTATATCGAAGATTTAATTGTTTACTTATTTACTTATTACATCTACTACGCAGCATAAAACTACACAAAAAGCCTCAATTATGATAAAATCCATGGCGATTTTAATCTAACTAAACCAAAGATTTACAATCAATCCGAAAACTTAAGCCTAGGCGCCGGAAGCTAAAAAAGGCGTATTCACTGCTACAGTAAACTAAAAACGTTAGAATCTACTTGTCTATTGCAAGTCTCATTCACTGTAACAGCGGTGGGAGTTAAACTTGAATGCAATACACACTTCTAACATCAAACCAACTCGACAAACCAATCGGTGTAAGATCATTTTACCATGCCTCAGACGGGGTGTTTCGAAGCAAGCATTCGTATTAAAAACAGCGAAATAAAACATAAACTTACGTTTCAAATGAATCTATAAAAGTTCATCGACATAATATAATCACGGAATAAAATAAAGGGAAGAGGACATCTGTCTTATTTACTTTATAAAATCCAGCTAAGAAGCTGACTGATATTCGCTACAACCCTTTACGTAACGTATTTAGTCTCAGTTAGAAATGTTAATAACGCTAGTTTTCATATTTATTTATGATTTACAGCGAGAACGCTTACATAATCGCTGTTGACATGAACTAAAAAAAAACAAATGAGTAGTTTTCTGCGTAAAAAAAAACTTTTAGTCCGTCTAGACTAGACTTCTTTTGATAAATACGTGTCAATTAAAAACACTTAAACTACGGAGTTTATAACGTCATTTTCCACCAGAGATGTGCGTGGACGTGTTGCGAGGAATATATTTTTTATTAACCAATAGAAACACTTCATTAACCTTGCCTCGCTCCGCTCAGCTGTTTCCACCAGAGACGTGCGGTACGTGGATGTGTAAATGAAGCGTTTCTATTGGTTAGTGAAAAACACATCCTCGCACATTATTAGATTTGGTACATATTTTGACTTTCATGAGTGCTTGTTATAGCCTAAATTGAATGAAGATGTTTTGACTTTTAAGTTAAACTTTTACATTTTTTTACTGCACGTAAGCACTACGGTATTTGACAACTCTTGATTTTGCCATGTCTTATATTATTATTATGAAAATATAGATTTACAGACCGTGTTTAGCGAAGAGAAAACTTAAATCGATTGAAAATTAGATTTGTAGTGATTTTTTGAAAAATCTATATGCCTGTCTTTTTCTCAAACGCTTTTCTCTATGCAGCAAGTATGGTACTACTTGCGTGTGACTTCACATGCAAGTATGTCTTTCTCTGTCTAATCTTAAATTTCAAGCCATAATAATTTTGTTAGCTTAAAAATTGTTTCTCTATTCGATAACAGGAATTGTGAAGTTTTAGGGACTGAAAAGTGATTAATAAATATCTCTCTGGCACAATGAACAGTTTTTTTAAATATTTTCTTAGTACCTACCTTTTGACAAGATTTGCGTTACTTACTATAGGTTAAATATCAAAAATTGAATTCACCCTACACTTTTCCAGCCGTTGGATTGACTAGAAAATTTTTGCATTATGCAAGTTGCCAATCTAAAATATTAAAAATCAAAAAATTATCCATACTATAATATTATAAATGCGAAATTGTTTGTGTGTATGTTTGACCGTCTTTCACGTCGAAACGGAGCGACGGATCGACGTAATTTTTGGCATAAGTAGAGATAGTTTATGGACCAGAGAGTGACATAGGCTACTTTTTATCAAGGAAAAATGCACAGTTCCCGAGGGAACAGCGCGCGATAACCGAATTCCACGCGGGCGTAGCCGCGGGCAAAAGCTAGTATATATCAAACTAATAATAAAAGTATGAATCTTTGCCCTTTACGTTTGGAAGTAATCGGAATGTTCGAACGGCGAGCCAATACGTATTGCAGGTGAGCTTTATTTACTTTTTGTTCAGTTATATTTGGAACATAGAATATGTATGAGCCCCGTCTATCGTAGCTAATCGTTCACCACAGCATACGTATTACCGTAACGTTAACTATGGCTTTACTCTTTTGCTTAACTACCAAAGATATGAAAGACATAGACATAACTTTATTTCGACATAAACGAAAAAAAAATGATGATGTCGAAAAGGAACTCGACTCAGTGCCCTTAGTGTAAGTTTTCGGTTACAAAATACGTCTAGATCGCGTTTGCGTTAAAATCTCAATTTGTACGCGAATACGAACAGCGTCTCTAGCGAAACGTTTGCGATGTTCGTGTTTCCATACAAATTGAGATTTTAACGGGAACGCGATCGAGACGTATTTTGTACCGAAAACTTGCACTAAGGGCACAGCATTATGCTACAGTAAGTATGTGCCTACTGCAGCGCTGATTTTCAGTCAATACCTTTATATCCATGCACCTAATGTGTTGGAAAAGTGTACAATAAATAAAATAAAACAATACATTTATAGATTAAAGAAGAACCGCAATACTAGTAGCTTATAATCTGTGATTAAATATGTAGAAATCAAACGCAGGTCTGTTTAAAAGTGAAGGTACTTGTGTTAGAGATAAGAATAGGCCGCCTTCCCGCCTGCAGGGAGTGCTTGTTGCAAATTAATTTAATATTTACTTAGTTTAAACTTAAAATTACTAATAGTGATAAGTTTTTTGAAAGTTAAAATGAGCCAAGCAACTAGTGAGCTGCAATTTTCGGTCTCATCTGGACTTACTCTTAGGCGAGATAGGGATCAATACGGTGTATTGTAATGTTTTTGTCCATTTTTTTACTTATTTAATAAAAGGAGGTGGGGGAGATCTTTGCTTAGCTTATTTTTAAAGACATAAATTAATACGCTTGAATACTTTAGGTTTCTTCAAATTGTTTTTCGAATTTTAAAGACTGATAATAATTAAAGCCGAACAGTTTAAAATAGTTATTTGTGTCACAAGGGAGCAAAATGGTGTATTTACGGCGAGGGCGTACATTGAATCCAGAATGTAGCGAAGGATTCTAGAATCCTGAGCGTAATGAGGGATTCAAGTTTTAACGCCCAAGATGAAAATAATTTTGCTCCCGAGTGGCTCAAACAACTTTTCACACCGAGCATTAAGAAACTTGAAGAAAAAAAACATCTGAATATAATTAAAAAACAAACAGCATAGAAAATGGCGTGGCTTTATAATTATCAACTTCAAAAAATGACATTTGCAATAAAACACTTAGAAAAGCCTTGAACAGAGAAGTTGCACTTTGCTCCCTCTCGACAGGGAGGAAAACTAACTTTTCTGAAGGAGAGGTGTGAAAATATCATTGTTTACGTAAGCATGAGGGGTTAGAACTTTGCTTATATTTTATCTGATACGGAAAGGGAGGTCAAACGTCAAACAAAAGTTTTGCAGCTGGTAGGACCTTGTGCAAGGTCCGCCCGGGTTGCTACCACCATCTTGCTCGCTAATCCTGCCGTGAAGCAGCAGTGCTTGCACTGTTGTGTTACGGCTTGGAGTGTAAGATAGCCGGTGAAATTACTGGCACTAGAGGTATCGCATCTTAGGCCTCTAGGTTGGCAACGCATCTGCAATACCCCTAGTGTTGCAGATGTTTATGGGCGGTGGTGATCTCTTACCATCAGGAGACCCACATGCTCGTTTGCCACCCAGTCGAATAAAAAAATAAATAAAAAAAAACACTAATATTCTGTTTACGTAATACTTAATTGACCCCTTATCGAACAGAAAAACAAATTTAATGCCACCTGTACATATAATAGAGTTATATATAAGGGTTTAAAAATTCAAGATTACACAGAGAAATAAATAAGCCCGTGACGTCACACGCAAATAGCGCCACCTACAGCACACAGAAAAGCATTTTTAAAAATGAGCAAAAACACTAGAAACTTTCAAGGCACGAGGTTCCTTAGACCGCGGTGCCCATAGACATCTGTGGTCTACGCCTAGTGCTTTAGCTCGCTCACTTTTTCGCTAGTTTCAGTTTAACTTAGCCAGACTCTAGCTAGCTTAAAGCAAGAAACCCACTGACAGCGGAGGCGGAGCGGTATGTAATATTGTATCGGTTGTAATATTGGAGCTAACGTGAAAGAGGCCACACAGAATACCGCGCCACGCTTATTTACGCTCGAATATTACAACCGGTACCGCCTTGGCACCGCGCCATACCGCTCCACCTTCGCTATCAGTGGGTTTCTAACTTTAATGTCGAATTCAAATAATAAGACCGACAAAAAGAAAACCGCTTCGAAACCCCCAAGAGGTTAGTAAAAAAAAAGGCTAAAAGAGATGCACAAGACTCTCCCCGCGGCGACTCCATATCGACGTCAAAACCGTATCGCCCGATTCCGCGTAACCCGCTAACGATCGCAAACAAGGCTACTACCGAGAAATGGGCCGGTTATCTATAAATTTTACGTTAAACTACCAATATTTTATCGCCCGCCGTCTGATCTTTTGCGCGTAAAAGTATTGAAAAATGTTTTTGTTTTTGGTTAAACGCGGCACCGACATTTGTGAACAGCGTCTGCGGTTTTAATCTTCATTTGTTTTCACGCTGGCATCTCCTTCGTTCGTAGTGCATCGTGAAAGAGAAACCACTATGACTAGCAGATTCATACATAGTGCTGTTAGGTGTGGCATTCCCTATTTCCGTCTGTTTTTCCCACAGAATTAATAAGAAGAGAGATAGAAATGAAACCCGAGCTAAAAAGAGAGACGCACATGTGGATAAAAAGCCAACTACTTTTTTTAGCAGCTATGTAAAATTAAATGACCTGACCATTATTTTAATAACAGAGATTTGGCATACCTAGCTTTGGTATAGATTGTATTGATTGATTGACTAAAGATTTAAGCAAAAAAAATGATTGATATCTCTTTACATGTAATTTATCTTATTTTAATTTATTTTGATAAAAATATTATTCGTTTTGTTGAAAATTTGCTACATGCATTTATCATTTCATTCATTAAAACTGTAAACTTTGTAATATGTAATTTTACCATGAAAACATATTTTTTTATTTAGTATTTAATGAAGCCATTTCTAAAAATTCTGACAATTGCTAAGCCCGTTCGCAATCCTAGCAAAGGGTCAAAAATCCTGACATGTCAGGACAAATCCTGATGTATGGCAACACTGCCTGTAAAGAAAGCCGCATTGCTGAAAATGGACTGTTGCAGAAATTGTTGTCCAAAAAGGATTAGGTTTACCTTCTGCGACCCACCATACAACAAAAATTGACATTGAAATTTAAAACTTAATGTCTCATAGATAAAGTTGAATTTATTTTTTTGTAAATTTGATTGATACAGAGAAAATGACACTTTATTCCTTTTTCAAAAGATATAAGTTCTATTGTTTACAATATGTACTAGTATTATCACTTTGAACCCCTTGGGGGTTTAGTGTAGGTTAACTAGTGTACTAGAAAGAAAAAATTAAATGAAATATAAAATGGTACCTTGTCATGTACTTAGTGAAGCTTACAGATGGAAAACACAGAAAAGATGACATTCGGTATACCTCCGTCCGTGCCAGACGAAATAACGTTTATCAAACAGTATTTTCCCTTGTATTCATAATCATGCGCCTCGTTGCTTGTCTACTAATTAAGCACTCAACTTTAAAACAACATGGCACCACGCTACACCCAGTGGAATAACTGAGGACTGCCCTCTTTAAAAAAAACTTTTTTTTAGTTCAGTGCTTTGAAAATTTTACTAAACAAGCTAACATGTATATATTTTGAAGTAACATCAATTAGAGACCTGCAGCTCGCGAGTGAGTGATTCAAAAGTGCTACAATCATTAGTTCACCAGATCACTAGAGCGTTTCGGATCCAAATGTGTCAGTAAGCTCACTCGCTCTGGCAAGGCAAACGAAAAGAAACAAACGGTGGTTCATTTCATCACAGATAACTTGGTCTGTCTGTAAGCTCGCTCGCTCCGAGTGTATGAAATAAATTATATATATGAATCAAATGAACCGCAGACAAGCATAGAAGATACTAAGCTAAATAATATTATCTAGCTGAGTTTCTTCCCATATTCTTCTCAACAGAGGTTTTTCCGAACCGGTGGTAGATTTTTTTGACATTCATAAGTGCTTGTTATAGCTTAAATTTAATAAAGATATTTTGACCTTTCACTTTATTGTTTTCTGCATGAAAATACACGTGCTGCACAGCTGTAGCTGCCCTGTCACGGAACAGCTAGGTTGGTTTTAGTTAATTAATGCACTTTTCAAAATACAGCCGCGGTTTATACAAGGTGTTAATGAAATAACTGAAAAACTCATAAACAGTCCAAAACTATTTTTTATTTTAAGTTGCCTAGTATATTGCATTTATTTACAAATATTTCAATTATTAAAAAAACTTACGTTTTGCTATTTGTATGTATGTATTTTTTTATTAGGGAACCTACCTACACAGTTACGAGGTATGTAAGATTTTGTATATGTACTTTTTAATGTACTTATTTTTCTTTCCTTTTTTTATGGAGTGACAATGCACTGGTATAGTTATTTGAACTGTATCGGTCGGCAAGCTGAGCGTTTTCCGCCTTGTGCGCACTAAACTACAAAGCCAGAACAATGCAAAGGAACTCGCGTGAAATCGTTGCCATTTCACGCCACTTCCCTTGCGTTGCAAATCTACCATTATTCTTAAGCATTCACGCATCAAAAAACGGGATCATAATTAAAACGGAGTAAAAAACTGCTATAACCTCCTGAGTCCTGACATTTTTTAACATACTTAGCGTTTAAGACCTAGACGTGGTTGTTCAACGTGGTAGCTTTGTTATTTTGGATATTATTTCAAAGTTCTTAGAATTCTTTATTCAATTAACAATTTGTACTTTATAAAGTACATTCGGCCGTTATTTAGTGTTAATTAGTCCTTTATAAAGTACGTGAGGACTTAGGAGGATATACACGAATATCCCTCAGAAACGAAGCGTCACTTACTCGGGGCGGTATTGTTACATAAACTTTATTTCCTTAATTTGGCCTCATCATGTATTTTGCAAGACGATAAAAACAGGATTTCGCGGAAATACAGACCCACTTCAAAGATGAGACAACGTTGTAAGTGTGTTTTCTGCGGAATACTCTTAAAGCCTCATTTTCACGGTCCAATTTACACTAACAGATAAATTCTTAACATCAGGAGGTAAGGGGGCTTCTCACTATTCAGCTACGAGTCCTTAGGCTATGTACGCACTATGCTGCTACTGGTAACCATGCGGTCTGAGTAGCCTTAGCCTCCTGAGTCTCAAATTGTTCTAAATGGTGAGCATAAAACCTAGATGAGAGTTATACGTTCTGTAATTTTGAGTATATTTAAAGTTCTTTATTCATTGAACAATTTGTACTTTATAAAGGACGTTCGGCAGTTATTCTCACAATTGATTTGTTAGCATAAGGAGATGCAATCCCTTTAGCTATCTAGTTTGTCGTGTACATTGGACCGTGCGAAAAAAATCGCACAATTAATACGTCTCAATAAGGAACACGCCATATTTTAATTGCTTTTGAGAGCGGCTTGGCTTGAAACGAGATTTGAGAGACAAAGATTTAATTTGCGATTTCCTTCAGGCTAAAATTGAACCCTTCCCGGTGAATTATTTATCAAGGCATATCGATCGTACTTAAGGTTATAATAAATAGTGTATAGTGTATTTATTTTGTACTCTAATGTATTTATTAGAAATACTCATTTATTTTGACAACTTCGGATGGATAATGCTTGATAAATAACGAGCGCGTAGCATATGCTTAGTAGTCTAGACTGACGATATGTTCAACAGAGTCATAGCCACCTTACAAAAACTGCTATTTAGGAGTGATTTATAATTTATTTATGTAAACAGCATCGATAAGGCTCGAAATTGCAACCGAATATACAGATATTCCTTGTACTAAATTTAGTACAGACCGAATCAACTATCAATTCCCTGATTCACAGTGAGTTTCAAATTGTAATAGTCAAGATTTAACGTGGGCCTTACAAATTATCGGTTTAGTACCGGTATCATAGCGGTTTGCGCTTGCGACGAGAACATTGAATGGCGGAATATGACAACGGTCGACCCCAAGTAATTTGCAGGTGGTAGGACCTTGTGCAAGGTCCGCCCGGATTGCTACCACCATCTTGCTCGCTAATCCTGCCGTGAAGCAGCAGTGCTTGCAATGTTGTGTTTCGGCGTGGAGAGTAAGACAGCCGGTGAAATTACTGGCACTTGAGGTATCCCATCTTAGGCCTCTAGGTTGGCAACGCTTCTGCAATCCCCCTGGTGTTGCAGGTGTCTATGGGCGGTAGTCTCTTACCATCAGGAGACCCACTTGGTTGTTTGCCATTCAGTCGAATAAAAAAATATATATATGGGAGAATGGTTCACCCACAATCACAAAGATTTTACATTGCGCATTGTGGGTCTACCATAGCTAGATGCGTGCCACAGAATATCGCTCGAGTCGTTTGCGATTCCCACGAAGATCGCGATCGCGAATTCTAGCAGTCGGATTAATCCGTTCCATCTTACAGACTGGCTAAAACAAAAAGTCTTTTCTGGGAAATTGCATTAAAAATTCAAAAAAATATTATAAATGAAACGGATACAAAATTCAGATCTATTGTCAAGAAGACATTAATATCAAAGGCGTATTATAAAGTTAATGATTATATCATGGACAGGGATATTTGGAAATAATTCCGATCCGCATTATCGATCCCTTCAAATAGCGAACCTACTGTGTTAAAAATAAAGTTGTGTTAAATACTTGTATACATATCATTTAATAATATTGTAAATGTTTTAAAAAAAATATATACCTCGTTGAGTTTCTTGCCGGATTCTTCTCAGCAGAGGTTTTTCCGAACCGGTGGTAGATTTTTTTGACATTCATAAGTGCTTGTTATAGCCTAAATTGAATAAAGATATTTTGACTTTGACTTTGAATCCGAGGCAGCACTCAATGAACATATCGTCAGTGGCGACGCAAACAAACGTCACAATATCGCCACCTCAGGCAGCGCCGACGTGAACTTCACGTAGCACAGATCCTCGTATATCTCCTCAACGCGCTCCTCGCACGAGATGCTCGGTATCGTGAACTGGACCCATGGCACGTCGGGCGTTACCGCGTGAGGGCAGTCGTGGCGTCTCGGCGGTTCGAACGGGATAGCACTAGACGTCAACCTTGTTACTCAAAACCAACCCGCGAGGCCAAATAACCAAAGAGTTTAGACTGGAACTACACAGAACCAGCAGCCCACCGAGTTTAAATGATTGGCCAACTTGGGTGACACTATTCACCGGCCGTGCAATACCGACCTGATATTTCGTGTACACGCCCATAGAAACTCTTGTCAGTTTGACACCAGTTTGTGTGGGCGTGTACACGAAATATCGGGTCGGCATTTCCATGTCGTTATTATCTGTGCCGGTAAATAGTGTCACCCGCCAACTTGACACAGAAGGTAACTAACCTGTCTTAAAACTAATAAGGAATATTCAAGGAGATAGCCATGTTATTACTGTACCGAATACCCCGCCCGTAATCTATACCTGTGGGCATTTAGTTAGGAGAGCGTTCAAATTAAATATCTGTGTGTTTATAATATACGAGCCGCAAAATCTCAAAGCTCTTTTGTTGGTTAGGCGGCATTATACTAAAAGTGACTTTCTTATTAAGTAATATCAAACCACTGACCCCTGCCTGGCCTTCCGCAGAGAGTCCTCACAGTAAAATCCATCGACAGTATGACTTTACTGTGATAAGGTTCCACAATGGGTCACGATTCATTTTGTTTGATACGAGTATACTGTGTGTATATGCCTCGAAAAGACGTAGACGCTGAGCGGTAATCGCACAGAGCACTTATGACAGGACTTGGCTCAAGCTTATTTTTGTATCAAAGCTTTTCTACCATTTCTTGAGAGGAACACATAGCTTCTATAGCACGCTTGTATGTATGTATTACATATACGCAAAATATACTAAGCGGCACAAAAGTTGGCCCACTTTGCATACAAAATTACCTATTACTGCATAAATTTGCGGGCCAGATTTTTCTGTCGCTCAGTATATATACAAAAAAAAAACTTTATTGAACACGGATAATTAGTTATATTTTATTTAAAGTAAAATTTGAGTTTAGACGGTTGGCTAACAAGTGACGTCACAGTTCAGTATTACCACACAAAATCTACAGAACTGTCGCGTTTTGATTGTTCATAAAAATATGACAATTACCTAATCCGTGCTTGTAGGTAGTTTTTTAAACGGGAACCAAATTCTATAACACTAGCCGTTACCCGCGACTATGTCCGTGTAGGATTCGGCTATCGCTATTCCGCGGAAACTATGCAATTTTCCGGGACTCAAAATATCTGTATACCGAATTTAATCTTAATCGGTTCAGCGGTTTACACGTGATGGAGTAACAAACAAACTAACTAACAAACAAACAGATTTACAAACTTTCGCATTTATAATATTAGTAGGATTAATTAATTTATTAACGATCACCAACAAGATAATTAATAGGACATCGTAGAAAAAGTCAAGTATCTACTAGTTAAACATTCCAGGTAAATGCTTATTTAATTACCGGTAACCACAACTCATGCTTATGCTTAAAATTAACAAAAACCTTTAATGAAGTAAAAATCCGGATAAAAATAGGAAGAACTGTAAAAAAAAACTCATGACCATAGTGTTCACATACTTTCGCAGAACGATAGGGCGCGTTACCAGTTCCTGTCATAAGTGCTTTGTAGATAATTTTAATAAGTAATGGTATTATCTATAGAAAATTATACATAGGTCATTTATAAATGAACCTGTCTTATTTACCTACCTAACGTTTTTCCAGTGATCTATTATGTTATTTTATTAGGAATGTAACAACATTAACGTAGAGTCGCCAATAGTCATTATATGGTGTCTTAAAATTAACCCTGAACATTTCAGCACATGGTTGGGTTTCAACTGAGGTTGGCATTCCATATAGTTAAACCGCTGCAAACCCGACCTGCAGAACTTTTTCAATATAAACGTCCCCAGTCGCTTCCTTCATGAAAACAATGGTGGCTTGTTGAGACAAGGCTGTACTGCAGTTCGTGCTTACGGCGGTTTATGTAAGTAAGGGCGGAAGTCACCGCTTTCGTAAGTAGCGAAGAACTTATACAATCAAAATAACCTTACCAACCGAAATTCAGGCTTTTATAATACATGTACTAAGTACTAAAAAGAATTACTAGAATGAACTATAACCCAACTCCTTTTTGTTCTTACTACATGTATTAGGTACAATATCTCGCCTGAGCAATCGAACCGAATCGCTGCGAGCTACTCCGTATACTGCCGGTTGACCGACACGCCGAGCGCCTGAACGATTCCAATATACTAGTTTGAGTGGCGAATTAGCAAACAGAAAAGGAACGGCTATTGAATGAACGGGTGCGAACCATGCACCCGTTCACCATTAGGGTCTCCCCACATCTATCGACGTAAAAAACGCTTTATGTGCACGCAATAAGAGCGAAAACGACGTCTTCCCGTCGCCGTGCCAATAGAAGTCTTTTTCGCTCTTATTGCGTGGACATAAAGATCTTTTCTTAACGGCTAAAGCCGCTTCCGTGTCAATAGGTTTGGGGTGACCCTTACGTACCAGTATACCAAAAGAACAGAAATACCGAACTAGTACATTTTGCACGATTGTTAGCTGGGAGCGATCGGTTAAAATACTTCGGATTAATTTTAAGACACCTTTTCTAATGATTATAGATTTCGTCGTTCCGAAATTCCTATAAAAAAAGTATTAGGCTTATCCTAAATCAAAATAAAAAGATTACTTACACAGATTGCAGGTCTTTGTAGATGTCTTCTTCCGACTGGGTCCGGTGAGCAGAGAAGGGTCTGAAAGAACACGCCTAATTAGATCTACATTTTTTGACATTTCAAAAGTCTTAATTCCTCTCCTTTCTAGCACTATTTCACAGAACTTCTTTTTTTTGTTTCAATAAAATAATTAAGGCCAGCACCAAAGTCTCGCACGGTCTGATCACGGATGTATGCAGATGATTTGTTGTTTGACAGAATCCCAGGAAGCCCTACAACAGCTTATGTAGAGTCTGAATGTGTCATGTCACATGTCGAAGATTTGGTCTTAAAATAAGTGCAATAAATACGAAAGTAATGGCCTTACACACTAAGAATCTGAGAGTCGACATAAAGCTTGGTCAAAGCTCACTAAAGCAGGTAGAACAGTTTAAATAATATCTGGGAAGCATGATAACATCAGTGTCGCCTTGATAGCGAAGTCAACTGCAGTGGGAGCAGCCTCAGCAGCTTTTGGCAAACTTCACTTCAGGGTGTTCCGGTCACACAACATAAAGCTCTCCACTAAGGTAGCTGTGTGTGTACATGGCAATA
This sequence comes from Choristoneura fumiferana, assembly GCF_025370935.1. NCBI lineage: Eukaryota > Metazoa > Arthropoda > Insecta > Lepidoptera > Tortricidae > Choristoneura > Choristoneura fumiferana. The sequence continues at coordinate 5,390,544 of NC_133472.1, read as the reverse complement.
ATTCTGCCGAATCTCCTCTATGCCTCTGAGACATGGTGCCTGTACCGCAAGCATATCCGCCTGTTAGATGGGTTCCAGCCCTCCATGCCTCCGTGTCATTATCCGTGGTCCGATTTAGAAACACGGAGATTCTAAAGCGTGCTGGTGTCGTGGGGATGGAGGCTTATTTGATGCGGCGGCAGTTGCGATGGTGTGGGCACGTCTTTCGTATGCCAGACGAGAGTCCTGAAGCGCATCTTTTATTCCGAATTGCAAGATGGCAAGCGGAAACAAGGCGGCCAGATCTTGCGGTGCAAAGAAGTGCTAAAGCGACACATGAAAAGAGTCGACATAAATGCGTCACATTGGGAGAATTTGGCAGGGAATCGGTCTCAGTGGAGGCGGACCGTGCACGTAAAGGTGAGCGAATTAGAGGCAAGGCGACGGAGCGAGCTCGATGCGAACAATTACGTCGAAGGGGTGCTGACGTGCAGTGAGTGCAGTCGCACTTTTACTGCAAAGATCGGGTACGTCAGTCACCTGAGAGCACACCAGCGCCGCTCTCAGCAGTAGGAAGTAGTCACGTAGCCGAATACGGCTGGGGGATTATTATAAAAGCCTCGGCCGGAACTAGGGGTTGCCGGTCTCGCAACCCTATCCGGCCTCGCTATTAATGTACTATAATAATAATAATCTCCCAGCCGTATTCGGCGGTAATGCACTATAGGAGATAGTCCATAAAATGTACGCTCGATGAATTTTAACCACAGAAAACATACAAAAGCTCATGGTTTTAAACAGTTGTCGAGGGGACGTTACCATGGCAACGAGATACACGAAAAGTTGATCGACCATTTATAGTCTGTGAAATTAAAAGTCACACTGTTGTCATCTTTCAAAGTATAGTGTTGCCACTTTAACTTGCAGATATATCTAACTCGTTCATTACTTACATGATATTCCTGGCCAGAGCCTTGGGGGACTGGCTGAGTTTGGACAGAGTGCACAGCACCCGGTGGAAGTTGGACAGGTCGAACAGCATGGAGGGGTCAAAGAGGTCACTCTCCCGGAGCTCGAACACGTCCTCGCACGTTCGGAGAAAAACTTTGATGTTCCGCATACACAGGAACTGCGGACAGAGAGACAAGCATGTATTGAAGATCCAGTACACCTCATGACCGTGCATGGCTGGCGCAAACAAAACAATGAGGATTTTCCGAGAGGCAAAATATCGCTAGATGGCGTTTGTATTACGAGGTCCGTTTGACGTTTCAGTGTTGCTTGCGATTGGCTCATTTAGTTAATTTAAACCGGTGAATGGAAAAAAAAATCAGGATGGTAGTAAGTATATCAAAGTTACAAGAAAACTATAATGGTTAAGTTTTCTTGAGAATTATTAGTAGTTTAAGAGTAAATAGCAGTCTAAGGTATTACTTAATATTTTCGTAATGTTTTGAACATGAAACTACCGTGAGACTCACTCATATTAAATTATACTATAACGGATAACTCACGTCTTAAACCGAGTTTAGCTCGACATGATTCGGGCTATTTATAGTGTGCGTGTTGCGGCAGCCGCCGAGTCGCGTGCTCCTGAGAGGAAGGGCTACGAAATAGCCCGAAACATGTCGAGCTAAACTCGGTTTAAGACGTGAGTTATCCGTTATATCATTTAATATTTTCGTAATGGCTACGGAACACGCTCTTGGCCGGTTTCTTTTTTTTTATAATTTTCCCTGTTAGTAGTATTGTTCTGTGGGTAAAATCATATAAAATGTACATCATCTAGAAACTTTTAAGAAAATGTTTAGCTTTCGTTGAACATTCTGCTAATCAAATTTCCAACATTAATTTTATCAGAGCGGCCAAGGTAGTCAAAAATATCGGAGCATGCGCTCTATTGTCAAGGCGCATTAGAGTTCATGCTCCGATATTTTTCATCACCTTGACTGCTCAGAAATATCTGATGGCGACTGTACAGTCGGAGTAAAAAAAGGTTCGTCACCTTAAGATCTATTTTCCTTTGCTCAATATGAGCGATGATCTGCTTTACCAATAAAATTGATGACTCGTTATCAACGTGCACTTTTCGTAGCAAAGGGTATGGCTGGCAGAAAAAACAAATACATTTGAATATTCACTTTTGTTCTTAACTATAAAATAAATACTTACCTTCTTAGGATTTCACCTCTATATATAACTCCTTACGGTACAAAACCTTTTTCGTCCTACTATATTTTTAAAACAATATACGGTACGTCAAATTACATTAATTTATGTCATAAAAATACAAGTTTAGTTTTAAATCTAATTAAATTACGCGAAGTGTTTATTCTAATCTAAATAATGTGCATCGTATCTAGAGTTCATATTAAGTGGTGACAGACGTACGAGCAAGTACGCGTACTTATGGCTCGACGACCTTTTTCGCCTGTGTGTCACCATAAGTACGCGTACTTTAAAACCGTCAGCGATCCAACCGGTTTGAAATCTTGCTCGTGGCCCGCAAACTTAAAACCGCGTACTTTAAGTTCGTACGTCTATCACCCACTTTAAAGTATTTCAAGTGGAGTCCTAATAAAGTGCACATATGATCACAGTATTGACATTCACAATATGGATTTGAGTTTTGACACAATACCCGGATTTTATAACGACGGACGAAGGCTTTATTTGCAATGTCAATATTAAAAGGAAAAAAGACACTATAAATAAGCACCTAAGTCAAAAGTTTATTACAAACTAAAAAACTTCCTGTTGAAAAACCCTATTTACAGTACTGAAAAAGTCGTGCAGCAGCTGATAGAAGGCAAAGAGGTGGATATGCCGGAGGGCGTCAATAAAAATATATTAAATACTTGTTGTTTCTTTAAAAAATATGGCTCTGTCCATCGGAGGACAATTTTGCCAGTGTCTAGTAGTTTTTGCCGTTGTACGGTAAAAAAATTCTAGAAAACGAAATATGAGAGGTGATGGTGGATGAACGATGACAGCGCGAATTATTAAATACTTAAATTACCTTCCTGTGACCTCTGTTACCGTATAAAGGTCAGTTAGTTTTTTTAAAAGGTTTTTTTTTCTAATCGACGTGAACGACTGACAGCTAAATGTATTGAACAAATTTTAGTCTTTTATTCATTATAATTTTGATAAATGATTATAAATATGTACCTATACAAATCTCACAATTTGTGAAATATATAAGTTAAAAATACTTGTGTATCTGTTTTTTTGTCAACCATACTTTGCACAAAAACTGCACGTTGATAACGATCACTAAGCATGACATACTGCATCAAACTGTCAACCTGCTAAACATAATCTTGTTTAAAGGTGACCATAGCAACCCTACCACTACACCTTGGCACTGAAAAACGCTGACAATTAAATAGAACATTAATTGATTCAAACTCTTACGACGCTGTTTATTAAAAGGGTTTGGTATTGATATGAAACTAGATATATGTTAGAGGTGTTTACGTGTCAAGTAAGTATAATTTGATATGCCCTTGTCTACTTAGTGCTTTGGTTTCAAAACATACTAAAAGTCTATGACTAGAAAGGAATCAATTTAATAACTGACAAAGGTTTTCCTACTTCCACTGTACCTAAGCCGTGGTAGATTAGTAGTTTGACCTAAGATCCCTCACTCAAGCACCAGTGGCATTCAAGAAGTACAATTTGTACTACAAGTTACAATTTGTAAACGCTAGTTTCTTTTCAATGCATACTGTTAAACAAAGACTACCGCTTGTTAATCGGTACTTGTAGCTTCGTGAATAGGACACAAAAAATCAAAATCAAAATCATTTATTCAGTAAATAGGCCGCAATGGGCACTTTTACACGTCATTTTTTAAACTACCAGCGCTTTCGGAAAGACCATCATTGCCAAGAAGAATGCGCCGCAAGAAACTTGGCAGAAAGTCATTTTTTCAACATAAAATAATTACAAATAAAATACTTAAAAATTACAGTATACAATGAAATAAAAGAAAATACAAAAAAAAAAATACAGGGATGTATGGGGTCCCTTAGTTACAAAACTAAACACTAACTATAATCTATGTTCAGTAGAAGTGTAGACTGCTTCCACCGTCAAAAATTAAAAAAATAAATATTAATAATAATAATAATTTAATTCTGAAATTTACATTTCAGGTCAAGTAACCATTAAACTTTTGGATTCCGAAGGCAAGCTCACGTCTGCCGCCCCCAAAGTTAGCTCACACGAACTCATGTCATGCTCTACACAGCACTCTCTGCACAGGTCGTGGATTCGAACCCAGGCACACACATCTGACTATTTAGGGATTTACTTGCGAAATTTAATTTGTAACAAAAGCTTCATGGTGAAGGAAAACATAGCGAAGTAATTTAATGGTGTGTGTGTGTAAAATTCCCAATACGCACTGAGCTCGCGTGGGCACTACAAGCCGAGCCCTCACAATCTGAGACGCCTCAGTAGCTGCCGAATGCGTAAGGGCCAGTACAGACTGACTGCATTCCATTATATTGCAGTTCCATTGCAGACCGTCTGTACCGGCCCTCTTTTTGGTTCATACATGTGTTTTCCATTTTACCATTTTATTATAAGTAATTGGTTGTCAAAAAACACCAAAATCATTCAGTTTCTACTTCTAAGAATAGATAAGCTATCTATGTGTCTCTGGGTTGGACTTAACATAACGTAAGAATGGAAACTACATTTAGGTCGATCAGAATCTAAAGGAACTGAAGAAAAACAACAAAAGGAATAAACAGCGTTAGTAGATAAGTAGCTGGATAGCATAAAGGCGCGGCCACATGCAGCCGCTTGTCGCTCGTTTGCAGCGACAAATCAGGTCACGTGACCCTATTTTCAATTTCCCGCGACTCCAAAAAAAGCATCGAGTCGCCGTGACGCCGTGTCGAACAGCAGGGTCAAGATGATTTCTTAACCTCCTTTAGCGGCAGTCGTGGCACTGGTACAAATAAAAGAAATTGGAGTGAATGAAAAAGTGTTTTTTTCCGAAATTGAACAGGTTTTTTTTAATAATTTTATATGTCACGTGACCAAATTTGACGCCGGAAACGAGCGTCGAGCGGCTGCATGTGTCCGCACCTTCATAATTTCAAGCAAAGTAGACTGTAGAGGTGAGATGTACTTACTGGAACAGGTTTTATTATGGACATCTTTTATTTAGCGTACGAGTACCTATTTAGAGTATGGCGACTCGAAACGTTAACGCGCAACTCTCAAGTCTCGCAACTCGGCAATTTTTAAATAAATACGCCAGCTATATTAACACAGACCGATTCAATCCCTTGAAGAGGATGAAAACACTTGGAAGGAACCAGAAGACCAGCTTAGATCTGCGAAAAAAATCGTGCAAGTTGCAATACATTTTGAGGCTGTAAAACTCGGAGAGACCGCCGCAATGTAAGGGCCAGTAAAGACGGACTGCGTTCTAACTGCAGCGTAAACGCAACTGCCAACTGCCTATAAATTTTTGGTTCAATGAGGGCTATCGTTTTTAGTCTCACTAGATGGCGCACTGTTGCGTGAGGTTTTTAAGTATGGCTTTGAAAGTCTGTTATTACGGGCGTGGAAACAAAGTTTAGATTAAAATCATATTTAATACACCTTAAAACCGTACCATAAAAATATCGAGCATGCCACAGTGTTGCATAGTCCCCGTTTTGTTCGGAAAAAAGGGAGGACAAAGGTTTCCGAAAGACAAAACTGTCTCAAAACACAGACATTCATTGCCCCGGAACGCATATTTGCCATAATTAATTACAGATATTGCAAAATATTCACAAAATTATTCTAATTCTAAATAAACCCGCGTAGCTCACCCAAAAACTATGAGATTTGACATTTCGGAGACCTCACGCTACACTAGCGCCTCTAGCGGCGAATTCATTCGCGATAGCCCTCATTCGATTGCATTTTTCACAACTGCACTCTGACTGCAATTGAAATGTATGGCAGTTGGCAGTTACGTTGCAGTTGGAATGCAATCCGTCTGTCTGTACTAGCCCTAATCACATTATTCGCCCTAATCGCGTTAATCCTGCCGTGAAGCAGCAGTGCTTGCACTGTTGTGTTTCGGCGTGGAGAGTAAGACAGCCGGTGAAATTACTGGCGCTTGAGGTATCCCATCTTAGGCCTCTAGATTGGCAACGCATCTGCAATACCCCTGGTATTGCAGATGTTTATGGGCGGTGGTGATCTCTTACTATCTGGAGACCCACTTGCTCGTTTGCCATCCAGTCGAACAAAAAAAAAGCATGATTGCACGATTTTTTTCGCAGGTCTAAGCTCGACTTAACAAACATACAAACAAATATCACAGGGTAAATAAAAACTTGTTAATAAAACCGCATAAATTGGTGACACTTAGCCCTTTTTAGATGTTTGTTGGAAAAGTAGCTTAACATAAACAATCAGGATTTGTATGGCCTCATGAGAAAGGTCAAAAGTTCTGACGTTATATTTAGGTACTTCCACAATCGACAAGTAATAAACAGAAACTTTAATTTTTAAGGCTTCCAAATCAATGTCAAAGTTGAGTATCGTGTTTTATTACTGGTTTGCCGCAGAGGCGTGGTATCGTAACAACTCGACTCTCACATTTTTATTAGGGCAACAATGATGGCAAAAGTGTATACTAACTGCAAAGAGTTTCGAAGTCATGCCTAACTCGTGCTTCTTATTCTAAGGTTGCCTACTCCACGCCACTTGGCAGTAATGAATGAATCTTAGCAGTGGACAAATTACAGTACAGGAATGGAATACCATCGAGGCTCTTCTATCTACCTATTTATACACGCGTTTAACAAAAATGCACACTTCTGTACATACTTAAACTAATGGCGTTATTCATTGGGTAACATACTTTCTACTTGTTGGCTGACTGGCAGTCAATTAGATAGAATATTAGTTTTTAATGTATTGTCTGTGAAAAAATATGATTTGATTTAGAACACGTCAGTATTTAAAGCCAAATTGTTCTCAAAAATAATAGGTACAAAATAAATACTTAAAATAAGAGAAGTTGAAGAAGTTATCAGTTTAAAGTTTTCTGATAATCTATATTTACAGTATAATCACCTGGCTACTCTAAACGATTACACCCTGTATACAATGTGTCTGAACTCTTTGGTCAAAACTGTTGGCAAGACTTAGGAACTTGTCTCACCGCCAGCGAGGAAACGATTGGCTATCGACTATTTTCTCGCTCAAGAAACGAACAAAAGATATAAGATCCTGTGTGAGTAAAAGAGACACATATATTAATAGTTGATCGCTGGCTGTTCACACTGTCGGCGAGAACTCGCTCTTACATCTTTTGTCGCAGCGACAAGAGCTATGAAACTCGCTGAGCTATAGATACTCGCTCAGCGATGTCAGCTTGGCGGCCGCCCCGCACGAGCGAGTCGAGTGGAGCGAGTAATCGCCCGTCGCACGCGAACACTCGCTTACAGCCGAGCGACAAAACTACACTCGCTTCTCGCTGCTCGCCCACTCGTTTCTAGTTACTCGCTCTACTTGCTTCTCGCTCATCGTCGACGGTGGGACAAGTGCCTTATACAGCCAGCTCAAATGGCCAGTATCAGTTTTTATTTGGAACTCTGGACTTTTTTTATTGTTCTTGTTTTCGTTGGAAAAACAGACCAGCAGTATTTTTTTAAATGAGAAAAGGCGGGAGAGCATAAAAATTCTATTGAAATAAAAGTAAGTAATATATTTTGAGAAAAAGTATTCTAATTTAGTTTTTTCCTTCACCATTTTTGAGAAAGGATTTATGTTAGTCTTGGTTGAAATAGCTTTTGTTGGCTTCGTATTAGTTAAATCAGAGGTTTCCAAACTTATTTTGTCTCATGCCCACTTTGAAAATCAGTTATTTTGTAGCGCTCCCCGTTTTTGTGTTCACCTTAACAACGTCAATAACATATTAGTCTCGCCTAATGAAAGCACAAAGTCCACGCCCACAACGGCGCATTTTCGTCTACTTTGGGAAAGACTAAGTTAAATGGACGAGCTTGTGAGTTTAATACTCAGACTCAGCCAGCAATTGCCTATTTTCATGCCACAACAATAATCTACTATTCCAAACCCAAAAAACCGGCCAAGAGCGTGTCGGACATGCCCAAGATATGGTTCCATAGCAATTACGAAAAAAACATTTTTCTAAGGATTTCATATTGTGTATGGAATATTCCAAGTTTAGGTTATTTTATACTTCAGGCTGCTATTTACTCTTAAGCTTAAACACACACACACACAAACATCACGCCTGTATGCCCAAATGGTATAGGCAGAGCACACAAAACGTTACCGCTTCGGTGCCACTTTTAGCAATTTTAGGTTTTAAGTTTGACAAAAACGGCTTATAGGGTAAGATGAGAAAAAAATAATCTAAAATGTATATTCATGCTAAAAAACAGCTTTCTAATACTAATGGTCTTGAGCTTTGCCACGGACTGACAGACAGACAGATATTCAAATGTTTTGCTCTATTTGTCGATCTTTGTTTTTTTGGATTGCTCCTCTACCACTCAAAGGTTGACTAGCAGAGATCCCTGCCGGGATAAGTCCGCCTTTGTACTTAACACAACTTTTATTTATGTAACCTTTTTGTACAATAAAGAGTATAAACAAGCAAACAAACAAACATACAGACATGGCAAAACTATAAGGGTTCCTAGTTGACTACGGAACCCTAAAAACAGAAAAGGTCAAGACTAACAAATGTTAATAACTATGTGAAGCTGTAGCAGCTGAGCAGTAACACACTCAGCAAACGAATAATACGAATGTTAGTTCTTCTGTCTTGGACATTTAATAAGTATATGTATGTTTATCCGTTGCTTAGTACCCATAGTACAAGCTTTGCTTAGTTTGGGATTCGGTCAATTGGGATCTATAGTATAGTCCCATTCCATGTTTTTTTTTTAAATATCGTCAGTTGGACCGACGAGCCAGTTCATACAATAGTACAGCTACAAATTTATGAATAGGTACACACATCTCATTCATGATTTTACGATGCAGATAATGTCACGAATATATTGAGCGTGATATTGTTACTTCCATAGCCATTCAACTGTATGCATAATTAATTTATGCGTCCATTCATGTTATCAGCCAAACACGCAGGAAGTAAGTCCAGATTTATGTATAACATGATAAATTATTTAAAAGTACGCACGGCGCGCGTAACGTAAAATACTAAGTGGTATGTGATTCAATGATCAACGCGATAAGGGTAATTACACTGAGGTCAGACAATTACCTGTGCCATTTGTGGTCGTTGGTTCACGTCCTTCATATCCACCGACCCGGGCTGCAGCACGTTCAGGAGGTTGCATAGTAACACGCCGTCCCGCAACGTATAAGCCAAATCGTGGATAGAGCTTGACTCCCAGTTGGCCTTATGATCTGTTCGGATCAAGCCACATCTCGTAAGCCAGGACGCGCATTCGCGCCACAGCTCCTCGCCACCAGCCGCCATAATTCACGCAGTGCTCATCAATAGTCACAGCAGCACTGCTTTTTAATAATCAACAGGCCATCATTCAACGAGGGTTAATTGATAATTGACATACAAATTGATACAACAAACACTGCAGCCACAAAACGAAACAGGGTTTTTATGACAACTGACTGTCCCGGAATGTTGCTAGATGCGATGCGAGCGAAGTGATTGTTTGTTTTTCTAGTTTTAAAATAATGGATGGTTTGTGCGGATGCTTGGTGCTGCCAAGCTTTAATCTAGGTTGCCGTTCCAAAAATAAGCAACTAACTTTACCGGTGCATCATGTTCTAAAATAATATTTTAATTCAAATTAAATACAATGAATGAAAAATTTGTAAGATTCATTTAATACAAGATTATTTTTTATTGAGGTGAAACTAAACGCAACGAGGTCAATCAATGTCCATGTGTCCATGTCATAAAACATTTTTTTTTTTATTGCGGCAATATTAGTTGTAGGCAGAGTGACGCGAGTGCACGTCGAACGAACGATTTTCTCGGAAATTCCTGTTATAAAGTGCGAAATACACACGAATTTCCATAATAATCAACTAAACGGTAAGTTGTTTCCACATATGGGCTCCTAAAGACTAATTCGACAAGTGCAAGCTCCGGCAAGTAGCACTAAAAGTTTTTCTTATCTGACACACCCATGTATCGGCGAATTCCGATACCTTCCGAAAGTAATTATGGTGGGCGAACGCTAAGTCTAAAACCGGAGTTGATTTTAAAATAGTCACCGGTAACGTTCCCGCATTTAGCGGAAGTCTATGTTTGATGCTAACGGTTATCCTTATTAGGTTTATTTTGGAGCATTACGTCATTGGTATAATGGGGAAGTGGTGCGCCGGTCGCTTGTAGGTAACCGCCTGTGCGGTGCGTTCATGTGGATCGTCGATGCACGTACTTTCTACTGATAATTGCTATTCTTGTCGTATCTTTAGATAGTGCATTCGAGATTAGTGTGAAGCAGGTAAGTTTTTTTTTAAATGCTTAATGTTGAGTAGACCAAGATTTCCAGTAAAGTGTACACTTGTAGATGTTATTAAATAGGATTAAGTTCGTGGGATTTAATTAGGTTAGTGTATTTTTTGATTAGTTCATTGAACACAATTATGAACCCAATAAAATTGAAAAACTATTTCTTTAGCTTGAAATGGTACATAATTGTGTATAAAATCTGAGATTCCTTTTGGAGTGAGTGTAGAAAAATATCTTAGTCATATCTTAGACTGATGTTTGATGATTCAAACATACATAAATAGTACAAGGTTGACAGTTGGTCTAAGTAAGTATAGAGAATGGATGATAAAATATGAATTTGTGTTTTTTCAATCAGTTAATTTGCAAAACCTGTATTTCTATTGCCCTGGTTAGACAATGCAGTAAGTTGTGTAAAGATAAAATTCTCCGTTAATGTTGCTATATACTGCCTAGGAGTAGCTATATGAACAAATAAACATTAAAGTGCTGCCACATTCTTTCTGTCACATTTTTGGCTTGAGTAATCAAAATTATATATAAAATCAAAATTATGAAAGATGTGGCAAACCTTAATTTAATTTGTAGTTTTAACAAAATGCAGAGGCATATATTTAAAAATTTGACACAATTTGACCAATTAGCTTTGCCGTCCCACTGGGTAACAATAAGGTATCTCATTTATGTAATAAAACCTGCAATAAGTGTTCCGCCACCCCCTCTCAGCCTGCCGCCCCGGGCCATGGCCTTGGCTCTAAGGTAAATAATCTTGTATGATTGACCCGTGGCAAGAAAATTAAATTGATTTTCAATACTGCAGTCCGCTTTGATATTCAGTCAGATTTATATTCTTGTTTTGACATTTAATTTTACTCTAATTTGACATTGTAAATTCTATTTTTATTTTTTTGTATACATTTGACGATCCTTTTGTGAATTTCTTATAATTACCTGACATGTGCTTATAATGTATTTTTCAAAAGGTAATAAATAAATGTATCTATCTATCTTTACCATTTGTACATCACTTTTATGGCCCATGCAACAAGAAGATCAAGTCTGGCTGGAATATTGGCATTTTCCTATACGTCTGTATGCTTGACAGCCTGGCTATCGTTGTCAGTTGAAAATCAGTAGCGAACCCGTATGGGTAGACGTGGGCTGTTCTCTGCAGCATAATGTCTATTGTGCGCCTATTTTGCGTGACAGGCTGTCAGCACTATTTGTGCCTGGCTAAGTAGCTCCTGTAGAAACCTGTGGTCTGAGGTGCAGTTAGCAAACCCATGTGACAACTTTATTGGTAAAATAGTTTAGTGGTGTCCAAAGTCCTGGGGGCCAGAGTTTGTAGTTAGCTTGAGACAGCTGCTCACAATGAGATTAGAAGCCTTAAGCTGAGTTTAGACTAGCAAGAAAAATCATGCAAGTTGCATCACATTGCGAGGCCGTAAAGCCAACGAGTTTGTAGTGGTCAATTGAGCGCTACAATGTAATGCAACTTGCATGACTTTTGCAAGTTTAAACTCGGCTTTAGATGCCTTTATTGACACCCACAAGAGATGGGTCAGTTTTATTTTAATGTTTGACATGGCACATCTAATATTGGCATTGGGAAATCAAAATTGCTAGAATACAAATATAAAATGGTTCATTGTAGCCATACATGCAACATATATCTTGGAATTTTTCATTTTTGCTATTGATAAGTATCCGGTCCCTACTTAGTAACAAAATTCATTCAGGACAACAAGTCTATATAAGGCAGGTTGTAATTTACCTTAACCTACTTATGAGTGGTTTAGTTGACATGAGCAGGAAGTGTTAGCTTGGTACTGCTGCTCACATCTCCGAAATCACCCAGTATTTACTCTATTTATTAAACCAAGATACTAAAATGAAGTTTCATGTGTTACCTGTTTCTTACATCTCATAAATAGTGATGTGCCACAATCGGTGTTCACCGAAAAGTTTCGGTAAGTACCAATGTTATATGTATAACATGTTAAGATATGAACGGATCTGTGATATATTAACTCACACAAATGGTAAATAAGGTTTATAAAATGGTTTAGGAGATATTTCAACTTTTTCTAGATTCTAAGCATGTTCTGCCTAAAATCTCAATGTTTATAGAAAGTAGAATATTGAATGCTTTAATTCTATTTTTGTTCCCATAAAATATTATGTTTTACCGATTATTTGCAATAATGTCGAAAACCGAAATGAGAAAGCAGCACCTATTCATATTATCCTGGTCAAATTATTTTTACATTTGTCATTGTATACTGTCACTTTAGTATCATGGCTTGATAAATAGAGTATAGTAAATTGTTTGTTTTGTGTGTTTGGCCTGAGATAGCTTAGTTTCATGTTTGACTTGTTGGCTACCTTTTGACGAGAAGACTTGAAATATTAAAAAAAAAATACCTATGTTGTCAATGAAATGACTATTCACTATTCGTTTAATTTTTAGAAAAATAAATATCACGGGACAATTCACACCAATTGACCTAGTCCCAAAGTAAGCTTAGCAAAGCTTGTGTTATGGGTACTAAGCAACGGATAAATATAATTATATAGATACATACTTAAATAAATATTAAACACCCATGACCCAACTTCATACAAATATCTGCCCCGACACGGGAATCGAACCAGGGGCCTCAAGCTTCGTAATCAGGTTCTCTAACCACTAGGCCATCTGGTCGTCAAAATGAAACATGATTAGATTTTTTCCTGCGTACAATCTGTTAGCCGCCGACGGACGCCAGCGAGCGTGTTCTCTGTCCATTGAGTAGCCGATACGCCGCGCAGCGGACATCTGGCAGCGCGCGCCGCGCAATGAATAGAAAAAACGCTCGCCGCTCCGCTACCCGCCACGCTGCCCGCTGGCGTTCAATTCGCGGCCTAGGCCAGTCAATTGCTGCAAGCCACACCTTAGTAACTGCATTAGATTCTGAATGGTTACATGTATACATGCTATACGTGTACTTGGAGATTGTAGTTGAAGTATCAGATGACGAGTGTTGCATTACAAAATGCATGTATGTAAATGTGTTTTGCAATGGTCTCATGTGAGATCGGCATATGATTAATTTAGGTATGGGCATATGATTAATCTACGCAATTAACAATAGAGTGTTCAGATATTTTTGATAAATTTTTTGTTGACTTTTAGCCGTATTCTTCTCAACAGAGGGAAGGTTTTTCCGAACCAATAGTAGATTTTTTTGTCATTCATGAGTGCTTGTTATAGCCTAAATTGAATAAAGATATTTTGACTTTGACTTATTTTTAGGGATGGGCCGAAATTCGTTTTACGTTTGGTTTAACCGAATTTCGGCACCTTGAGCCGAACTTCGGCATTCGGCCGAAATTAGGTTTCAATGCCGAACATTCAGCACTAGGAAAAAAGTAACCACTGCTACTATTTCGACTGAAATTAATAGAAAGCATGTCTGGCATATCAGTAAAATATGGAACGAAAATGAAATAAACACAGCACCTATTCATTTAATAAACATCTTGAATTAATAAAAAATGTTTTGTTTCACAATTTTTACAATCTAAATATTGAGAAACATTAATTACTTATTTTAAATCATTAAAGGTGTTTTCAACAATCAAATTTAACAATATCTTCTTATCTATCTACTCGTATTTAAAATTTACTACAGGCAGGTTATTGAACCGAAGTTCGGCCGAATTTTTTAATTTTACCGAATGTTGCGCGAAATTCGTATTCGGTTCAAACCACATTCGGCCCATCTCTACTTATTTTCGATTCGTCCTATTCTGAAACCAGACACGGCACGAATTTCTAAGTAGCACAAATTATCTCAATTATTCAGATAATGTACAATTAATACTAAAAGTCATTCATTTAACATCTTAAAATGATAACGGCATACAAGAAACACTGCCCTATACTATACCTAATCATATATTTGAGTCGCCCTAGTTTTTCTTGTCACTCGCTGCTATAGTTACGGTCTCCTGAGTCACTCTTTAATTAAACTAAGTTTATAGTTAGTTTAGTTTATTTATTCACTCAACATAAGAGTTACATTATATAAATACATTAAGTCAGATTATATAAGAATTTATGCTGAGATCGTCAAAATTTGTAAAAATAAGAAAATATAAAAAAAACAATCAATAAAATACAATGTCAAAATAAATTAAAGTCGTCCTCAAGGGGAGTTGTCAAGAAATCAAATTATTAATTATGTCAATGTAAAGTAAAACTAAAACTATAAATAAATGGTATCTCAAATAGGGATCGTCATAACAAAATAAATTTACTTAAAACATATTCAAATTGACATTTCAAGAAAAGATTATGTCCGAAAACTCGCTTACAGAATACAGGTTATCCATCAAAAGGCTTAAAATATTATTTATTATTTGCTATAGGATTAAAATTCGCCAAACATGCATTTTTGTGGTAGTTTTAAGCCCCTTTTTTTATTCATCTAATAAGCACGTTGTATAATGTGACACAACATGTCTTCTATTAAACTATACTACTTTTGTCCCCTCGCTGACGGGACAGAATAACAGCAAGAAAAATATGTTGATTCAACCATTTTCTGACGGCGGCGGCGCCTGTCTGAAAGCACCATCGATTTTCATATGCGCTCTCGTTAGTTCTTCTTATCGCCGCAGCGATAACATGGCGCTTCGTTGTATCAATAGAGATAAATTACGGTTGGATGAGTCACAAGGTTGAGTGATGTCATAATGATGTCAAGCGTGAGACCTCTAATGATTGAGTGAATGCTAACTGCAGAGGAGTCTAGGTGATCTAGCCTTAGCTAGCTAGACAAAGTATTTTAAACTTAACACTACCTACAATATATTTATCCAGATTATCCATACAATACAATACAATACAATAACTCTTTATTGCACACCAATACAGTAAACAGTACAGAGAACACAAGTATATACATAGAGATTTTCTAAGGTAAGCAATAGGCGGCCTTATCGCTTCAGAGCGATCTCTTCCAGGCAACCTTTACAATGGACAGAAATAAGGAATACATTTTAGCAGGTGGTGCAATTTACAAGTGGTGCATTTTTTTTATTTTTTTTTTATTTACATACTAATATTATAAAATGTGAAAGTGTGTGTGTGTGTGTTTGTCCGTCTATCACGTCGATCCGTCGCTCCGTTTTGACGTGATTTTTGGCATAGAGGTAGTTTATGGGCCAGAGAGTGACATAGGCTATTTTTTATCCCGGCAAAATGCACAGTGCACACGAACAGCGCGCGATAACCGAATTCAACGCGGGCGAAGCCGCGGACGAAAGCTAGTTTATTTATATCATCATTTCATCCCAGCCTATATACGTCCACTGCTGGCACAGGCCTCCTCAGAACAAGAGGGCTGGGCCATAGTTCCACACGCGGCCCAGTGCGGATTGGGAACTTCGCACGCACCATTGAATCGCTTCGCAGGTTTGTGCAGTTTCCTCACGATGTTTTCTTTCACGCAGCTCGTGGTAATTTCAAATGTAATTCGCACATGAATTTTGAAAAACTCAGAGGTGCGAGCCGGGGTTCGAACCCACGACCCTCTGCTTGAGAGGCGATAGGTCAAACCACTAGGCCACCACGGCTCTTATTTATATGCTTAGTGACAAATTCTGGTATTCAAAATTGTATGCAGTAACAGGTCATTTTATATGTAGAGTGCTTGTAGAGTGGGCCAAATTTTGTGCCTCTGTGTATATTTTCACACGGTTTTGACCTACAACTAGTTTATTTTATTTCACACCTCGTCAGCTCAGCAGCGGCGGATTTTAGTAAGATTTGACCATGTATTGTATAAATACAATACACCGATCTGCTGACCCTGACGTGTGAAATTAAAATTAAGTAAAGCTAACTTAGCTTTACGTTGCTTCACTACTCCTTCTTTTAAGAAGTAATAAGATTACGTATTTCTTAAAGGTACCCGAAGTGCCAATCAATTATTGTACATGAGTGACGTTTTCATGGCCATTTATATGGTACTTATAATATTATTTAAGCTCTCGCGAGACACATTTGAATAAAATTACAAAAATTAAACGAAAAGGATTCTTCCGAAAAGATCTGAACTGTCCGGCCGTTCCTTGACTTAAAATCGTGATGTAAACCGTATATTTCTATAGAGCCGTTGTGACGTAATGTATGCCATCATCTATGGAACATTCAACAGCTACTACCGTTCAAGTCTAAAATAGGAACTAAATTCGTTACACCTGCAAAAATATCAGCGCCAGTGGCTAAATATCGAACTAAAAACTCCGCATACTGGCTGGAACGTTATGCTCCATAATGGCGAAGCCCTGACGCGCAAATGTAAGTTTGTAATGAATATGTGCACAAACCAAGCCAATAAAGACTCTATGTCGGTTGCATAAGAGCGTTGCCGTGTGCGTTTGTATCGTGGTAAACTACCGTTCGCCTCATTTTTTATGATTCGTAGTCTGAATCCATCTGACCAGTTGGAAAGAGCTCTTGTTGGAATGTGATGGTGTTTTGTTTAAGGATAGAGTTAGTTTGGTCGGTTGTGTCGAAACTAGTGAACCAATTAGAGTATTTCGGGGTCGTGCCCTGCGTATTGTGGGATAGTCTACCTACTGGATTGTTGGGCGTGTCTCATTACAACTGTTTGTTGAGAACTTTTTTCAGATAGAAAATCAAGAAACTTGTGTTTACGTTATTACAAAGTAGATAATTGGTGCAGTTGGATCATGTGCATATGCATTTAACAAGAGAGCCCTCGCGTACTTTATAAAGGCCAATTAACAAAGAATAACGGCCGAATGTACTTTATAAAGTACGAATTGTTCATTGAATAAAGAATTATAAGAATCCTGTTGATGTTTGAAAGTTTGTAAAGAGGTTTGGATGTTTGTTACTCAATCACGTGTAAACCGCTTAACCGATTTAGATGAAATTCTTTATACAGATAGTTTCAGTCCCGGAGAAGGACATAGGATAGTTTTTATCGCGGAAAATTGCATAGTTCCCGCGGGATAGCGATAAATGTATTCTGCGCGGACGGAGTCTTGGGTAACGGCTAGTTTTGTAATAATATCCACAATAACAAAGCTGGTGAACTGGGTAGACTCAGGAATACGTAGCTATAATAAGGTCGCGGGTGATCAAAGTAATTCTTTTAGTTCGTTTCCGTTCTTGTTTTAAACAAGTGAAGAAATTATAAAAAAATACCTACAGTCGATTTTTTTGAAGTCGGTTAAAAAGTATAGTCAAATACCGCATCAAACTGTCAGCCCTCTTTCAAAGAAGTCTCAAATTCACGAGTCATTATTTTCCACGCAATCTATTAACCAATGTAAATATTACTTTGATCAAATACCCGTCTCTGATAGAGTAATCTTTCCGCCCCACCCACTCCCCCCATTCTAAGTAGGTCGCGCCTACCTATCTAATTTCCTGACTACACGAGCTGTCATGATCTCACGATACTTAGTGTCACCATTCGTTTCGCATTAAGGCTGCGTGTATCAACCAGAGATATGCGAGGAATGTGCGTTTCATGAACCAATAGGAGCGCTTCATTTACCTCGCCTCGCTCCGCTCAGCTGTTTCCACTAGAGCTCATGATAAACATTCCTCGGAACACATCCTCGCACATGTCTGGTGGAAACACAGCCCTTAAAACGATTTTTTTTTAATAGCCTGGTACAGCCGTATCATACGTGGTCATACGGTATGACCACATGTCTGATTTCCGCGCACAGCTGAAGTGGTTGCCTATCAGAGATCGTAGAAATATTCACGTTCTGTCATTACTCTTCAACACTCTTTTCAATCCTTCTGCTTCCATATACCTCTCCGAGCGTTTCAGCTACCTGGCTTCTGGTAGCCAGCATCGTTTTAGGTCGAGTACCAGTCCTTTTGGCCTGTCCTTCTACCACTTCCAAGACCTACTCTAAATCCTTTACAGTGCAATCTACAAGGTTGTGGAATCGGTTACTCCATCAGGCAATCTCGCACCGTTGGATCGTTCAGGCAGGGTTTGAAGAAAATGTGGCTCACACCTCCGTAAATGTTGAAAACATTAACTATTATTATTGTTATTATTATTATTTTTGCTTATTGTATTGGTACGTATTATTCTTATTTTGTTTGTATATTTGTATATAGTAGGTGTATTTTTGTTAGGATTCTTTTATAGATTTGTGTATTATATTATTTAAAGCAATGTATTGTAGCTTCCACTATCTATTTTAATTTTTAAACTCACTTTTTGTCTGTCCCTGACTGAATGCTCCTCTCATCCACTCAAAGGTTGACTGGTAGAGAATATTTCATTGTTTGTCATCTGTGTTTGTTTACTTATTTTGTACAATAAAGAGTTTACATACATACAGCCGTAGTGCTGGTCAAAGGTCTTTTGACCTCCACACTTCCTGTCTGACGCTATGTAGGCCAATCCCTTGCGTACGCTTCCAATACGTCTCGCCTTCTACCTAGGTCTGCCTCCACATTTCAAATGCCTGCTAATTCCTGGATTTTACAAAATTCCCGAAAATGACATCGTGGTTTTCATTGGCGTTGCATTAAAACAACCATCCCCAATTCCATGACTAAACCCAACGGTGGTTATATATTTCGATATTTTATCCCTATCCCGAGGGAATATAGGGATAAAATGTAGACTATATGTTATTCCAGATGTCCAGCTATCTACACACAAAATTTCTCCCAAATCTGTCCATCCGTTTTAGCGTGAAGGTGTAACAAACATACAAACTACAGGATAAGTAGGATTAGATGACAGTCTCATTTACAGTGGAGCATAAAACAACGTCAGCGATCTTTGATAAGATTTGTGCACTAAAAGTACCAAAACACTACTCTCGTACAGTTGGTCAGTTTTTTTTAATGTGATGGATACTAAATCCTGGTGTTTGTTGCAGTTGACTTGACGCATCCAACATGGAGCAGATTCCACCCCCTAAAGAGGTGAAGATCCTCGAGACAGCAGAGGATATCCAAGAGCGCCGTGAACAGGTAACGTAATAATTTAAATTTAAGTTGAAACATAGATAAAGAAATTGTAGCACAAACTGTAAGGTTATACACATCCTTTTTTCCGTATAGGAATATTAGTCTTTTTTTTTTCATTTGATTAATGAACAAAAGATTTTTTTAAGTTCGCTATTTCGGCACTTTAGCACACTACTACATATATCCTCCTAAGTCCTCGCGTACTTTGTAAAGGATCAATTAACACTAAGAACAACTGCCGAACGTACTTTATAAAGTACAAATTGGTCATAGAATAAAGAATTCTAAGAAATTTTGAAATAATATTCAAAATAACAAAGCAGGTCAACCACGTCTAGGTCTTAAGTACTAAGTTTGTTAAAAAATGTTAGGACTCAGGAGGATATATATAAAACAATAATATAACAAAACAGTATAACATGCATACATTTTTCTTGATTCCCAATTTGTTCCCAAGGTGCTGAACCGGTATGAGGACTTCAAGCAAGAGGCGCGCGCCAAGCGCGAGAAGCTGGAAGATTCCAGAAGGTTCCAATACTTCAAGCGTGACGCCGACGAGCTCGAGTCCTGGATCCAGGAGAAGCTGCAGGCCGCAAGCGATGAGAGCTACAAGGATCCTACCAACCTTCAGGTAAGCGCTGCAAAATGTGGCAGTTTCCACCAGCCAAATAGAAACCCAGGTGTTTCCATGGAGCTGATACAGTTGCAGTTAGGGTTGCCAGGCGTCCAGATAAAGTTGGACATAGTTAAGCATTTTAAATGCTTTCCGGCCAAATTAAACGTGTCCGGCCTGTCCAGCTTTTGTTAGGCTTTTTACAACTGACCA
>NC_133472.1:5367540-5370101 GCF_025370935.1 Choristoneura fumiferana | reverse complement strand
CAGTTTAAATTTGGTTCTCAGGTTTTATACACACGCGTTACCATTAACGTCACTCGCTGTCCGCTGACTCGATCTCAATATTTCGCAACACATAAATAAACTGGATTCTGGCGGGAACTCTTAAACGAAGCGCGCGCTCTGAGTTTTATTTAAGTTGTTTTTGCGATCTATCTTGATTTTATCAGCTGAAAAGTTATGAAAAGTGTTCAAAACGTTTCTAAACATGATTGGTGACGAAGGAGGAGGCGATAGCCCTCCAGTTATCAAGGCCAGGAAAAGGGCATCAGTGCCCGAGGAGAATGGAGAAGGCTCCAACGAGGATGATTTGTATTTACCCTATCTAAAGCCTAATTATAAAAGGTTGTATCCCGAAAATTCGTTAAATGTCGAATTTAAAGTGTTCATTGAGAGCAAGGACAATAAGGAAAAGCTAGGTAACAAAAGTCCAATTTACCTGAACCATATTTTTGCTGCGGAGGTGAAAGGTGTGGTGGCCATTCGCAGAATAAATGCGAATAAAATAACAGCGATCTTCAAGCAGTATAATACGGCGAACAACTTTTTAAACAATACCAAATTCATGGAAAAATATAACATGAAAGCTTATATCCCGGCTGCGCAAATAGAACGAACGGGCATAATACGGTATGTACCACAAAACATTTCCAATAAGGAGTTGTACAGTAAACTGTCTTCCAGCTTCGACATCGTCGCGGTACGGCGCTTTACTAAAAAAGTCGGTCAGAATAGGGTACCTCTACAGACAGTGAGTATTACATTCCTGTCAAATACATTGCCAGATAGTGTGCAATACGATCTGTTTCCTACAGAGTATTTGACTATGTCCCACCCTTACAGCAGTGCTATCGCTGCTTCAAATTTAACCACTCTGCAAAAGTATGCAACGGGAAGCAGCGATGCAGCTGCTGTTCAGGTGAACACTCGTACAAAGATTGTGACAAACCAACTGAGCTCTGCTGTATAAATTGTGGTGGAGCTCACTTAGCTATTTCTAAAATGTGCCCCATTAAAATGAGAAAAATCCAAGAAAAGAAAACCAAAATAACTTATGCAAGTGTTACAGACTCTAAAAGGGATGAATTTCCTCCATTGATCCAAAAACCTATCTCGAAACAACCACAAGACACTACAATAAACAACATTTCCAAAAACCTGGCATCCACAAGCTCTCCCTCAAAAACAGTTGACTTAAAAAATCTTTTAATGACCAATAACGATTTGACAATGACTATTGTGCGCACTCTAATAGCGATTGCTAACAAAGCAGACGATTCTCCAGTTACGACGAAATCTATCAAAGATTTACTTTTCAAAAACCTGCCTTAATTAATGGATCTAGCTACAACTTCACAACTTCGTATCGCTCAGTTAATATTCAAAGTCTTCATAATAAAAAACCCTTACTAATAAATTTTTTACACAAAAATAAAATAGATATATGTCTTCTTAACGAAACCTGGTTTTCAGATACCCGTATCACCAACATTCCAAATTACAATTTACATTTTCGCAATGCTGATAATGGTCATGGCGGTGTCGCTATTTTAATAAAGCCATCATTTAAGTACAAGCCTCTACAAACTACTTTTTACGAAGATATTCAATCTATAGCAATATCAATCTCTACAGAAAGTGGTGACCTTACCATTTTATGCGTGTACTGGCCTCCAACAGACAGAAATATAAGAATAGATAGATTACGTAGCATAATAAATAATTTACCTAAACCAATCTTTGTATCAGGAGATTTTAACGCACATCATATTGCCTTTGGCTGCGTATCTACAAAAGGTCGCGGTCAACAATTATTCGATTTAATCGACGATTTAAATTTGTGTATCCTTAATGATGGTAACTTTACTACAATAAATTATCCTAATTGCAACCCCTCTGCAATAGACATCAGTTTCACAAGTCCGAATATAGCACCACTTTGCGCGTGGTCTGTAAGCGATGACAACATGGGTAGCTACCATTTTCCTACTATAACAAATATTATAATGTCCGTTGATAAATATCAAATTAATGCCCAATGGAAAAGTTTCTATACAATAAAACTGACTGGAAAAAGTACTGTGAACTTTCTAAAGAATATTTTAAAGATATAGTGTTAGATGCTCAAAATCCACTCAAGACTTATGACCAATTCTGTTTGCAGCTTAACTCTCTAAAATTAAATTGCATTCCTAAATTTACTAAAACTTCTAACTTTAGAAGTAAGCCTCCTGCACCTTGGTGGAACAGTAAATGCGAACAAAGTGTCATTGATTCATATGAAGCATTAAAATTCTATAGAAACAATCCTAGTGTAGAAAATTTCATTAAATACAAAAAACTAGATGCTATTAAAAAAAGAACAATAGCAGAAGAAAAAAAGTGTAGTTGGAGAAGGCTTTGTGGCAGTTTTAAACAGAACTACCCCTATTAGTTTAATTTGGAAATATATTAAAATGTTTAAAAGAATTAAAACTACTAATAAATCTCTTAATGATGAATTTATTGGCCCTTATACTGGATAAATTAACAAACAATGATAATCA
>NC_133472.1:5319474-5365499 GCF_025370935.1 Choristoneura fumiferana | reverse complement strand
AAACAGATCGAAGTATCCTTTATGTGGATTCCTTCTCATAAAGGAATAACTGGTAACGAAATCGCAGACCAGACGCTTTTAAAGGATTAAACATGTGGATGTACAAAATATAGTGCACGTCCCTCTGACCGACTTTTATATAGTACGTTTCGCAGAGATGTAAGAAGATACTGGACAGACATGTGGAAGACAGATCAAGAAGAGAAGGAAAATGGTACGGAAATATTCAAACTGATTTACCCGTCAAGCCGTGGTACCATGATTTGAAGATTGCCAGTCGGGATTTTTATAACTATCATAACAGGCTTCGGTTGGTCATTGCAATGCACCATTCCACTTGTACAGGCTCGGTATTGTTAACACTAATATTGTTCTGCGTGCAATACCCGTTGGAGACCTAGACCATATTATATTCAAATGTCATAGCTATGCACTGGACAGACTGATACTTGCCAGCGAAATAAATCAAGCTGAAGAATCCTCCCGCCGCCTCACTGACCTATTGAAAAACACAAATTGCTTCGTTCCTCTCTACAAATATATCAAAATTACAATTGGAAAAATATAGTGAAATAAGTGAATTCAAGTGATCAAAACAAGACTTCAAAATAAAGACTTGGCTTAAAGGTTCCGTTACCAAGCCACAATCTCCAAAAAAAAAAAAAAAAAATCCATGTGTCCATGTCATAAAACATTTTTTTTATTGCGGCAATATTAGTTGTAGGCGGAGTGACGCGAGTGCACGTCGAACGAACGAATTTCTCGGAAATTCCTGTTATAAAGTGCGAAATACACACGAATTTCCATAATAATCAACTAAACGGTAAGTTTTCCACATATTGGCTCCTAAAGACTAATTCCAAGTGCAAGCTCCGGCAAGTAGCACTAAAAGTTTTTCTTATCTGACACACCCATGTATCGGCGAATTCCGATACCTTCCGAAAGTAATTATGGTGGCCGAACGCTAAGTCTAAAACCGGAGTTGATTTTAAAATAGTCACCGGTAACGTTCCCGCATTTAGCGGAAGTCTATGTTTGATGCTAACGGTTATCCTTATTAGGTTTATTTTGGAGCATTACGTCATTGGTATAATGGGGAAGTGGTGCGCCGGTCGCTTGTAGGTAACCGCCTGTGCGGTGCGTTCATGTGGATCGTCGATGCACGTACTTTCTACTGATAATTGCTATTGTCGTATCTTTAGATAGTGCATTCGAGATTAGTGTGAAGCAGGTAAGTTTTTTTTTAAATGCTTAATGTTGAGTAGACCAAGATTTCCAGTAAAGTGTACACTTGTAGATGTTATTAAATAGGATTAAGTTCGTGGGATTTAATTAGGTTAGTGTATTTTTTGATTAGTTCATTGAACACAATTATGAACCCAATAAAATTGAAAAACTATTTCTTTAGCTTGAAATGGTACATAATTGTGTATAAAATCTGAGATTCCTTTTGGAGTGAGTGTAGAAAAATATCTTAGTCATATCTTAGACTGATGTTTGATGATTCAAACATACATAAATAGTACAAAGTTTGACAGTTGGTCTAAGTAAGTATAGTGAATGGAGGATGAAATATGAATTTGTGTTTTTTCAATCAGTTAATTTGCAAAACCTGTATTTCTATTGCCCTGGTTAGACGATGCAGTAAGTTGTGTAAAGATAAAATTCTCCGTTAATGTTGCTATATACTGCCTAGGAGTAGCTATATGAACAAATAAACATTAAAGTGCTGCCACATTCTTTCTGTCACATTTTTGGCTTGAATAATAAAAATTATATATAAAATCAAAATTATGAAAGATGTGGCAAACCTTAATTTAATTTGTAGTTTTTACTAAATGCAGAGGCATATATTTAAAAATTTGGCACCCCGGACCAATTAGCTTTGCCGTCCCACTAGGTAACAATAAGGTATCTCATTTATGTAAGAAAACCTGCAATAGGTGTTTCGCCGCCCCCTCTCAGCCTGCCGCCCCGGGCCATGGCCTTGGCTCTAAGGTAAATAATCTTGTATGATTGACCCGTGGCAAGAAAATTAAATTGATTTTCAATACTGCAGTCCGCTTTGATATTCAGTCAGATTTATATTCTTGTTTTGACATTTAATTTTACTCTAATTTGACATTGTAAATTCTATTTTTATTTTTTTGTATACATTTGACGATCCTTTTGTGAATTTCTTATAATTACCTGACATGTGCTTATAATGTATTTTTCAAAAGGTAATAAATAAATCTATCTATCTATCTTTACCATTGCTACATCACTTTTATGGCCCATGCAACAAGAAGATCAAGTCTGGCTGGAATATTGGCATTTTCTTATATGTCTGTATGCTTGACAGCCTGGCTATCGTTGTCAGTTGAAAATCAGTAGCGAACCCGTATGGGTAGACGTGGGCTGTTCTCTGCAGCATAATGTCTATTGTGCGCCTATTTTGCGTGACAGGCTGTCAGCACTATTTGTGCCTGGCTAAGTAGCTCCTGTAGAAACCTGTGGTCTGAGGTGCAGTTAGCAAACCCATGTGACAACTTTATTGGTAAAATAGTTTAGCGGTGTCCAAAGTCCTGGGGGCCAGAGTTTGTAGTTAGCTTGAGACAGCTGCTCACAATGAGATTAGAAGCCTTAAGCTGAGTTTAGACTAGCAAGAAAAATCATGCAAGTTGCATCACATGCGAGGCCGAGGCCGTAAAGCCAACGAGTTTGTAGTGGTCAATTGAGCGCTACAATGTAATGCAACTTGCACGACTTTTGCAAGTTTAAACTCGGCTTTAGATGCCTTTATTGACACCCACAAGAGATGGGTCAGTTTTATTTTAAAGTTGGACATGGCACATCTAATATTGGCATTGGGAAATCAAAATTGCTAGAATACAAATATAAAATGGTTCATTGTAGCCATACATGCAACATATATCTTGGAATTTTTCATTTTTGCTATTGATAAGTATCCGGTCCCTACTTAGTAACAAAATTCATTCAGGACAACAAGTCTATATAAGGCAGGTTGTAATTTACCTTAACCTACTTATGAGTGGTTTAGTTGACATGAGCAGGAAGTGTAGGCTTGGTACTGCTGCTCACATCTCCGAAATCACCCAGTATTTACTCTATTTATTAAACCAAGATACTAAAATGAAGTTTCATGTGTTACCTGTTTCTTACATCTCATAAATAGTGATGTGCCACAATCGGTGTTCACCGAAAAGTTTCGGTAAGTACCAATGTTATATGTATAATATGTTAAGATATGAACGGATCTGTGATATATTAACACACAATGGGGTTTAGGAGATATTTCAACTTTTTCTAGATTCTAAGCATGTTCTGCCTAAAATCTCAATGTTTATAGAAAGTAGAATATTGAATGCTTTAATTCTATTTTTGTTCCCATAAAGTATTATGTTTTACCGATTATTTGCAATAATGTCGAAAACCGAAATGAGAAAGCAGCACCTATTCATATTATCCTGGTCAAATTATTTTTACATTTGTCATTGTATACTGTCACTTTAGTATCATGGCTTGATAAATAGAGTATAGTAAATTGTTTGTTTTGTGTGTTTGGCCTGAGATAGCTTAGTTTCATGTTTGACTTGTTGGCTACCTTTTGACGAGAATATCTGTGTTGTCAATGAAATGACTATTCACTATTCGTTTAATTTTTAGAAAAATAAATAAATAAATATCACGGGACAATTCACACCAATTGACCTAGTCCCAAAGTAAGCTTAGCAAAGCTTGTGTTATGGGTACTAAGCAACGGATAAATATAATTATATAGATATAGATACATACTTAAATACATATTAAACACCCATGACCCAACTTCATACAAATATCTGCCCCGACACGGGAATCGAACCAGGGACCTCAAGCTTCGTAATCAGGTTCTCTAACCACTAGGCCATCTGGTCGTCAAAATGAAATACATGATTAGATTTTTTCCTGCGTACAATCTGTTAGCCGCCGACGGACGCCAGCGAGCGTGTTCTCTGTCCATTGAGTAGCCGATACGCCGCGCAGCGGACATCTGGCAGCGCGCGCCGCGCAATGAATAGAAAAAACGCTCGCCGCTCCGCTACCCGCCACGCTGCCCGCTGGCGTTCAATTCGCGGCCTAGGCCAGTCAATTGCTGCAAGCCACACCTTAGTAACTGCATTAGATTCTGAATGGTTACATGTATACATGCTATACGTGTACTTGGAGATTGTAGTTGAAGTATCAGATGACGAGTGTTGCATTACAAAATGCATGTATGTAAATGTGTTTTGCAATGGTCTCATGTGAGATCGGCATATGATTAATTTAGGTATGGGCATATGATTAATCTACGCAATTAACAATAGATGATAGTATTTTTTTTAGACATTCATGAGTGCTTGTTATAGCCTAAATTGAATAAAGATATTTTGACTTTGACTTATTTTTAGGGATGGGCCGAAATTCGTTTTACGTTTGGTTTAACCGAATTTCGGCACCTTGAGCCGAACTTCGGCATTCGGCCGAAATTAGGTTTCAATGCCGAACACTCAGCACTAGGAAAAAAGTAACCACTGCTACTATTTCGACTGAAATTAATAGAAAGCGTGTGTGGCATATCAGTAAAATATGGAACGAAAATGAAATAAACACAGCACCTATTCTTTTAATAAACATCTTGAATTAAAAAAAATGTTTTGTTTCATAATTTTTACAATCTAAATATTGAGAAACATTAATTACTTATTTTAAATCATTAAAGGTGTTTTCAACAATCAAATTTAACAATATCTTCTTATCTATCTACTCGTATTTAAAATTTACTACAGGCAGGTTATTGAACCGAAGTTCGGCCGAATTTTTTAATTTTACCGAATGTTCGGCGAAATTCGTACTCGTTTCTAACCACATTCGCCTCATCTCTACTTATTTTCGATTCGTCCTATTCTGAAACCAGACACGGCACGAATTTCTAAGTAGCACAAATTATCACAATTAATCAGAAAATGTACAATTAATACTAAAAGTCATTCATTTAACATCTTAAAATGATAACGGCATACAAGAAACACTGCCCTATACTATACCTAATCATATATTTGAGTCGCCCTAGTTTTTCTTGTCACTCGCTGCTATAGTTACGGTCTCCTGAGTCACTCTTTAATTAAACTAAGTTTATAGTTAGTTTAGTTTAGTTTATTTATTCACTCAACATAAGAGTTACATTATATAAATACATTAAGTCAGATTATATAAGAATTTATGCTGAGATCGTCAAAATTTGTAAAAATAAGAAAATATAAAAAAAACAATCAATAAAATACAATGTCAAAATAAATTAAATTCGTCCTCAAGGGAGAGTTGTCAAGAAATCAAATTATTAATTATGTCAATGAAAAGTAAAACTAAAACTATAAATAAATGGTATCTCAAATAGGGATCGTCATAACAAAATAAATCTACTTAAAACATATTTACAAATATTCAAATAATGTAAATAATACAGGTTATCCATCAAAAGGCTTAAAATATTATTTATTATTTGCTATAGGATTAAAATTCGCCAGACATGCATTTTTGTGGTAGTTTTAAGCCCCTTTTTTTATTCATCTAATAAGCACGTTGTATAATGTGACACAACATGTCTTCTATTAAACTATACTACTTTTGTCCCCTCGCTGACGGGACAGAATAACAACAAGAAAAATAAGTGGATTCACCCATTTTCTGACGGCGGCGGCGCCTGTCTGAAAGCACCATCGATTTTCATATGCGCTCTCGTTAGTTCTTCTTATCGCCGCAGCGATAACATGGCGCTTCGTTGTATCAATAGAGATAAATTACGGTTGGTTGAGTCACAAGGTTGAGTGATGTCATAATGATGTCAAGTGTGAGACCTCTAATGATTGAGTGAACGCTAACTGCAGAGGAGTCTAGGTGATCTAGCCTTAGCTAGCTAGACAAAGTATTTTAAACTTAACACTACCTACAATATATTTATCCAGATTATCCATACAATACAATACAATAACTCTTTATTGCACACCAATACAGTAAACAGTACAGAGAACACAAGTATATACATAGAGATTTTCTAAGGTAAGCAATAGGCGGCCTTATCGCTTCAGAGCGATCTCTTCCAGGCAACCTTTACAATGGACAGAAATAAGGAATACATTTTAGCAGGTGGTGCAATTTACAAGTGGTGCATTTTTTTTTTTTTTTTTTTTTTATTTACATACTAATATTATAAAATGTGAAAGTGTGTGTGTGTGTGTTTGTCCGTCTATCACGTCGATCCGTCGCTCCGTTTTGACGTGATTTTTGGCATAGAGGTAGTTTATGGGCCAGAGAGTGACATAGGCTATTTTTATCCCGGCAAAATGCACAGTGCACACGAACAGCGCGCGATAACCGAATTCAACGCGGGCGAAGCCGCGGACGAAAGCTAGTTTATTTATATGCTGAGTGACAAAATCTGGTATTCAAAATTGTATGCAGTAACAGGTCATTTTATATGTAGAGTGCTTGTAGAGTGGGCCAAATTTTGTGCCTCTGTGTATATTTTCACACGGTTTTGACCTACAACTAGTTTATTTTAGTTCACACCTCGTCAGCTCAGCAGCGGCGGATTTTAGTAAGATTTGACCATGTATTGTATAAATACAATACACCAATCTGCTGACCCTGACGTGTGAAATTAAAATTAAGTAAAGCTAACTTAGCTTTACCTTGCTTCACTACTCCTTTTAAGAAGTAATAAGATTACGTATTTCTTAAAGGTACCCGTAGTGCCAATCAATTATTGTACATGAGTGACGTTTTCATGGCCATTTATATGGTAATTATAATATTATTTAAGCTCTCGTGAGGCACATTTGAATAAAATTACAAAATTTAAACGAAAATGATTCTTCCGAAAAGATCTGGCTGTCTGGCCGTTCCTTGACTTAAAATCGTGATGTAAACCGTATATTTCTATAGAGCCGTTGTGACGTAATGTCTGCCATCATCTATAGAACATTCAATTCAACAGCTACTACCGTTCAAGTCTAAAATAGGAACTAAATTCGTTACACCTGCAAAAATATCAGCGCCAGTGGCTAAATATCGAACTAAAAACTCCGCATACTGGCTGGAACGTTATGTTCCATAACGGCGAAGCCCTGACGCGCAAATGTAAGTTTGTAATGAATATGTGCACAAACCAAGCCAATAAAGACTCTATGTCGGTTGCATAAGAGCGTTGCCGTGTGCGTTTGTATCGTGGTAAACTACCGTTCGCCTCATTTTTTATGATTCGTAGTCTGAATCCATCTGACCAGTTGGAAAGAGCTATGGTTGGAATGTGATGGTGTTTTGTTTAAGGATAGAGTTAGTTTGGTCGGTTGTGTCGAAACGAGTGAACCAATTAGAGTATTTCGGGGTCGTGCCCTGCGTATTGTGGGATAGTCTACATACTGGATTGTTGGGCGTGTCTCATTAGAACTGTTTGTGATAACTTTTTTTAGATAGAAAATCAAGAAACTTGTGTTTACGTTATTACAAAGTAGATAATTGGTGCAGTTGGATCATGTGCATATGCATTTAACAAGAGAGCCCTCGCGTACTTTATAAAGGCCAATTAACAAAGAATAACGGCCGAATGTACTTTATAAAGTACGAATTGTTCATTGAATAAAGAATTATAAGAATCCTGTTGATGTTTGAAAGTTTGTAAAGAGGTTTGGATGTTTGTTACTCAATCACGTGTAAACCGCTTAACCGATTTAGATGAAATTCTTTATACAGATAGTTTCAGTCCCGGAGAAGGACATAGGATAGTTTTTATCGCGGAAAATTGCATAGTTCCCGCGGGATAGCGATAAATGTATTCTGCGCGGACGGAGTCTTGGGTAACGGCTAGTTTTGTAATAATATCCACAATAACAAAGCTGGTGAACTGGGTGGACTCAGGAATACGTAGCTATAATAAGGTCGCGGGTGATCAAAGTAATTCTTTTAGTTCGTTTCCGTTCTTGTTTTAAACAGCTTTACAAGTGAAGAAATTATAAAAAAATACCTACAGTCGTTTTTTTTTTGAAGTCGGTTAAAAAGTATAGTCAAATACCGCATCAAACTGTCAGCCCTCTTTCAAAGAAGTCTCAAATTCACGAGTCATTATTTTCCACGCAATCTATTAACCAATGTAAATATTACTTTGATCAAATACCCGTCTCTGATAGAGTAATCTTTCCGCCCCACCCACTCCCCCCATTCTAAGTAGGTCGCGCCTACCTATCTAATTTCCTGACTACACGAGCTGTCATGATCTCACGATACTTAGTGTCACCATTCGTTCCACATTAAGGCTGCGTGTTTCAACCAGAGATATGCGAGGAATGTGCGTTTCATGAACCAATAGGAGCGCTTCATTTACCTCGCCTCGCTCCGCTCAGCTGTTTCCACTAGAGCGGTGCTGTGCGAGGATAGGTAAATGAAGCGTTTCTATTGGCTCATGATAAACATTCCTCGGAACACATCCTCGCACATGTCTGGTGGAAACACAGCCCTTAAAACGATTTTTTTTAATAGCCTGGTACAGCCGTATCCGGTGTACCGCGCACAGCTGAAGTGGTTGCCTATCAGAGATCGTAGAAATATTCACGTTCTGTCATTACTCTTCAACACTCTTTTCAATCCTTCTGCTTCCATATACCTCTCCGAGCGTTTCAGCTACCTGGCTTCTGGTAGCCAGCATCGTTTTAGGTCGAGTACCAGTCCTTTTGGCCTGTCCTTCTACCACTTCCAAGACCTACTCTAAATCTTTTACTGTGAAATCTACAAGGTTGTGGAATCGGTTACCGACCTCCATCAGGCAATCTCGCACCGTTGGATCGTTCAGGGAGAGTTTGAAGAAAATGTGGCTCACACCTCCGTAAATGTTGAAAACATTAACTATTATTATTGTTATTATTATTATTTTTGCTTATTGTATTGGTACGTATTATTCTTATTTTGTTTGTATATTTGTATATAGTAGGTGTATTTTTGTTAGGATTCTTTTATAGATTTGTGTATTATATTATTTAAAGCAATGTATTGTAGCTTCCACTATCTATTTTAATTTTTAAACTCACTTTTTGTCTGTCCCTGACTGAATGCTCCTCTCATCCACTCAAAGGTTGACTGGTAGAGATCCCATAAAGGGATAAGTTCGCCTTTGGACATATTTCATTGTTTGTCATCTGTGTTTGTTTACTTATTTTGTACAATAAAGAGTTTACATACATACATACAGCCGCACTGCTGGTCAAAGGTCTTTTGACCTCCACACTTCCGGTCTGACGCAATGTAGGCCAATCCCTTGCGTACGCTTCCAATACGTCTCGCCGTCTACCTAGATCTGCCTCCACATTTCAAATGCCTGCTAATTCCTGTATTTTACAAAAATCCCGAAAATAACATCGTGGTTTTCATTGGCGTTGCATTAAAACAACCATCCCCAATTCCATGACTAAACCCAACGGTGGTTATATATTTCGAGATTTTATCCCTATCCCGAGGGAATATAGGGATAAAATGTAGACTATATGTTATTCCAGATGTCCAGCTACATACATACCGAATTTCTCCCAAATCTGTCCACCCGTTTTAGCGTGAAGGTGTAACAAACATGCAAACTACAGGATAAGTAGGATTAGATGACAGTCTCATTTACAGTGGAGCATAAAACAACGTCAGCGATCTTTGATAAGATTTGTGCACTAAAAGTACCATAACACTACTCTCGTACGGTTGGTCAGTTTAGGTACTAAATCGTAGTTTTGTTGCAGTTGACTTGACGCATCCAACATGGAGCAGATTCCACCCCCTAAAGAGGTGAAGATCCTCGAGACAGCAGAGGATATCCAAGAGCGCCGTGAACAGGTAACGTAATAATTTAAATTTTCCAATACCAAGAGGGTGTTGTAACATAGATAAAAAGAAATATCAGCTATCAAACAAGAAAATGCCATGGCCGCACAGGTTAAACTTGTAGCACATCACCCCTTTTTTCCGTATAGGAATATTCGTTTTTTTTTTCATTTGATTAATGAACAAAAGATTTTTTTAAGTTCGCTATTTCGGCACTTTAGCATACTACTACATATATCCTCCTAAGTCCTCGCGTACTTTGTAAAGGATCAATTAACACTAAGAACAACGGCCGAACGTACTTTATAAAGTACAAATTGGTCATAGAATAAAGAATTCTAAGAAATTTTGAAATAATATTCAAAATAACAAAGCAGGTCAACCACGTCTAGGTCTTAAGTACTAAGTTTGTTAAAAAATGTTAGGACTCAGGAGGATATATATAAAACAATAATATAACAAAACAGTATAACATGCATACATTTTTCTTGATTCCCAATTTGTTCCCAAGGTGCTGAACCGGTATGAGGACTTCAAGCAAGAGGCGCGCGCCAAGCGCGAGAAGCTGGAAGATTCCAGAAGGTTCCAATACTTCAAGCGTGACGCCGACGAGCTCGAGTCCTGGATCCAGGAGAAGCTGCAGGCCGCAAGCGATGAGAGCTACAAGGATCCTACCAACCTTCAGGTAAGCGCTGCAAAATGTGGCAGTTTCCACCAGCCAAATAGAAACCCAGGTGTTTCCATGGAGCTGATACAGTTGCAGTTAGGGTTGCCAGGCGTCCAGATAAAGTTGGACATAGTTAAGCATTTTCAATGCTTTTCCGGCCAAATTAAACGGTGTCCGGCCTGTCCAGCTTTTGTTAGGCTTTTTACAACTGACCAGTAAGTTCATAAAAATAAAAATGATAATAACCGTAGACATTACATACAATTTTTTTGTCATATTGGTATACTAAGTAAGACACAAAATCCCTACTTAATGTTATAAATGCAAAAGTAACTCAGTCTGTCTGTCGGTCTGCCTGCCTGTTACTTCTTCACGCTTAGGGGCTGTTTCACCATCCATTGATTAGTGTTAACGGCGGTTAGGTGTGATGCCGTCTCATTTGTTTTGTTCAAATAGACGAAGACGGCATCACATTTAACCGTCGGTTAACGCTAATCAATGGATGGTGAAACAGCCCCTTAAACTACTGAACCGATTACGATGAAATTTGGTATAGAGAGAGAGTTTATAACTCTGGGAAGTACATAGGCTACTATTTATAACGAAAAAAAAAATGTTTTTTGACGCGTTCGAAGCTTCGGGCATACGCTAGTCCTTAATAATGGGGCGTCCGGCCTTTTTGCCCAAAACTACGGCCAACCTGGCTGGTCTGTCCGGCTAATTCGTTTGAGGACCTGGCAACCCTAGTTTTAGTTGTTGGCCGCAGGTTCGCGGTGGATGCAGGCCGTTTCCAACCGAAGCAACTGGAGGTATATGTCCAACTCTGTCATGTCATATGGCTGATGTGATGATGATTATTTATGATACAGTCTAGTGTGAAAGTATTTCCATCATTCAGTTATTTGTAAGTGCCATTAAACAAATTCTGATTGGCCCTTTGTTAATTTTATACACGTTTCACTCACTCTGCATGTGTGTTTGATGGATGCCCGGCATGGTCCGGATCAATTTGTGATTCTTAGGGGCTGTTTCACCATCCAATGATTAGCGTTAACCGACGGTTAAATGTGATGCCGTCTCCGTCTATTCGAACAAAACAAATAGAGACGGCATCACACCTAACCACCAGTTAACACTAATCAATGAATGGTGAAACAGCCCCTTATTATTATTATATAAAATATCAGGCAGGCAGTTGCAAGCAACTGATTGGTGCCTGTATCCAGCTGTTTCTTGGTCAAGTATTCATTGTACTGCTAATCTGTCTTTTTGAGTGTTTTCGAAAGATTATCATTACCAAGAAGAACGCGCCGAAAAAATCTTGGCATGTTTTTTTTTTCGAAACTAATTATTTAACCACAAATTGACATAAGCCCGACATTCATTTTTAAAACAGGATTCCACGACATTGTAAACTTATATAGGCGGTTGTCACACTGCCGCCGCTGCGATCTGCGATGTGCGGAGCAGTGTGAAAACCGCCTTATATCTAATAAATTAGATTTAGTCTAATCCTGCCGTGAAGCAGCACAGTGCTTGCACTGTTGTGTTTCGGCGTGGAGAGTAAGACAGCCGGTGAAATTACTGGTACTTAAAGTATCCCATCTTAGGCCTCTAGGTTGCCAACGCATCTGCAATACCCCTGGTGTTGCAGGTGTTTATGGGCGGTGGTGATCTCTTACCATCAGGAGACCCACTTGCTCGTTTGCCATCCAGTCGAATAAAAAAAAACAGGTTAGAGATGCCCTTCCCTAATTCATGTATCATTTCCAGGCCAAAATCCAGAAGCACCAGGCGTTCGAAGCGGAAGTGGCCGCCCACTCCAACGCGATAGTAGTTCTGGACAACACCGGCAGCGAGATGATAGCCAGCAACCATTTCGCTTCGGAGACGATCCGTAGGCGTCTGGACGAGCTCCACAGGCTCTGGGAGCTGCTGTTGTCCCGTTTGGCCGAGAAGGGGATGAAGCTTCAGCAAGCTTTGGTGCTGGTTCAGTTCTTGAGGCACTGCGACGAGGTCATGTTCTGGATCCACGATAAGGTCAGTTTTCAACGAATATCCGAAGAGGGAGCTATTGTTTTCCTTCCCATGATGCCCACGCCATCATTTTACTGGCCATTCTGTTATCAAACTGCTTAAATATTTTGAATTGTAAGATGAAATAAAAACTGAATTTTCTTTTTGTTGCCGCTCATGTTTTACTGCTATTAAGTTGTTTCACCTTATAGTTTAGGCTATTTGACTCCACCAATCCATTGGGCAGATTCCTGAGTAAATAAATAATAAAACGATTATTCGAATACCAACCGTGCCCTTACCTTCCAGGAGACGTTCGTGTGCGCGGACGAGTTCGGCTCAGACCTGGAGCACGTGGAAGTCCTGCAGCGCAAGTTCGACGAGTTCCAAAAGGACATGGCGGCTCAGGAGTACCGCGTCACCGAAGTCAACCAGCTCGCCGAGAGGCTCGTGCTCGAAGGGCATCCGGAAAGGGAGACCATCGTGAAGAGGAAGGATGTGAGTGACGGGGGTCTTTTGCCTTTTGCAGGAAAAAGCGGCCCAAGAGCGTGTCGGACACGCCCAAAATAGTGTTCCGTGGCCGTTGCGAAACAAAACAATCACGTATTTTGCACAGAATCTTCCGAGTTTAGGCTTAGGCTGCTATTTACTCTTACTACTAATGCTTCTCAAGCAAACTTAGCCGTTATAGTGGCCGTACTTATCCGTATATCGGTTCACCCGTTTCAGAGCTACGGTGCCACGGACGGACATACAGCGCGGTCAATCTTATACCACCCCTTTTTGCGCCGTGAGTTAAAAAAGGACTTCAATTCGACTGTATGTTTTCCTGTCCAGGAGTTGAACGAGGCTTGGCAGCGTCTGCGCCAGATGGCGCTGATGCGGCAGGAGCGTCTCTTCGGAGCGCACGAGATCCAGCGGTTCAACCGCGACGCGGACGAGACCATTGCCTGGATATCGGAGAAGGACGTCGTGCTCGGCTCCGACGACTACGGCCGGGATCTGGCCACTGTTCAAACTCTGCAGGTTGGTATTATAACACCGAAATGAAAATACCATTCGGAATTACCGTTAGCACAGCAGTACAAACTGAATAAACACACTTGTGGATAATAGATTTACAGAGTATGCTCATCATAATCAGTCACTTCATATTTATTATAATATAACTCTATATGTTTTTTTAGTAATTTTTATGATATTGATTCGCTGTACCTATCTATCATAAATACATTTATAAAAATACATTCGGGGTAACGCGTTAAACAGTGTTCCTATAATATAATATAATTTGACTTCATAATATATTTTAAATGATGATGATGATGATGATGTGATCCTGTTATCCCTCACTAGGGACTTAGGGCTCGTAGAAGAGTAAATATATAATAATGAATATATTTTGAATATATTTTAAATATTAGTTAATAATACATTTTTTTTCCTAAGCTTTTGAACTTCTTCGTACTGAAATAAGTATTGCCTTATCATTTACCTGCACACGACCATTTACAATGACATTTCATGTAATAATTCTAACACGACGTATGTACTCAGTCGTATTCTAATGTCGATTTGATAATAGCACTGCCACAAGAAATTGCTTTGTGGGCACGCGCCTTATCATCAAACCCAGTATCGTGATCCTCGGTGCTGACTAGACGAGTGACGTTTAATTTCGAGGTCATCTGGGGGAAAAGGCTAAATTGCCTTCCATTAAGCTTAGTTTGCTAAACAGATCGAGACAGTACATTACACCAATGCACCTTCAACTGTAAAAGGCCCAGGTGCGGCCGCACTTGGAATACTGTTCTCATCTCTGGGCAGGGGCACTCAAATACCTTCTTCTATTTGACCGAATTCAACGTAGAGCAGCTCGACTTGTCGGTGGCTTGATTTCCGATCGTTTGGATTCCCTTACTATACGAAGGGACGTAGGTTATCTTTGTGTGTTTTGTAGGCTTTGCCTTTCGATTAAATAATAATAAGCCAGGAAGCGTAACTCAGAACAAATT
Organism: Choristoneura fumiferana; assembly: GCF_025370935.1. Lineage (NCBI taxonomy): Eukaryota > Metazoa > Arthropoda > Insecta > Lepidoptera > Tortricidae > Choristoneura > Choristoneura fumiferana. The sequence continues at coordinate 5,350,922 of NC_133472.1, read as the reverse complement.
CCACACTAAAAGTGGACATACCTTAAACCAAAACGACATGATTCAAATTCGAATCATTTTAGAGGTTGCAAATAGACGTGCTTGTTGATTGGTTAAAATTCAGAAAGAAGGTAGGGATTGGCTTGCTCGCGTGATGCAATGTCAGATGTCAGTCAAATGACGCGCAGTACACGCTTTTTAAGCCCCGCCTCCTAGGACACGGAAGGCCATTTTTATAACGCAGTTACAATTCCTGGCTTATTATTTATTCGTAAGCTTTACCACGGTGAGTGCTCCGAAGATATAAGTAATTAAAAAGAAAACTTTACTCTCAGCGAAAGCACGAAGGCGTGGAGCGAGACCTGGCCGCGCTCGAAGACAAAGTGTCCACACTGGACGGCGAAGCGGCCCGCCTCGCCGCCATACACACCGACCACGCGCCAGCGATCCACGGCAAGCGGGACGAGATCACCGCCGCGTGGCAGAAGCTCGTCCAGAAGGCCAAGGTGAGTTAGTAACGGTGGCCGTATTTTCTAACACGCGGAACGTTGCAATCGTATTCGCCATTCTTTCTACACCCGGATATATTAATTTACAAAGAGAAAACTGTTTTCGCATGCATAATTTATTTATTGTACTGATATTACACCCGGATTTTTAAGCTGTGGGCTGCTTGACGCGAGACTATTTTTTTTTTTTTTTCAATTTGACTTAAAAGTTAATTATCAAGTAGTTCATATCAATGAAATGAGCCGTATGCTGGAGTTAACGGAAAAAGAGACTGTAAAGACATTACCTCTTTTTTTCTATTCCTCTAGTACTTATACTTATAGCTATGTTAGTTTGAAAAGAAAAGCCTACGACAACAGTTATTTTTTTGTATGATTTATGTGCATCAATACAACCATGTCTTTGTATGACGCATTGTCTTCTGAACTACCAGGAGCGCAGAAGCGAGCTGGAGTCCTCTCACGCCCTGCACCGCTTCCTCGCCGACTACCGCGACCTGGTGTCCTGGGTCAGCGATATCCGCGCCCTCATCGCCGCGGACGACCTGGCCAAAGACGTGCCCGGGGCGGAGGCTCTTCTAGAGAGGCATCAGGAACACAAGGTTGGTCTTTACACGCTTCTCCTGGTCTTAGACCAGGGGCGCTAAATTGACGCGAGATCTGCTGTTGAATAAACTATGCGGTAATGGGGTAGTTGGTGATGATTCTAAAAACAAAACTTTATTTTAGCCCGTAAATGTGCTGTTGCATAGACTATGTGGTGTACTAATTATCATTTAACTTGTGTTAAGTCTGCTCCTTTAAAAAGTCTTTAAATACTGCCCACTACTTGTGACAATACTCAACCAACCTCCTGTTGTGCCAACTCTCTGTTAAGTTCGTGTTATCCTATGCGGCAGAAAACTATCATGTCGTCTATGTAAATTATTTTTCGAATAATCGAAAGCCGACGTCACAACTGTCGCATAAAACACCAGGAACTTTTGATAGAGAAGTGATAAAGACCTTTAACTAAATAAATAAATAAACATCATGGGACAATTGACACCAAATGATTTAGTCCCAAACTAAGCAAAGCTTGTACTATGGGTACTATGGGTATGGGTAAGCGGCCAAGACCCGAGCACAAACATTCATATTCTTCATACAAATATCTATAACAGGGCGAGATGGATGCCCGCGAGGACGTGATCCGCGCATGCGCGACATCCGGCCAGGCGCTGGTCGACAGCGGCCACCGCGCCTCCTCGGAAGTATCGGCCGCCCTCGAAGCTCTCGAGCGCGAGAGTGGCGCCCTCCAACAGCTCTGGGAGCAGCGGCGCGTGCTCTATCTACAATGCATGGACCTGCAACTGTTCTACCGCGACACCGAACAGGCGGACGCTTGGATGCACAAGCAGGAGGTGAGCTCTCTAAAAGTTATGGTAGCCTGGTACTTTATTGAGAACTAGTGTTTACCCGCGGCTTCTCATGCATCAACTAGTAAAACCAACAGTTGAATTGAAATTCCGGGATTCCCAAAAGAAACATCGTGGATTTCATTAACTTTCACACACACCATAGAAATGCTTCCCTATATATTTTTTTAATAATTTTTAATTTATATAAAACTAAAAACTACTGTCAAAAAATAAGAAACCGCACGGAATTATACTGCCCCGATAAAATTGTAACAAAACTATTTTTTTAACCCTTTAATTTATACCAAAATCTTAAAAAAATGTCATAATTGGATTTACCCTAGTTTGATGTTAAGCGACTCAAATAAATCTGTTCACCCAGGCCTTCCTGGCTAACGAGGACGTCGGCGACTCCCTGGACTCGGTGGAAGCTCTGCTGAAGAAGCACGAGGACTTCGAGAAGAGTCTGGCCGCCCAAGAGGAGAAGATCAAAGCGCTGGACGAGTTCGCGTCCAAGCTGATTGAGGGGCAGCATTACGCCGCCGACGACGTTGCCCAGAGGAGGGAAATGGTGGGTGCTTTGGACTCGTACCTTGACTTGGACACATGGTTGAAGACCAATAAGTTGCATACCTCAACGCAGGTAGTTAGAATTACTGTCGTGTCACAACGGAAAAAAAATATAGTAATTCTAACTAACTGTGTTAAGGTGTGCAACTCTTTGGTCTTCACCCATGGTATCTTGTTTATAATTTATATTCAAATTGATCAGAATTATATTTCAGCAGGTGGTTGGGAGCATAAACTGGTGTACCTAAAATAAGTTTTTTCACGACACTGCTCGAAAATGTGGCCTTTAAATGTACATTTAACAGCTGACTCATTTACGGCTCGCAAAACACGACAATAAAGTAACACATTGGTTATGGTAACAGGTCGTATCAATACGACTTTTTAGAATATATTTAAGAATTTCATTACCGGCTTTCTGGATCCACAATCGGACCAACTGCTTCATATGAAATTAAATTGACCAATGACAATGCGTCACTCATGACTTTTACGAGGTGTTTTTTTTTCTTGATTGCATAATTTGCACAAAATACTTTTAATTTTTTTAAATATGAAAACACGCTACAGCATCGCAGCACGTCGGACATGACGAGGATGATGTTTTGATTTTTTTAAATATGTTGTTGGGTTTCGGTAATGGCCACCAAGAACGAATTCGTTTAAAAAAAATTATGTCACAAAAGAAAAACTAAAATCGGCGGGAGGGGTGACACTATTTACCGGCCCGGATAATACCGACATGGAAATACCGACCCGATTATTCGTGTACGCGTGTACTGTACTCGTGTCAAACTGACATGAGTTTCTACAATAAAAAAAGACTAAAGAGAACTGATGTTGTCATAGCGGTTTGTTCACGATTCGTTCTAGTGTCGCCCCCTGCACAGAGCTTTGCGTAATACTTCTTATCGGCGGTTATTTTAACGTGCTTATTACCATCGCACAGTTGCTCGAGCGTCGCGCCGCTTTGCTAGAGAAGTCCAACCAGAGACGGGAGCTGCTCGAGGATGCTTACAAGTACCAACAATACGAGAGGGACTGTGACGAGACCAAGGGTGAGTGCCATCATCCCAATATACAGGGTGTAAGCGTTAAGTGTGGCCAGGCGATTATTATGTAAATTGTAGAGTTTACCCGCGGCTTCGGAAGCGTAAATTATTCGATCTGGTAGTTACGAAATTCGCCTAGGAATTCCCAAAATTTATATCGTGGTCTTCATTGAGCTTGTGTCAAGAACAACTGTCCAAAATTTCAAGACTAAACCCATTGGTTGAAATTTTAAAATTGTATCCCTATCCCGTGGGAATATTGGGATAAAAAGTAGCCTAAGTGTTATTCCAGAGGTCCGTCCAGCTACGCATACATACCAAATTTCATGACTCTCTAAGCCCAAAGGTTGTTATTTCGAGATTTTATCCCTACCTCGTGGGAATATCGGGATAAAAAATCCAAATCCGTCCTGCCGTTTCAGCGTTAACAACAACATACTCACAAACTTTCACATTTAGTGGCATTTATGATATTAGTAGAATAACAGATATCAGAAAACTTAAACTTTTTGAACGCCACGGTCGGCAACATGCGACAGCTCGTACGTTCGTGGCGCCTATGGCACGACATTCAGCCATTTTTTGTCGTGTGTTGCCGACTGTGCCGTCAAAGGTATTATTTAAATTTAAAACAAAGGAAGCTAGAACGCAGATTTTTTACATAATGCATACGAAAGGCGAAGCCGCGTGTAGACACAAGTTGAATATAAATAACTCGTTCCATTCAGGTTGGATCAACGAGAAGCTGAAATTCGCCACCGACGACTCTTACCTGGACCCCACCAATCTGAACGGCAAGGTGCAGAAACACCAGAACTTCGAGCAAGAGCTGCAGGCGAACAAACCCAGGGTCGATGAGATCACGGCGGTCGGGAGGGATCTGTTAGAGCAGGAGCATTTCGCTAAGCGTGAGTTTTTTTTTAAGTAGCCTATATCTCCTCCTTCTCAGCTGTTTCCACCAGATGTGCTGTGCGAGGATATGTAAATGAAGCGTTTCTATTGGTTCATGAAAAACACATTCCTCGGAACACATCCTTGCACATGTCTGTTGGAAACGCAGCCTTAGTCATGTTCTACACTTGGTCATATATGATGATGTGGTCATGTTCTGGTTTAACACCCCTCTCTTTGCGTCGGGGGTTGAAAACGGGACGCATGCCCACTATCAGCCCAGCCTATATACGTCCCACTGCTGGGCGCAGACCTCTCAGAATGAGAGGGCTTAGGCCGTAGTTCCCACGCTGGCCAGTGCGGATTGGGAACTTTACACGCTCCATTGAATTGCATCGCAGGTTTCCGCAAGATGTTTTCCTTCGCCATACAGCTCATGGTCAATTTCAAATGTAATTTCGCACTTGAATTTGGAAAAACTCAAGAGGTGCGAGCCGGGGTTTGAACCCGCGATCCTCTGCTTGAGAGGCCATAGGTCAAACCACTAGGCCACCACGGCTTACCATGCCCACTACAGCCAAGTGTATCTCCAGCTCAAATCGACTCGCGTCTCACCGAACTGGCCGGTCTCTGGGAGCGGCTCGTGGCCGCTTCGGAGCTTAAAGGCAGCAAGCTGCAGGAGGCGTCCCAGCAGCAGCAGTACAACCGCGCCGTCGAGGACATCGAGCTCTGGCTGTCGGAGGTCGAGGGACAGTTGCTCAGTGAGGATTACGGCAAGGTGAGATCGAAACTTAGCCAGTGTCAGGGTTTCCCCACATCGATGCAGAATCTGCTTTAGCCATCAAAAAATGTGTAATATCTTGATTTTAAAAGTGGTAAGGTATATAATGATTACGCAGAATCTTTAAATCGCCTTAAATTACAATCCCTCGAATGTTGGTCAGACTGTATTGACTCTGTTGTATTGTGCAAAATTATGAACAATCTTCTCGATGCCCCTAGCCTACTTCAAGATATTCAAATCAAAATACCACGTACGAGACAACGCCAATGCCGTGACAAGCATCTATTTTCTATCCCAATGAGGGCTATCGTTTTTTGTCTCACTAGATGGCGCACTGTAGCATGAGGTTTTTAAGTATGGCTTTCAAAGTCTGTTATTACGGGCGTGAAAACAAAGTTTAGATTAAAGTCATATTTAATACACCTTAAAACCGTACCATAATAATATCGAGCATGCCACAGTGTTGCATAGTCCCCGTTTTGTTCGGAAAAAGGGAGGACAAAGGTTTTTGAAAGATAAAACTGTCTCAAAACACAGACATTCATTGCCCCGGACCGCATATTTGCTATAATTAATTTCAGATATTGCAAAGTATTCGCAAATTTATTCTAATTATAAATAAACCCACGTAGCTCACCTAAAAACTATGAGTTTTGACATTTCGGAGACCTCACGCTACACTAGCGCCTCTAGTGGCGAATTCATACGCGATAGCCCTCATTAGTAAAACATGCTATGCCAAGAATATGTTTGTGAAGCGCGTCTCTGTGCGCTTTATAATAAAAATAATAAATTGGTCGATATACTCGTAGATATATTTAACTGTACATCAAACTCAATAAAAAGTGTATTTAGAAAGTGGTCATATTTTGTAACTGCAACTGTTAGTAACTAAATTCAACAGCAATATTATGTGTATTAACCTCTAACAGGTTAAAATACTCCACAATTCGTTGTCTATGCACAACTTAAATATTTTTTGGAAACTATAGGTCTACATATTACTAAGTTAACCTAACTAACTAAGTCAGCAGAATTTGTGTTTACCAAAACAGATGAGATTAAATGTAAAAAAAAGTGTAACCTGTAATGAATATCTGTATATCGTCACTACTTTAAAAAAATCTCGTATCTAAAATCAATATGTCAACAAAATTTAACCTTGATACAATGTTCATAAAGTTCACTCAGAAAATTATCTATTTTGAGGTACGTTTTTTTTAAAGTAGTGACGATATGAGTGTTTGTTTCATAATAAATAAATAAATAAATAAGTAATGTCCACGCAATAAGAGCGAAACAGACGTGTCTTTCCGTTGGTAAACGTCGTTCGCGTCGGCCGAGCCGGTTGACGACTTTTTCGTTCTTATTGCGTGGACATAAAGAGTGTTTTGATCGGTTAAAGCCGATTCCGCGTCGATAGGTTTGGGGAGATCATATTAACTTTTTCTAGTAACTCGTTGCGATGGTTACGTCTCCTGGATAACACTTTAAAACCACGAGTTTCTATAATGTTTTCTGTGGTTAAAATTCATCTGGCGAACATTTTAAGCCCATTTTGTGGACTATCTCCTAAGCACATTAGTAGCATATATTGTAACAGTTTTTTTAAGAAACTGTCTGTGTTGTCTCTTAGACAACGGCACAGAATAACGGGCAAGGAAAAGTTGATTGAGTATTTTTATTTATAATACTATATATACTTGTCGAAACGCTAATGAGGACAAAAAATGCATCAAAGACGCTGAATATTTGGGTGGATCAACTATTTGTAGTTGTTATTCTGTCCCGTCAGCGAGGGGACAAAAGTAGTATAGTTTCATAGAAGATATGTTGTGTCACATTATACTAACATGCTTATTAGATAGAAGGGTCTTAAAACTACCACAAAAATTCAAGGTTCTTCAAATGTTAATCCTATAAACTTACGGTTTAAAGTGACACAGGAGACCGTAACTACAGCAACGAGTGACAAGAAAAAATTGATCGCCCATTTACCTCTTATTCTTTTATTTGTTCTTTTTCTTTTTTTTAGTTTCTGGTTTTTGGTAAAAAAGCATTTTTTACTTTTTCCTTTTTTTATCTTTGTGCGGATTGTGAACGCCAATGTGTCCAGAGCGTTGCAGTCTCCCTGACACTAGTACTCTTCCAGGACCTCACAAGCGTCCAGAATCTGCAGAAGAAGCACGCGCTCCTCGAAGCGGACGTGGGCTCGCACGCGGAAAGGATCGACGCCATACGGAACCAGGCGGAGCAGTTCATTGAGAAGGGCCACTTCGACGCGGACAACATCAAGGCGAAACGGGTGAGTCCAGAGACAGTTTTGTATTGGGAGATTGGGATCACAGCGCTCGCAACGGCAAATGCTGGGCTTACATTTGTATCAATTTGCCGATCACGATCATACGTATCGCATCGACCTCGCGAATCCTAAGTATGGACCAGGGGTCTGACAGTTTAGTTTCATTCATCGACGTTGTAGCGCTGCCATTTGTATGATATTATTACAATCTGTGGACCGCCGCCATTTCTTTGCTGTCATGTCCTTACCCTGTTTTAAACATTGAGTTGAGTGCGGGTATTCTCTTGCGTTCTCCTCCCGTTTTGGTCGAGTTGTAGTTCCATGAGTAGCCATCCTCCTCTGTATAATACTCTACTTGCGGTAGTGTTTAGTGCGAGTGATATTCCACTGACTTCCAATATGGCAAAATTCAAGTGTTGTGTTATTGATTGTAATTCAACAAGTGCCACTCACAAACTATTTTGCATGCCCAAAAACGACTATTTACATAATCTTTGGATGTCGTTGCTAGTAAGTTTAATGAATAAATGTATAAAAACACTTGGTCGTTTTATTTCATAACTTATACGAGTATGAATAAAAATTAAATTAGTACAAGACATCCTTTACTCCCATTTATCGTAGAGCGCATCACTAGCATTGACTGGAGACTATCGATAATGATTATATCGACCTGTGGAAAGCCCTGTCACTGTCAAACATGTACCACAGACTGTAAAATTTAACAGTGCTACAACGTCAATAATAGGAAACAACTATAATTGACTGTCCTATCTGTAGCAAGTTACATATTAGTAATCTGTGGTATGGACGCTCACTTTGGGCACAACGTGTCACTAGAGCATCGTCGCGTGAAAGAATGCATCTATACTAATAGACACAGAGTGGACTGCAAAATCTCGTACCTACTTAATACCGCGATGAAACGCACAATGGTTTCCCATAAAACTGATGCTGAGTCCGAATTTGATAGTCTGCCGCGGCGGAACTTGCCGAAAGTACCAAAAAAATAGTCACTTCCGGTGCGAAAAAAGGGGCGTCATTTAACCCATCTGATACTGAAATAATAGTCATGGCATCAGTTAGGAATTTACTGGTAGATACAGAAAAGCGAAATATGTCATTATTTTTTTTGCCGGAAGTGCTCGGCAGACGCTCTCAAAGGTGACCACCAGGACCCTAAATATACCCATCTGATACCTGCATGAAACCAATTCCAGTCGGTAGGTATGAACCTTCATTTCCGGAATATATAAGTCTGCCAAGGCTGTTTCTGCCGAAACACCTTGACATACGAGATTATGTGAGCAACCTCTACTCCGTGAATATTTGCAGCGTCTACCTGTTGCCGTTATTAATATCGAGCAAAAAACGGTAAAGAAATGGGAGCCCCACTAAAATATTTTTTTTATTCTGTTTTTAGTATTTGTTGTTATAGCGGCAACATAAATACATCATGTGTGAAAGTTTCAACTGCGTAGCTATCACTGTTCATGCGATACAGCCTGGTGACAGACAGACGGACAGTGGAATCTTAGTAATAGGGTCCCGTTTATACCCTTTAGGTACGGAACCCTAAAAAGCGCATGCCCGTAATGCTCTGATAGTGCAGCTTTCTTCAACAATTGTCATAATTCCAGGACGGTCTGGTGACCCGCTACACAGCTCTCGACAAGCCGATGGCGATCCGCAAGCGTCGGCTGCTCGACTCCCTCCAAGCCCAGCAGCTGTTCCGCGACTTGGACGACGAAGCGGCCTGGATACGCGAGAAGGAGCCAATCATCGCGTCCACCAACCGAGGTATGCTCACATTCAACGCAGAACAATTCTTAGGGTGCCCCCACCTGCAGCCGCTGGTCGCTTGTTTGCAGCGATAAATCTGGTCACCTGACCCCATTTTGAATTTCCCGCGACTCAAAAAAGGTAGCGTCAAGTCGCCGCGTCGAGCAGAAGCAACAAGATGGCTTCTTGCAGGAATGGTCTTGGTCTTGAAAGCTGATTTCTTAATCTCATTTAGTAGCAGTCGTGGCAGTGGTACAAATAAAAGAAAATGCAGTGAATGAAAAAAAAATAACAGTGTTTTTGCCGAAATTGAAGAGGTTTTTTTGTAGCGATAAAGCTCAACATTTTCAGCTTTATCGCTAAATGTCACGTGACCAGGTATGACGTTTGAAACTAGCGTCGAGCGACTGCATGTTTGCCTGTTTGGGGCAAGCTGTACACGCCCATACAAACACGTCTTGTCAAACTGACATGAGTACAGCCCGGATTATATGCAATTTTAACTAAAATCTTGTGATGATGCATAATTCTAAATTAAAAATATAAATATTTATTTGTCAGTGTCAATATTTACTTTTTAAAATGAGTAAAAAATTGCATATTTCAACAGAGTAAAAAATTGCATATTTCAACAGTTTTCATGCATTATTTGAATGTTGCATATAATCCGGTCACTAGGAATCAGTTTCTATGGGCGTGTAGGTACACAAAAATCGGATCGGTATTATCCGGCCCGGTCACCCGGCTAGTTGTAAACTTAACCATCCCGGCCAGGTCGCGATCTTATCGGCGTCCAGAACCTGATGAAGAAGCACCAGGCGGTGATGGGCGAGATGGCCCAGCACGAGGCGCGCGTGGAGGCCGTCCGGGCGGCCGGCGCCGCGCTCCGCGACGCGGGACACTTCGCCGCGGACGAGATCGGCGCGCGGCTGCAGCAGCTGCACCAACAGTGGACCCAGCTGCAGGAAAAGGCGCTGCAGGTAAAGTGTGTCCCAAAAAAGGACGCAAGATTTGAAATTGATGAAAAACACATTTTTTTTCGTTATAATATATTTATATATAAAATCTTGAAATACATAATGAAGGGTTATTTGTAGAATAATACGTCAGGCAAATGTCCTCCTAGGCTTTTCTGGCACATACGCACTCTTTTGTCAAAATTTTCTATGACCATTTTGCATAGATCCGGCTGAATTTCCAATGCTGCGTCGAATTTCCTCTTTTAAAGCATTTGCCATTTGAACGGCTTGTTTTTGGATGACCAGTGGAATGAACATCATGAATTGATCCACTCTCCCTGAATTTTGCAACCACTCTGCTGTTGATGAAGTCAAGTCAATATTCCGACCATATTTTGCACGGAATTTTCGAACCGTACACGCCAAACTTCTTTTGAAATATTGTTCAATAATAAAAACGCGTTGATCTTTCGTATAACCCGCCATTTTTACAAACCCTAAACGTTCAGCTGTCAAATAGTTTTTTTTTAGGGTTGCCAGCACTAAAATAAAAAAATGGCGGCGAATTTAAATCTTGCGTCCTTTTTGGGACATCCGATATAATAATAACCCATTGCCCAATAACGCATTGCTTTGACTTTGTCACAACTCCTAACTTTTACCAGTGGTTTCATTCTAGCATGGTGCAGGCAGGTGACACTTGATGCACGTTTCGTTTTACTCAAAAAAAGTTGCTCCGGTCTAAATATATGGAAGTATGTTTCAGTTGTAGCCTGAATATGACTGGCGTAAAATATTTGAACATAAAAAACGTGTTATACGAAATAAATTTAAGCTATCAGATTTTTATAATCAATTAATTAAATTCAAAGCACAATTAAGTGAAGAAACGTAATATGCGTGTAACGTAACATCAGAGGCTCGTTTAGTGATGGGACCTAATGTATCTTGAGTTATATTGGTACTTATTAATTCTTAAATATTCTTGCAAACTCCGTTTATCATTAAACCCAGTTTAGATCTGCAAGATAAATCGTGCAAGTTGCATTACATTGCGGCGCTCGATTGTCAACCGACTAGTGGCTTCACGGCACGATTTTTCTTGCAAGTCTAAACCGGGCTTTACTTAAGTGGCTAATAAAATTCCAATCTAGAATTTCACTAATATTTTCATCAAAATTACGTAATAATCGGATTAATGATGACATTAAATATGATTAAGATTTTAAATTATTAGTTTTATCGACACGTTTCGATACTTTGACTCTCTAGTCTTGTGATATTGACAGCTGTCACCCGCACCATGCTACAATGAAAGTACTGTAGTGGGGTTGAACCTCATAAAATGTACTCTCGATGAACTTTCACAAAACATAAAAACTCATGGTTTTAAACAGTCGTCCAGGGGACGTCACCATGGCAACGGGGCACAAGAAAAACTCGTTCAATCCTATTCTTCAATGTTCTCCATTCAACCGTGAACCCTTCCAACAGCGCAAGCAAGATCTGGAGGACTCTCTCCAAGCGCAGCAGTACTTCGCGGACGCCAACGAGGCGGAGTCCTGGATGCGCGAGAAAGAGCCGATGGCGAATACCCACGACTACGGCAAGGATGAAGACTCCTCCGAGGCCCTGCTGAAGAAACACGAGGCTCTGCTCTCGGATCTCGAGGCTTTCGGGAACACTATAAAGAGTCTGCGCGAGCAGGCGAACTCATGCAGGGTGAGTCAGGGGAGATGGGTGGCAGTAAAACTCTAGTGGGATCTTATATCGTCACTATTTAAAAGTATAATGCAAGCTTTTTTTTACTCTGATATTTTAACGAGGCTTTAGCACACCAAATGTGACTATATCAGCCTCATGGGGAGCCTCAGATTACACCACACTACAGTCGAATATTACACGATCCCTTGCACTGAAACCACGTCTCTGGATGCAAAGGCCCGTCCAATGAATCTGTAAATTCGCGTCGCTTCTTCTGAAAGCGATCGACTGAGAATCACATTTACACCTCCATTGAACAAGCCCATACCATCCAAATACCTGACTCTGATGGCCTTATTCTGATCACATTCCAAAAGAAAATGAATAAGGTCTGCAGTCTTATTACATCCCATACACAAAGGTGATTGTACAACTCTCATCAAATGCAAAAAACAATTAAGTGGAATGTGACCAGATCGAACACGTAGTGCTGACACAAGAAGGTCCCTGGAAAGGCCGTCACGATCAAACCAGGGAACTTTAAATACCTTATTCTGCATGGTACCATACCAAAAGCTTTTTTGCTGTATGTAATTTGATACATTTCCGTACCTCAAGTCGATGCCATTAACAGTTGAGGAGTTCCATCCTGCGGGGACGATCATGGGCGGACTACCGCGATGTCAGTGCCAGATTATTGTATTGTCACCAGATTTACATCAGTATGCCAAATTTCAAGTCAATCCGACTACTGGAAGTGTGTCAAATTTAACTTGTATTTTGACCCGCACATACAGATTTGACCAGCACATACAGACATACAATAATGTGGTATTTGAAATTTACCACGACCTTTGCGGTGAAGGAAAACATCGTGAGGAAACCTGCACAAACCTGCGAAGCAATTCAATGGTGCGTGTGAAGTTCCCAATCCGCACTGGGCCCGCGTGGGAACTATGGCCCAAGCGCTCTTGTTCTGAGAGGAGGCCTCTGCCCTGCAGTGGGACGTATATAGGCTGGGATGATGATGATGATGATACAGACATACATTGCCAGTTAAATAAAAGCTTGTAAACATTCTGAACATAAGTTGACAATGTAAACAAAGGAGGTTAAAATATTATTTGTATTGGATAGTGCGAGACTATGCCCACTAGCACGTTATTTAACCAACCGTCGCCGTTGCGTGCCATGCACGGAGCGTCAAAAACGGTGCCGATACGCTTCCAATGGATATGACACGCCGTTGACATGTAGTCCGTGTCGCGTTACGTCCCGTGCCTGACGCGTTTCTATTACGGTCATGGTTTTATACGGTGTGGTGTGTACAGTGTGGTGTGTATATTCATAGAAAATGTTTAATTCGGTTCGTATTTGAACCCTTTTCCAGGCATAGTGCATATAGTGACCACATAAATGTACCACCAGCCAAATATGTGGTCAGGGTCTACCACCTTAAAGTTGATAATCGTTTGCATGTCATAAAACAATAATGCCAATAGACGTGTCTGTCAACTTAAAAGTTCGACTGTGGCGACATATTAATTTGATAGGAATTTGTTTAAAAATTGATAGACCACTTATTTGGCTGTTAGTACACAAATATTAGACCTTGTTGAAATGTAAATATGCTACAAAACCAATTGAAATCGTTTTTTTTTTATCCGTTATTAAATGAATCAATCACTGGGTAAAACATTAAAAATTACTACTAATTTTGTGGTAGCTTATTTAAATTCGCGGGGCTTGGAAAAGGGTTGAGCGCCGAAAAAATATGAGCTGGGGTAACCATGCGTAAGCAATTTTCTTTGTAAATTTCTCAACGCTTTGTCCGCAAACAGCAACAAGAGTCCCCGGTGGTGGACGTCTCCGGGAAAGAATGCGTGGTCGCCCTCTATGACTACGCGGAGAAGAGTCCGCGCGAAGTATCCATGAAGCGAGGCGATGTGCTCACCCTACTCAACTCTAATAACAAGGTAACTTATAAGAACACAATCGGGCCCCCCATGTCACCAACATGTCAATAGGGATTAATCAAATTTTCTACCGCCAGAATGCAGCACTAGCGCAACCGTTGCCAGTTTTTTGAATGTCATAATAGTACATTGTGTCTTAAGGGCGGTAAATAAGGAATTACGAACGAGAGTCTATTAGAAGCCCGAAGTCGAAGACTGAGGGCTTTAATGAGTCGATGTTCGTAATTCTAGTACCGCCCGTGCGACATACAATGTTTTTCATCACATTTGCAAGTAAAATTTTATATTTTTAAAAGAAAAAATATAATTGTTCCAAATATTGGCGATACCTTAGGCTGTGCTCTTGGCAGCGCCGCCCTCCCCCTCCCCCTCCCTCAGCACGCGCCGCAACTTGCTTGTGCATGTGGAACATGTAGTCCTGCAGCAGGAGCGCGCGCACGCGCACGCGGCACTGACTCATTTACCGACCACGGGTTTCATGACAAGCACATTAAGGTCGAGGGTTTTATTTGGGGGGTTGCAACCAAGGTAGCCTGCATGTTACGACACTGTTTACGAGCAAGTGTGATGAAAAAGTCTGTTTAATGTCCGCTTTCTGCTGTCCTTTTTGTTATTTTTTTCCCATTGAACCCATATTTTTTAGAAACTATTAAATGATTATCTTGTAGAACTCTATAGGTTAGGTTAGGTTTGTTTTATAACAATTCTGAACAAATTAATGGATTCAGAGAAAAAAGAGCTATGAAAACAATACACTATAACAAACATTAAATTATGAATTGCGACAAATATGAGAGTCGATATGGACCCGTAGTCACTGCATACTCGTAACTGGCCCTATACCACGAAGTGCAAAACTCGAACTTCGTATGTTGCCGTCCCGCTGACCCTTATGTCATTTAATACGCGAGTGAAAGGGACGGTGCGATACGAACTTCTATTTGCGAGTTGCGTAGTAGCCCCTCTTGAGTCGACACTCGCGTTTGACGCGTACAATTAAACTAGTTTTCTAATCGTGTTCGAAAGTCGACACAAAAGATCGGTTTTCTTTTTCTTTCCCATAAGAATCTTAAGAAAAACGAAGAAAACCGACGAGTCCCGAGCGACATAACGTAACCATTCTAGTTGTACAGTCGAGTCTAGGGCATAAATAAACAGCATACAGCCATAGCGTTAAATTTACGTATACATCGACGTTATGGCTAGTTGGCATAAAGGTGTATAGATCGCTGCATAAATACAAAAGGAGCACAAATTTAAAAAAAAAGTTCTTTTGTCGCAATAATCGCATTTAAATGCTATTTAATTATATTTATTTATTTTATTATGCTGTTTTTATTAAAATATGCCCTGTTGAAAGGTTTGGCAGCTGTAATGGCCTTAAGTTTTTTTACCTATAGCATTATATTTGAAACAAAAGCAAAAATATTTACTGAAGCGGCGGCATTGTGTTGTGGAATCGTCATTATATCTCTATGACATAAATATTTCGATTACGTATGTCTTTTTATTCAATGAACATAAACAACTCGCTCACAATCGAAGTTTCTGTTAGACTACTACTAAATGGCGTCACTTGCCCATGCATGTATTCCTACTTATATAAAATTTTAGGCAATTATAAATATACAAATGTCTTAAACTTTCGTGATTTTCACTCGTAGTCAAAATACCACGCACAGGACTTATCACGCTAACACACACGGATAATATTTACCTCGACGTTTCGGCAACATTACAATGGCCGGGTGGTTTTTTTCCGATTTCAACAAAATTTTGGAGGTAGATTCAGTTCATGATGTGTCCCCAAAATATTGTATGGATGTGTCCGTTTCGTTGCGAATTTTTCTTAGTAATTCTCGTAACAAAACGGACACATTCATACAATAATCGTTATATACTTTCAATATAAATAAAAATGAATCGCCGAAATGTAGGTATGTGTAAGCGCATAACTTCTGAACGACGGTACCGAATTGGATAATTTTTTTTTTGTTGTATTCGTTAATTGTCAGGACAAGGTTTGTGCGCAACAAAATTAAAAAAAAGACTAGTAACATATAATAATATTGTACAAAGTATTATTTTGAGGACACATCTGGAGACCCTGTTTTTCCTGCTCGGAATCATGGACTGAGTCTACCTCCAAAATTTTGTTAAAATTGGAGAGATAAACTCAGGGTACAGCGGTAAATAGAAATGCCCTTATACTGTGAAAATTGAACACTGTAGTTCCAACCGTTTAGCTGTAAAATATTTGTGATCGACGGACAGACAGTAGCAATCATCCGTGCAATAAATTGCTGCCTGCACAATTTTTCGTGGATGTTTTCTAATGCGCAATAAAACATTTGCTGCCCAACTAAAGTATAATAAAATTTATTATTACAATAGTTGTTAGCTATTAATTAAATGACGAGATAACGCTATCAGGGCCAAAACCGCTATCAGTTTATGTTATCTAAACTCTTTAACTGTTAAATTAACAATTATTTATTACAACACAGTTCTTTAAATAAGTTAAGTGTTCATGAGAAATAATACTACTAATATAGGTAGTGTAATGACTAGGGCCTGTATATTATTTTGTATTCCTTCAGTTCTTACCATACCCAATATAAAGTATTTATGATAACAATATTCCATGTATTCAAGTTACAACATAAATAAAAAATACTATCGGTTTGTCGATAACACTGATAAAAAGCGGTGTTCTCTCCCTACAATCTGCCCTAGTAATGACAGCGGGATTTTGTTTACTCGTTCAGTTCATTCATTCTCCTTTTATGCAATCAGTTCTTCATGAAGCTGTGCCAATCGTTCACTTCAACAGGCAGTACTAAACTTAATGGTTTACCAAAATTAGTCAAGCTAATATAGTTTTTTAACCATTTATCGTACCCTATCAATATAAGTATCATTTGAATGCACGATTAATGATCCTTAAGCTAAAACACAAATCGTTCATTCTCGTAAAAATAATTATTTCTAAAGGTGGGCATTTAAAAAACAGTCCCGAATAGAACTTTTAATTTTTAGATGTGCGATTATTTTGACAGGTGATCAGGGTTCAACAGCCACAAACAAAAAAGTTGCTATATATTTTATAAATAAAAAAAAATCAATAAGACTAAAAATATATAATTATATATATAGCAATGCATGAAAATTTAAAGGTACATAGTAGGTGAACAAATTGATTCCCCTGTTGCTATTTAATTTCTTCTCAATAGAAGTGAACAACAGAAAACCATTTTGTCCTCGACGTGTCTATCCATCCTCGCCGTACCGGCTTGGGTGGCTATATGAACGCCTCGGGTAAAATGGCTCCTTTTATGCTCTTGTGTACAATCTAGTGTACAAGCGAAAAAGACGTCGACGCGTCGGCTGGCATCGGCCGAGCCGATCCGAGTCGAACCATGCCTTTTTAGCTCTTATTGCGTGGACATAAAGGTTTTTCCTACCCGCTTATGCCATTTCCGCGTCAAAATCAAGATACACGCCTCTTATTTGTTATGAATTCAGTTATCCATCTTTAAAACATGCAGCATCCCTAATTTACTCGTGACGCCGCGGGCGCGGGTGACGACAGCGTACTAATTCAATGTCAATGACAAACAACTGGCGAGTTGTGACGCGCCCATATACGCTACGTTTCGACCAGAGATGTGCGAGGGTGTGTTGCAGGTGCGGTCCGAGGGGGGGGGTCGCAGGGGACATGGTCCCCCACCCCCAAATCGTGCACGTCAAATTGAAAAATCTTCTAAAAATATACAAAATAAAAAAAATACTTAAGAATAGTGCTGCTTGGCAATTAGCATTCATTACAAAGATACACCAGATCGGGCGTGACCAAATTTTATCGTGGACAGACTTTATTGTATAGTGACGTTAGGCCTCTAGGTTGGCAACGCATCTGAAATACCCCTGGTGTTGCAGATGTTTATGGGCGGTGGTGATCTCTTACCATCAGGAGACCCACTTGCTCGATTGCCATCCAGTAGAAAAAAAAAGGTTATATCAATGAACCATCTGCCGAAGTTAACGCATAAAAAGCACACAGTGTATGATATGAACGCGTCCTAACGTTCATTGTTCAGTTATCTACTGATGTGACGACTTTATGTAACACCGCACCGAACTCACTCGCCGTCCGCCCGCCGCGCCTTCCCCACGAAAATGTAGCTCGAATCAAACTTTTCTTATAGTAACCCTCTGTGATATTAGTGAATAGTAACAACGAATTTAATTATGATAGTTTCTTTTTGGTTGTGTTATTTGTTCTTCGACAATGTGCGCAGAAGGAGGCCCGTGCGTTGCGATCATGTTTCGTGTGTTATTGTAAGTCTGTTGTGCTCATGCGGCTACTACGAAATTCGAAAATCGAAGTTCGTATCGTATAGGGAAGGTAGTACTTAATCTCGTATCTATATTGTATTTCGATTCAATTTATGAAAAGTGTAAACAAAGACGCCATTTATCCGACCACAGACATTCAATGATGTGAAAACCTAGAACCTATTGCAAAATAATTAATCTGTTCAGTAAATCTATTAATTTATTAATTTAATAGATCAAAGTATAAGTAGTTTCATTTCCCAAACGAATCATTAGCATATTTACATTTTGCATTTTATTCATTTGGTCAAATCATCATTTGGCATAATTTTAAAATGAAATATGACTAAGAAATTATTTATGAAACAATAATTTGCCAAACAAAAATTGACTAACTGTAAAATTGCGATAAGTTGTTTAAGCAAATGTTTTTTTGCCAAATGATAATTTAGGTAAAATATTTTGAGATGTGATACTTTGGGAAAAGTTTTTTGCCCATACATTATTAATCCGAAAAATAAACATTGAAATCAAGTGAATTTTGGTGAAAAAAGTGATTAGACATCTAGTTAAAAGACACGAGTTATAGATAAATGTGTTATTGATTCGAGTTTTTATACAAGAATTATGATGAAATCGGTTTGTTTACACTTTTAATAAATTGGATAGGCATAACGTGTAATACCTTTAAACGAGTAGCTCTTGTACACTTATTGTATATATAATAAGAATCTCGGAAACGGCTCCAACGATTTCAATAAAATTTGGTTTGTGGGGGTTTTCGGGGATGACAAATCGATCTAACGTGGTCTTATCTCTGGGGAAACGCTTATTAACGAGTTTTAGCTCGAGCAAAGCTCGGTCGCCCAGGTACTTAAATCTAAAATTAAATATAGAATATAAAATTCTCGGGTCCAAACTGTTTGTGACCAAACTCCTTCGAAATGGCTTGAACGATTTTTATGAAATTTTGTGTGTATATTCGGTAGGTCTGAGAATAGGATGTAAACTATTTTTCATACTCCTACGCGGACGGAGTCGCGGGCAACAGCTCGTCCCACTAATTTTATAAATGCGAAAGTTTGTAAGTCTGTTTGTTACTCCGTCATGTTTAAACCACTGAACCGATGTAGATGAAATTCGGTATACAGATAGTTTGAGTCCCAGAGAAGGACATAGGATAGTTTTCATCCCGGAAAATTGCGTAGTTTCCGCGGAATAGCGATAAACGAGTTCTGCGCGGACGGCTAGTAATATATATGTGTGGCATATCGTGAAATGCCGCCATTTCATGAATTGGCTAAGGGACATCCGCCATAACGTTCAAACTCACCGTTTAATGATTTGCCTAGTGACGCTTAGGCCGATCATGAAATTCCTAGGCATATCATGAAACGCCGCCATATAGGTTCTGGCACTTTGCCAGCCGCTGCCGCGGCACGTTCGCTTCGCTCGCTCGGTTCGTGCGTCGTGATCACAATTAATACTAACAACTCCTCGCTTCGCTCGCCGTACCTAAATTTTTCTTCTTTTCGGCATAGCACGATGTGCGCGGTATAGAGCTAGGAATATCGACGAATACGTTGCTCTAATCGATCTGCCGTATTATTTCTCAGGCACATCGTGATATGCCTGGCCAACTTTTAGGCATATCATGAAATGGCGACGTTTCACGATATGCCTAGAAATTACGTGATCTGGCAGATTTTACGATCGGTCGCCGACATTATATAAACGTTAGCGGGACGGCAAAAGAGAGGTTTTGCACTTCGGAGTTCTACATCAGAATCAATCAGATTTCTACAATTTTCTATCATTAAATTACCTAGGTAGGTAAATCCGCAGTGAAAAACTATTAAAATTCCACTTCTGTCTAAACGACGAAATTACATTAATGTTATTTCATTCATTCTTTCTTTGATGCCCGTTCAATTAAATCGGTTTTCACACATGTCACATCACTAGTTCGAGCGCTAGTTGTCGTCTAAAAATCAGTGTGATTACGACAAAATGTCTGTCTGTGTGCGTGTTTCATGTTTGTGTCACATTGTTTTTGTAGGCATCTGTAGGAATGCAATTTTTTTTGGCATAAGTGTGTGGCAACGCGTAGAAGTGTGCTATACGTGTTTCCTCGCCCTCCCCCGAACGAATTGTCAGAAATAGTTTTAGGTAAAAGTACCACAAAGGCGCATCCCGTCTTAAATTATCTAAGTTATCGCTATATGTCACGTGACCAGATTTGACACTGGAAACGAGCGTCGAGCGATTTCATCCGGTTGCGCCCTTAAACTACACAAATTTTTAGTCCCTTTCGGTGTTCAAATGAGCAACAAGGCAATGAGCTAACCGTGATGCGTCGCCTGCGCAGGATTGTGCAGGTTCAGAACCGGATAAATTTAGTTTCGGTTAAGGCCGTGCAGACATCGACAACACGAGATATCGTCAACACGGCGTTTTAACTTTGTTTGAAGAAATATGCTATTTATGTGTACTTACATCTACATATACAAATTCAGTAAACAAAAACCAACGCAGTTCTTTCATGAAAACTTTGTCGATCCAAAACGTCATTGCATTCAGATAGACACAGACAGAATAGGGAACGTGCACGGGACACAATTTTTTATGAAAATTATATCAACATTAATATTATAATCACAGCTCGGTTTGTCAAACAATAAAGATATAATTGAACAAATGAAAAAAAAATCATTTTCCCTATTACAGACTAACACTAGTGCAACACTTCAACTTTTCTTTTTTTATTGACAACTTGTATTTTAATTATGATGTAATATAGTGCATGGCATGAATAAACAAATTAATGAACACTAAGGGGCTGATTAATTTTATTTGACGGATAAATGTGATGCCGTCTCCGTCTATTCGAACAATGCAAACTGAGACGGCATCACATTTATCCGTAAAATAAATTTCATTGATTAAATCATGACGGTGAAACAGGAGGTATGTCGGGTGTTACTCTAAACTCTAATCTAACGTCATCGCCGACATACGAGTATTACGTAAATACTAAAATATCACAAGATTAAAAAAAAAAAATAACAATTACAATGAAGTAAATTGACTGTCAACTAGAGATCATCTTAACTGAAATACAATATGAAATCATTATTGTCGATATTGGGAAGTCTATAATTGGTACCGTTTCCAGGACTGGTGGAAGGTGGAGGTCAACGACCGGCAAGGGTTCGTGCCGGCCGCGTACGTCAAGAAAATCGACGCCGGCCTCTCTTCATCGCAGCAGAACCTCGCCGACTCCAGCTCGATCGCTGCTCGCCAAAACCAAGTGAGTAACTAACATTATAATAAAAAAAACTGGCCAAGAGCGTGTCGGACACGCCCAAGATAGGCCAGCCATTACGAAAAAAATCAAGTAATATTATGTGCGTTATAACACAATTAAAACACTTACTACAGTCGTTAAAATCTATTACCTGAAAAGAACCGTATCTTCACGGCACTTACGTCCTTTTGTTGAGAAGCGCAGTTTTTCGGCAATAACTCAAAAACGGTATATCCGATCATGTTGAAACCAATTTTCGTTGAAAGTATTTATGAAGCGTTACCTTTTCATATTTTTTGCATATTTTTTTGGACAAACAGTTTACAAGAAAGAGGGGAGGGGGCACACAATTTTTGCTACTTTGAGAGCGATTCTTTCCGGAAATCTTTACTTAATCAAAAAAGTTTTTGAGAAACCTTACTATCTTTTCAAAAGAGCTGTCGAACTATGTGCCACACGCCAATGCGACATGATGACAAGACATCTGTACTCTAAATTTCATTGATATTTTGAGTTGATTGCGTTTTCGAGTAAAATGCCTGTGACATACGGACGAATGGACAGACAGACAGACAGACGGTCTTGACGAAACTATTAGGGTTCCGTTTTTGCCATTTTGGCTCCGGAACCCTAAAAACAACAATCACAAACAACAAGGATGTGTCGCGATGAATGTGTTTACCTCGACGCAGCCTAAAAAAAACAACAACCACAGACTTTCGCATTTGGGTCATTATTCGAGATCGTATATTTATTTGATTTTGGCGGGCACATTTTTGTTGATAGAAGATTCTGTTAGAGTTGCCAGGTTATCTATCAGAAGTAAATACAAGATCGTCCTGACACATTGCAAAACTATGAAGTTTCCGAATATAAATTAACAATATGAATCAAATCAATGGTGCAATGTGTTAGGATTGACTTCTCAGCGGCCGGGCACTATAGTCTATAGTAGACAAACAAGCATTCGCTAAAAAAAATAGAGTCACCGACGCAGCTCAAAAAATATGCAACATGCCATTTTTTATATCCGTTAACTTTCAAGGGAACCAAATAGAAGTTAATTTTTCCTGTGTAGTGTAAAAGGCAAGGTGTGATGTATGTTTTTTTTTTCAAGTCCATAACAAGTGTTTTTTTTTAGTCGTGGATTTTCAATTCGACTTTTGTATCTGATGATTTACGCGTGCGAAGCCGCGGGTAAAAACTGGTAATAAGTATATTTTCTTTATTCCAGATCGACTCGCAGTACGACAATCTGCTGGGTTTGGCGCGCGAGCGTCAGAACAAGCTCAATGAGACCGTCAAGGCTTACGTCCTCGTCCGCGAGGCCGCAGAACTGGCCACATGGATCAAGGATAAGGTAAACGAGGCTTCCTGTAATTAGCTTTATGATTTAAAATCAAATTATTAGTCGACACTAAAGGTTGACTAGAATTATAAAAATCCGCGTCATATTGCGGAAAGCCATTAGAAATAATTTCTTGCACTGATAACACTAGATTCAAATGTCATCTGTCTATAGCTGTCAGAGTTTAACGTTGTTTGCGCGTGGTATTTTAAAGTGTTAGTTTGTGTTTTTGTGCGTTAAAATGCCGAAGATTATCCATAGCCTTGGAAGGAAAATAATTCACAATGTATATGTCATGTATTTGTCATAAGAAAAGTCTGAGGGTAAATATTCCTTTAAATAACATCACCTACACTGCTGTCAATATGACTGGTAGGTATCGTATAGTAAGTGTAAAGATTGTTTCAATATAAAACGTAAAAGTGTTGCCCTCGCGTCAGGTTTTTTATATTCCTGGTCAGCCTTTAACAAATCTAGTTAAATCGTAGAACGGGTGTTCTAATAAAGTATGCGTCCGCACGTCTTCGTGTTCATTGAAATCTTTGGAGCAATGAAAGCATGTGAATCTGTTCTAATAACATTAAAAAGGGATAGCCATTGTCATGTTTAGTATGCAGGCTATATTTTACCGGTTGCGTTTGGCTATAGCGTTTGTCTCGCGCAGCCATCTACGTTGGGTTTCAATCCAAATTAGCCAAGTCTTCTGCTTCCAGTCTGAGGTAAGAATTCCTAGATTTGAAGCTAGAGAGTATACTGGCGCACTTGTATTCAGACGCGCCGTGCGCAAGCTATTCTTTCTGAAACAGAGTTGACATTTGACGCACCGGAACCCCGCCCGCCTGTGATAGATCCGACAATGAGCCGCTAAGTCGTCACGTCGTCAAGACGTTAACCCAAATTTAAAGAAACGGACCCTACTTTTTAGGGTTCTCTTATAGTTTCGCCATGTCTGTCTGTCTGTCCGTCCGCGGTTTTGCTCACGGACTATCAATGCTAGAAAGCTGTAATTTTGAACGAATATATACGTAAACTATACCGACAACATGGTACATTAAAAAAATAAATTTTTTTAGAGTACTCATAGACGTAAAGCGGAGGTGATTTTTTTTTCGTATCCAACCTTGTAGTGTAGGATATCGTTGGATAGGTCTTTTAAAACCAAAAAAAAGCAAGCAGCTGGACAGATTTTCATTTGAAAGAAAAAAGAATATTTAACGTCATAAAAACATCAAATTAATATAAAAATGAAAAAAAAAATGGAACCTAAAACCTTGAAAATTATTTTCTACTAGTTTGAAGTCGTTGCCTCAGCACGAGCCAGAAGGAGTGGAACTATAGTCGTCTACCTCACCTACATACTATATATTGGGCTTCAATCACTTCTGCTTGCTCGTGCTGAGGCACCGACTTCAAACTAATAGAGAAATATTTTCAAGGTTTTTGAAGTATGTTTCATTATTCGTAAAAAAAAAAATTCATAGTTTTTATTCATTCGCACATGACGCTAAATAGGCAAGCCGTGGAGGCGTGAATTTTCAGTGTGGACCTTATCTAAAAACTAACTAACTAAAGACATTTGGATAAGTTAGTAGCTGGACAGATTGTCATTTGGCCGGATTAGCAGCTGCACATACTTGTCCGCACAGTTCGAACTAGGGCCGGCTGCTTTGCGGTGGCGCCGTCCGTATAAATACCACCACATTTCACACCAACATTCCTCTCTTCCCTCAGGAGATGCACGCCCAAGTGCAAGACGTCGGCGAGGACCTGGAACAGGTGGAGGTGATGCAGAAGAAGTTCGACGACTTCCAGAACGACTTGCGCGCCAACGAGGTCCGTCTCGCCGAGATGAACGAGATAGCGGTGCAGCTCATGACCGTGGGACAGACCGAGGCCGCGCTGAAGATCAAAACCCAGATGCAGGTCAGTATATTCTTTTTTTTTTTTTTTCAAAAAATATCTGTATAAGTTGATATTATTCTTTACACAAGCAGCTACCAGCGATTCCGTCAGCGTAGAATTCGATTATAGCTATCCTGCGGGAGCAATTTTCTGAGATTAAAACTATCCTGTGTCCTTCCCCGGGACTATCTGTATACTGAATTTCAACTAAATCGGTTTAGCGGTTTAGACGTGATGAAGTAAAAAAAAACATTTATTTCAATAAATAGGCCGCAATGGGCACTTTAACACGTCATTTTTTAAACTACCAGCGCTTTCGGAAAGACCATCATTGCCAAGAAGAATGCGCCGCAAAAAAACTTGGCAGAAAGTCATTTTTTTTTTAAACTAACTCGGTGTGATGGGGTGACAAATAAAAATGACCAAGTGCGGGTGGCTCGAGATACGAGTGCTGGTACTTTTTGTGATCAAGTGCGGGTAGTTCGAAGGACGCGCGCTGCTAGGGTCCCGTTTGTGGTATTTTGACTATGAGTGAAAATCTACAAGAGTAATTTACAGGTATGAATGCTCTTATAGCTTTAGGCTACTAAATAGACTAATAACATATTTCTGTCTTAATCAGAACATACATAAACCTAATACGAGGCCATAGCTCTTACAAGCTTTAGTTTACAAGGGCATTTTGCCAGCTGGGACCGGTTTATCCGTAACGACGTCTCTTCCGGCCCACAGGAGCTGAACTCCAAATGGAGCTCGCTGCAGCAGCTGACTTCCGAGCGCGCCGCGCAGCTCGGCTCCGCCCACGAGGTGCAGCGGTTCCACCGCGACGTGGACGAGACCAAGGACTGGATCGCTGAGAAGGAGGCCGCCCTCGCAACAGACGACCTCGGCAAGGATCTGCGCTCCGTGCAGACTTTGCAGCGTGAGTTGTGCTCAATCATTACCGCGTTTAATTGTGTCTGTCTAGTTCGAGTCAAGTCAAATATCTTAAGTTAAGACTATGTCAAGCACTTATGGTGGTTATGAATGTCAAAAAATCTACCATACCGGGTCGGAAAAACCTCTGTTGAGTAGAATTTGGCAAGAAACTCAACGAGTTATGTATTTTTTTTAACATATAGTTCTTTGATATGCTCTGCGGTGAAAGGTGTCAATTGTTATGGGCGTTTATGTACATAATTTAGGGTACAGTCGAGGGTACAAATCTATGTATTGCGTCAAATATGATGGATGGAGGCATAAAGGTGTATTAGATATTTTTGACGTCTTGGTAACGTAAATATATTTATGGACTTGACTGTACAAATAACGTAATTGTTAATTTAAGGGTACTTGTCATTTCGTATTTTATTTTGTTTATTTTTTTTTCTTATTCCTAAACTAGTTTTGTTTTTGTGTACACTGGGTGTAGCACGCTTTAGTTTTGGTTTAGTGGGCAGAAACCTTTATTGTGGCCTTTTCGTACAGTGTCTACAACTTAAAACCGTTTCGTTATCCCCAGGCAAACACGAGGGCCTGGAGCGCGACCTTGCCGCCTTGGGCGACAAAATCCGTTCCCTGGACGACACAGCCAACCGTCTGATGTCGACGCACGGTGACTCCGCCGACGCGACTTACAGCAAGCAGCGCGAAATCAACGAGGCCTGGCAGCAGCTGCAAGCAAGAGCCAACGCCCGCAAGGAGAAGCTGCTCGATTCTTACGACCTGCAGCGGTAAGTCCTGCGTTTTTTAGAAGGTTCTGGACCCCGTCGGGGTCGTAGTCAGCGGACGCAACGTGGTATTCTCCCTGGTGACAGAGACAATGCAAGCACCAGTTAGAAGAAGCTTCGACTCTTACGCTCTGCAGCGGTAATTCCTGCGTTTTTAAAAGGTTCTGGACCCCCGGCGGGGTCGTAGTCAGCGGGCGCTACTAGGTATTCTCCCTGGAGACAGAGACAATGCAAGCACCAGGAAGGAGATATTCGATTCTTACGATCTGCAGCGGTAAGACTTGTTTCTTTAGAACGTTCTGGACCCGTCGCAGCTGTAGTCAGCGGACGCTATTAGGTTCTCCCTGGTGACAGATACAATGCAAGCATCAGGGAGGATAAGCTGCTTCGACTCTAGCAACCAGCAGCGGTAAGACCACATAACCCCCCCCCCCCCTTCTGAGTGGTAGAAAATCTGGCCCTCGAATGTATCCAGTAATAGGTAATTTTGTGCCGCTAAGTATATAAAAATAATATATAAGGACTTTCCTAACTAGCCTTCTCTTTCCAGCTTCCTCTCCGACTACCGCGACCTGATGGCGTGGATAAACTCCATGATGGCGCTAGTGAGCTCGGACGAGCTCGCCAATGACGTCACCGGCGCTGAGGCGTTGCTCGAACGTCACCAGGTAAAAGCCGTCGCACATTCATTACACATCCGTACTGTTATGCTATGTCTACACATTAGTGGTGCGAATATTCACATCCGCGGGTACAGCCGCCGTCTAAAATACGACTCAAGTTAATTGTTATTATCACGAATATGGTTTTGAAAGATTTCTGAAGCAATTTTTTTTTTGCTCACTTGCATTGTAATCCATCTTACAAATAACCTTATTTCAAGTCACCGACTACTAGAAGTGGGTCGAAACCGACTTCAGGATTTTATCCAAAAACTACAGCAAACAATTTATTAAAAACCTTGGAAAAACATGTTTTTCTGTCATATTTCTTGCGGCATAATTTAATAGGCATTAATGATATTTGCTAAAGCGCTGGCAGACTCATGTAAAATAGCTCTTTGCGGTCTGTTTGCGAAATGAACTTTTTTTGTTGTGGGAATAAGATGAGGGCACCGCTTTCTTTGTCGCTGACTTTAAATGCTTGAACATGACTACAAAGGATTAAAGTTTAATTCAAATGATTACGAAGGATCAAGAACCATGCTGAATTATCCTTCTTCTCTGCTAAAACCCGGACGCTGTTTGGCAACGGGTGTTTACTGGTGATGGTCTAGAACTTTGACAATGAACTGTGGCCGTATTGCATAATGCCTGGGCACTCGCGATCGCATACACCATCCTTTCTACCGTCACCCTACACGGTGCGACAGAAACGGTGAAAACGTTTGTGATTCCAAGTGTGTTAGACAAATAAGGTGCTATAATGTGGTGTTGGTAACAGTTAAGCCTGTGTGACATCTGTCGCACGGACGTAGCTGTGGTGCACTGTTTTAGCGGAGAAGAAAGGTGATAATTCGTTTTCCGGTTATTTTTGGTCCACTTCCGCTAGTCTATTTCATTTAAAATTTGGTATAGATTTGTAGTCTGGATGATGATGCAAGTAGTCAATAAAAATTACAGTCGGCCAAAAAGCTTGTTGGTGTTTCATGATATGGACCTGGCGGATTATACGATATAATCGGACAGGAGAAACGCATAACTAAATGTTGATAGCGCGTTTTTTCAAAACAACTGTACAAGCGTAAATTGAAAAAAAATGTCGTCCTCAGTATAAAGGTTGGCCGGAAGATCAAATTAGGGCCTATATTAGCTGGTGCACTTCGCGGGCGCGGGTGCAGGTATAAATCCTATGCACGCGACGCGCGCAGGTAGCGCTTGTCATACAATAGTATCAGTTCAACAGGCGTCCACACGCTCCGTGCAAACCGCGTCAGCTAGCGTAGGCCCTTAGTAATCTTTATTCCACATTTCACATACAGTAAAGACTATAATATGTGGTGTATTTGTCACACCACTAAAGGTCACAGCTTATTACGAGTACAGCCACCTGGCACCCGACCAGCACCGCCTCGCCTCGAGCGGTTAGTATTCTAGATATGTATTTGTATGGGCATGCGCTCACTACATCAACTCCGTAGCGTCACCGGATCGCCTCACTCGCGAGGTTGCCACGCGCGAACGGCGAGTGGACCGCTCGCTGCCCGCACGCTTGCGATGCGGCGCTCTCCACCTCCCCTTCATCCCCCTTACTCCCCCGAAAGTCGAGGCGGTGCTGGTCGGGTGCCGGGTGGCTCTAATGAGCTGTGACCTTAATGCATACATGTGTTCTAGACTCATCGGTTGGAGATAGACGCGCGTTACGGCATTATGCCACAGGTTAGCCGCATGTGTGGAGGCCTAACTCAATTAATACACACGTTTTATGCAACCGTAACGCCTGTACGGCCGGCACGAGCGGCCGCGACTCGCTTTGTCAATACCACCTGGTCAACGATGATTTTCGGTGCTTATGGCACGCGTTAAGATGGTCACTTTACTTTCATCCAGAGCCTGGAACGTTTATAATGCGGTTATCGTGATGAGGTGACCCCGTAACAGTGTAGAACACTTTGGTCTGTCACATTCGTCGAACGACAACTGCAACCGCTTAATATGGCCGCGGCAGCTGTTCGTTCGCCTAGTTTGAAATGAGATCGGTATATCTTGAGAACATTGGCGGCGATGGTAAATCACTTGTAAATAAATAGTCACGTGGCCGCGCCATGTAAGGAATCGGTACGATATTACTCGCATGGGCTAAGTGAAACTGTAGTCGCATCTATTTGCATTTGTCGGTTGCCCGCAACTCTCACGATGTCGTCTGTCGTCTGTGGGAGGCTTGCCAACGCTTCGTCTTCCTGTTCGTGGTCGCCACTCGAGGACTGTTACGGATCTGTTCACTCACGAAGGCGCGCCCCTCCACATTTTATAATTGTAGTTGTAAACGTATGAGCACGACATGTCTATGTGTGCGTAGCTCGAAAGTGTCCTCAGTCGCAAGCGTACCGTCAGTCACGCACACTGACAGACAACGTGTAAGTACAAGGTTTACTCGTGTACATTGATAATTAGGTGCGGAGGGGCGCGCCTTCGTGAGTGAACAGATCTGTATCTGTCTTTGAGCGATGTGGCCCGCCTATTGTCAAAGCCATTGCCATTGCTGGTCAATGTCATGTCAATAAAATAAACGAGGAACGCGCTTTATACGCCGAAGTTAGAAATTAGAACTTCGTATCATAGGGAACGGTATGCTCACTCTAATAGTATTTTTGACGACCGGATTAGGGCTAAGTGGTTAGAGCACCTGACTACGAAGCTTGAGGTCCTGGGTTCGAATCCCGGCCGGGGCAGATATTTGTGTGAATAACACGAATGTTTTGTTCTCGGGTCTTGGATGTTTAATATGTATTTAAGTATGTATTTATCTATATAAGTATGTTTATCCGTTGCCTAGTATACATAGTACAAGCTTTGCTTAGTTTGGGACTAGGTCAATTGGTGTCAAGTGTCCCATGATATTTATATTTTATATTTATATTTATATTTAATTAGCGAGTGAGACGGTACGATCCGATCTTCGAATGAGGGTTTCCTGACAGGTAAAATATCGCTAGATGCCGTTGGTGTCGTAAGGTCCGTTTGACGTTACAATTTGTGTCACATTCCAATCGCAAACGTGACACAAAAGACAAAGTTGACCTCACGGTATTGCTAACAGTAAGCCTCGTAATAAAAATGGTGCAACATATTGACAAAGCTGTTCGCGGCTCTCGTGCTAGCCGCAATGCCCTGTATCAAGAGTGCCAATTAGGTTAAATTATTCGTAACATTTGGCCGTGAAAAAAGAATCCTAGGTAATAACCAGGGTCGAGTAAGTATGAAGCTTCATACTAAATTGATATCTGGTTACTTTAGATGCGTTCGTAAACACTAGCCCCCTTATTCATAAACGACAACCAAACCTATTTTTGTTAAAATGCCGCTAAAATTCGTTTGTCCTTATCTGTCACTTCGACATTTGTATTTGTTAGAAAGGGACAAAGCATTTGTTAGTTAACATAGGCTTGTTAAGTTTTATGAATAAGGGGGTAGATGTTCAAGTGGTATAAGAGTCAATCAGCTATTTAATGTATGCTATTCTGTACCGTAACTCAGAAGACATCAGTGACATACTTTGTTAGAAAAATGTTTGCAATGTATGTCTATTAGCATGCTTAGGAGATGAGCCATGAAGGAATTGTCTTAAAACTGTCACAACTCCTAACCTATGTACCCCATAAAATCATTATTTTAATAAGTAACTCAGGAGACGTTACCATGGCAATAAGCTACACTAAAAAGTTGGTTGACACAAAGGTGTAGAGATATTCAAAAGATGCTTGTAGGTCAGAAGAACAGAGCGGGAGAGATGTTTTAGGTTCCGTAACCGATGGGAGAGAGACGGTACCCTAAGGTTGCGTTTCCACCAGAGATGGGCAAGGATGTGTTCCCGAGGAATGTGTTTTTCATGAACCAATAGAATCGCTTCATTTACCTATCCTCGCACAGCACCGCTCCGGTGGAAACAGCTGAGCGGAGCGAGGCGAGATAAATGAAGCGCTCCTATTGGTTCATGAAAGACACATTCCTCGCAGTACATCCTCGCACATCTCTGGCCCTATACTACGAAGTGCGAAACTCGAACTTCGTATGCCGTCCCGCTGACGCTTATGTCGTTTAATACGCGAGTGAAAGGGACGGTGCGATAAAAACTTCGAGTTTCGTAGTAGCCCGTCTTGTTGGTCTCAAACCACACGCAGCCTCAAACAGACGCACGCTGTCTGTCTGATCTCATGACATGTAATAGATGGACCGCTAAAACTTATACATGATGTCTTTGTAATGCTGCTACAACA